>NC_092334.1:457868750-458235000 GCF_046630445.1 Rutidosis leptorrhynchoides
AATAGCTCGAGCCAGTGGTGATTGTCTTATGTAATCGATAAGCGTATCATAGCCCATGTTGGCTTTGGATTTGGGAATTGAAAGGGCATGAGCAGCATTGCCTCTCGATAGGCGAATGGAAGAGTGTTCTGGTGCATTTGCAGCCCTAACAAGGCTTGGGTGCAGGTTGAACAGAGGGCCCTGCACCACTTGTTCTTCGATGACCGGTGGTGGTTTCTGTTCCGGTTGTGGTTGTTCTACCGGTTGTTGTTGCTGTGGTTGTTGTTCCTCTGGCTGGTTTGTAGCAGGTGGTGATTGATGTTGTTATTGTTCTGCCATTGATGATTTCGTAGAAGATGGATGTATGAATTGATTTGAAGATTTGGGGATTTTTAGATAGAAGAGTGTGAATTTGAAAACTGAATAACCGAAGGTTATTATGGAAGATAAAACACTCTTTTAACCGTTGTGATTGGATGAAAAAGGCAGGAGAGAGAAAATGGCAACTGCCATTAGCAGGCGCGTGGGCAGATGTGACAGACTGGCACACTTCCGAGGGGATACAGACTGTTGATTTGACGTATATACGACTTGAACACTCATACCTCCCATTCAGCATTAAATGCAGCAGGTTTTAATTCAAAAAAAATGATTTAAAAACCACAAAATAAGTTTTGTATTAAATACAAAATACTTTGTTACATTTAATATGTCATGAATTTAATTTAAATCATTGGGAGTAAATGAGTTTCAGATTTAAGGAATCATTTAATTTTGTGAGCTATTTATTATTGCAATTAAAAACATTTTGAGTAACCAAAGTATAAAAGACCTTGTTGTACTGAGTGTTTTACATGTAGGCAGTAAGTTAACAAAAATGACTTACTGGTTTGCCCTACATGTTGTAGAGCCAGCACACCAACAAAAAGTGTCTTTTATTTAAAGTTCAAGCATACCCAGCTCAGAGATGAGTTAGTTAAAATATTTCTCATCTAAGGGCTTTGAGAATAGATCTGCTAACTGCTGGTCTGTTGAAATAAAATGTAGCTCCACATCTCCTTTTTGAACATGATCCCTTATGAAGTGATATCGAACGTCAATGTGCTTTGTTCTTGAATGCATCACAGGATTGTTGGTGATAGCTATTGCACTTGTGTTATCACAGTAGATTGGAGTCTTTGTAACATGAACACCATAGTTGAAAGGACCCGTTCATATACATTATAAACGATTCACAATAGTTGATTTCAACGCGAGGTATTTGACCTCTATATGATACATTTTACAAACATTACATTCGATTCTAAAAGACAAACTTTCTTTACAACGAAAGTTGACGGCATGCATACCATTTCATAATACATCCAACTATAATTGACTTAATAATAATCTTGATGAATTTCAACGACTCGAATGCAACGTCTTTCAAAATATGCCATGAATGACTCCAAGTAATATCTCTAAAATGAGCAAATGCACAGCGGAAGATTTCTTTAACACCTGAAAATAAACATGCTTTAAAGTGTCAACCGAAAGGTTGGTGAGTTCATTAGTTTATCACAATCATTCATTTCCATTATTTTAATAGACCACAAGAATTTCATTTCCAGTTCTCATAAATATACGTCCCATGCATAGAGACAAAAATCATTCATATGGTGAACACCTGGTAACCGACATTAACAAGATGCATATAAGAATATCCCCTATCATTCCAGGAAATCCTTCGGACATGATAAAAACAAATTCGAAGTACTAAAGCATCCGGTACTTTGGATGGGGTTCGTTAGGCCCAATAGATCTATCTTTAGGATTCGCGTCAATTAGGCATGCACTAATTCTCAAAATTAGTGATGTTCCCTAATTCTTAGGCTACCAAGCAAAAAGGGGCATATTCGGCTTCGATCATTCAACCATATAATGTAGTTTCGATTACTTGTGTCTATTTCGTAAAACATTTATAAAAGCGCATGTATTCTCAGTCCCAAAAATATATATTGCAAAAGCATTTAAAAAGGGAGCAAATGAAACTCACCATACTGTATTTCGTAGTAAAAATACATATAATGTCATTGAACAAGTGCAAGGTTGGCCTCGGATTCACGAACCTAAATTAATTATATATATTTATGTGTTGGTCAATATTTGTCTAACAAATTAGGTCAAGTCATAGTGTATCATAATCCTAAGGCTCGAGAATAATATGTAAAGGTCAACAAAAGTCAATTTGACTCAAAATAATTTCCAAAATCTATACATTATTAATATATAGTTTAAATATCGTCGTTTTATATTTTTAAAAGATTTATTAGAGTAAATAATATAATTCATTTATTAATAAATAAAATTTTATATTAAAATTTATATAATAAAATATACTTTTATATATATTAAGTAATAAAATTTATAGAGTTCATTTAATATCATAAAGATAATATGATAGGTATTATTAAAGTAATTTTATTACACGTAGTAAAATATGTTTGTATCACATATTTATTTGATAAAATAATATCTATAATAATAGTAAGTAAAAGTTATATTATTTTGTAATAATTATTATTATTATTCTATTAATAAAAATATCAATATTTATAATTACTAAAAATGACATTATGATAAAATGATAATTCTAATTATGATAACTTTAATATTTACGATACTTTTTTAATATTAACTTTAAAATAATAATTCTATTTAAAATGATAATAATAATGATATTTTATAATAACAATGACATTTCTATTAAAATGATAATTTTTGTTAAAATGAAAGTTTTAAATACTAACGATACTTTTAATAATAATAGTAATGATAAAAATAATAAGAACGATAATTTTATCTAAATCAATATCTTATAATATTTTAATTTCATCATGATACTCATACTCATTATTTCCTAATCGTTTCGTTTAATAGCTTTTAATCGTCTTTTATATCGTGTTCATAATAATGATAATTGAAAAGACCCGTTCATATACATTATAAACGATTCACAATAGTTGATTACATCGCGAGGTATTTGACCTCTATATGATACATTTTACAAATATTGCATTCGTTTTTAAAAGACAAACTTTCTTTACAATGAAAGTTGACGGCATGCACACCATTTCATAATACATCCAACTATAATTGGCTTAATAATAATCTTGATGAACTCAATGACTCGAATGCAACGTCTTTCAAAATATGCCATGAATGACTCCAAGTAATATCCTTAAAATGAGCTAATGCACAGCGGAAGATTTCTTTAATACCTGAGAATAAACATGCTTTAAAGTGTCAACCAAAAGGTTGGTGAGTTCACAGGTTTATCATAACAATCATTTCAATATATTAATAGACCACAAGATTTCCGTTTATAAATATATGTACACTCGCAAGTGTATAAAAGTATTCTATAAGTTGTAGGCACCCGGTAACAAGCCTTAACGTTCATGTTTTACCCTCTGAAGTACACCAGATCATGTGTGTTTAAAATAACCTCGAAGTACTAAAGCATCCCATAGTCAGGATGGGGTTTGTCAGGCCTAATAGATCTATCTTTAGGATTCGCACCTACCGTACATAGACAAGTAGTTTAATGTTACCAAGCTAAGGGTATATTTCTGGTTTAAACCCACGTAGAATTAGTTTTAGTACTTGTGCCTATTTCGTAAAACATTTATAAAAACAGCGCATGTATTCTCAGTCCCAAAAATATATATAAAAGGGAGCAAATGAAACTCACAATACTGTATTTCGTAGTAAAAATACATATAACGTCATTTAATAAGTGCAAGGTTGGCCTCGGATTCACGAACGTATCAATATTGAGATTCAATATTGCAGGAAAGTACGTAGACGCAACGGAGATGATAAACACTAGATTGACCTCACGAGCATACCCATGAACCATACACATCACCTCCATAGCTGTAACCCATAATTTCCTTAGCTTCGACTCATTCAAAAAAACTATTTTGAAATCACTCGGACAGCACTCCGTCGTAATATTTTATGTATACTAATAATATCTTGAAATAATACAGAGCAAATATATATATATATATATATATATATATATATATATATATATATATATATATATATATATATATATATATATATATATATATATATATATATATATATATATATATATATATCAATTGAGAGAGTTTAGAGAAATATATTTTCAAGTTTCTATGAAATAATGAAACCTATTGAATTCTATTTATAATAGATTTTTGAATTATAAAAGTTAATTATTAAAGTATGAATTATTAAAGTGAATTATTAAAGTATGAATTATTAAAGTATGAATTATTAAAGTGAATTATTAAAGTGAATTATTAAAGTGAATTATTAAAGTATAAATTATTAAAGTTAAAGTAAAGTAAAAGGAAAGTAAAGGTAAAGTTAAAGTATAGTAAAAGTATAAAAAACTATGTATGTATAATACGCGTATAAATATATATAATATTAATTTAAATCGTTATATATATTTAATGAAATAAAATATAAATATCGTTATATTTATTATACTGGTTAAGTAATGAGTTGTCAAAAGTGATTCTAGATATTTATAAAAGTTATATACGTTTTAATAATAAAGTTCTTTTTAAACTGAAAACGTCTTTGTACGTTTGAAAATAGATTAATAGAATATTATGGAAACCAATTCTCCACTAACTTTTGTCTAACTTTCGTAAATGACACTTTTTGTTTTTATTTATAAATAGCTTTACAAATTATTCTGAATATCGTTAAGAGGAATAGATTTTCTCAAATCTTAGTGGACCTCTCAACAGAGACTTGTAATCATAATTCAATGTTTCTGATAATTCAATCATTTAATATATTTTTTTTCGTCGAAAATCATATTGAAACAAATACGTTCGTGTAAAGTATTATACGTTTAATAATTTATTAATATTCTCAAGTTATAATATATATATATACATATACATATCTATTTATATATAACGGTTCGTGAATCGTCGGAATTTGGTCGAGGTTATAATGAATGTATGAACACAGTTTAAAATTCTTGAGATTTAACTTAACAAACTTTGCTTATCGTGTCTAAATAATATAAAGATTAAAGTTTAAATTTGGTCGGAAATTTCCGGGTCGTCACAGTACCTACCCGTTAAAGAAATTTCGTCCCCGAAATTTGATAGAGGTCATCATGACTAACAATGAGAATGTTATTATAACGATTATAGAGTTTTATCATGTTCAAGAAGAATGGATAAAATAATTCGATTACTCGAAGCGTATGAGTGAAGTTATCGTAAATGAATGAAATAAGATAATAGTGATTCGTCGTATCTTTTGACGTCATCACGATTGATCTCCGAAAAGAAAATCTTTGTAATCTATATTGGATTTGATTATTCGGCGATTAAGGAAATTATGATCCTCTTCGAATTAATGCGATAATCCATTTTGATTTCTCTGTCGGATATTTCACTATAAATCCACCTCATTTGTTTTCTTACAACTCACACCTTCTCAACTCATATTTTAAAGTATTTGTCAATATGCTTCATCCAGTGCTGATTCTTGATATACTCCTCACTTTCATATCTGTCGCTCTTTTTTTTCATCTGCCTCTGGAAGAATCTATTTACTTCTACTATACTCTTGGTTTTATAGTGTTTTTAGTTCTCCCGTGTCTTTATATTGCTATATGAATTGATATATACAGTTTGTGATTTCTGGGTTGTTGTTGGGTTTTATATCTTCCCTTATATTTCAAAGTCCTTGCTTCTTCTATAATCATTGTCATCCACAGTTAATGCTCTCTTCTATTTGCTATGATTTATACTCCCATTTCTAGTTCGGAGCTTTGTCCTTCCGTTTCTTCTTCTTGCTATTAAGCACCGCTTGTAATGGTCCAGAATTCGCAGATAAAAATTTCGGAATGAACATTGTTAATGTTCTAGGAAGGAAATTGTAATGACACGATCTTGACTTGTCAAATTACCAGAATACCTCGGAAAAGGCCGAATCATCAAGAAATATTTTCTTGATATTTAGAGATCAAAGAGAATACAAGAGTCGCGTAACATAGCACATGATGACGTTATGATCTGTGAATCATCATGTTTCATTTAGAAACTCAGCATGAATTACTGTAATATAATCACGTTGATCAAGTGTCATTATATTATACTAACTCATGCTTCAGCTCCCAACACTTCTTCAAGAATATTCCTATTTTAAACTCGAATGTTTCAGAATTTAGAATCTAAAATAGTTTCTTTTATGATATAATACAGATAGCGCGAAGAGGTAAATGATTTCAGATAAGAATAATTATAAAAATATCTTCAGAAGTATGGATGATATTTATAATGAAAGATACGATGATATCTTAGAATGTCTAATATCAGAGGATGATGAAGGATATTGTCCGCAAGGGTTTAGAGTCAGGAGCATGGTATTCGTTAATGACTTCAGCAAGTACTGAATCATTTGGATTCTTTGAAGGCAGGTTCAGCCTTTGTGATTTGTCCACAGCCTCATTCATACTTTGCTCAATCCGTTTTCCAGTTCCAAAGCTTCTCTTTTTCTGAGCTTTGCCAATATACTATCCTTTATCATCCAACTTTTTACTGTTAAGGTCGTTTACAGTTTTTGCTTCTTCATCAGCATTTTTCAAAATTTCGAGAACTGATTCGCAGTTTAGGGTGTTTTTCAGAAATTTCTCATTCAAAGAATGTAAGTTTTGGAGGTAGACGTTGTGTGTATATGTAATTGTTGATGTAGACATGCTGCGAGGTTTCAAAATACTGATTGCTGATTCTCAATAATTGGTATGGCAATTCTTGTTAGAAGGTACGAATGAGTATATGTTAGGGTTTCGATAATTATAATGATTTTTTTTTTTGGAAAGTCAAAGATCAATGAAGTTGTTGGTAAGTTTATTGCTAATGTGGTGAATATAAACGATTCCCCGGTAACGTTGGCGAAAGGGCAACGTATCTATCGAGGTTATAATAAGACTGTTTTGATTGAGAAGTCGAAGATGACTTGCTGGAGCTGTGACAAAACTGTCTATTTTGAAACGGAATTGAAAAGTTATTTTAGCTAGTAAATGCCAAAGGGTCTAACACGGATACGTGTCGAACTATGACTTGGGTTTTGAGAGTTTTTCAGGTGTATAACTGTGGGTAACATGTGGTTGGATCATCATCTCGATTGTTCCTTAGTTGAAGTGTCTTCAGGAATTTCGAAGGGTTTGAGCACATATTGTAATCGTTAATACATATGATGTTCTAACACAGTTTTGAAGTCAAAGTATAGCTTTGAAAGATATAGGAATCTAAGAGTGATGATACTGGTTGTATTTCGAATTGAATTATGCGATTTCAAAATCAGAATATGTAATTGAATTTGAATGAGTATGATTGTTTTGATTTATATGAAAGAATGGATATTGTTGTGAAAGTAGGGAGTATAATTGATGATTGCTGAATAAGTTTCGAAAAATGTAATATATTAATTGTGAATTTATATATCTCTCGGGTATTACCTACCCGTTAAAAAAATTTTCACAATTAATATTTTGTACAAAAGAAGTTTATTACAGTCTTTATGAAAATATATGTGTATATTTTCTTTAGATGTAATATAGATTTAATGAGTTAATATTAAATTAAACTCATTTGTTTTATGGTTGGAACTAGAATTGAGTAATCCCTAAAACTTTATAAATTGCATAAGTATTTCTTCAATAATATTGAAATTATGAATCATTACTTTGTTATTTGTTGGTTTTCGTGAAATTCTTGTAAACTTCGCAAGGTACGAATGATGTTATTTGAAAAGTTTCGAGTACATCGATGATGAAAGCGTAAAATCAAACATATATTCGAATAATACACTTGATTTATTATAAATTGGATTTTTTTATTGAATTGAGACAGAGATTGTAATTAACGATGGTTAAGTTGCGGACGAAGGACGTACATCATTGCATATTTGTAATATGAATTAACTGAGTAGTTAAGATTCACACATAATAGCTTAATACGGGAAGATTTATTATGGTTTAAAAATTTATACATATAAAATATACATATAAATCTTTCGATTGGAAATGAGTTAATACTTCATAACTCGTTGATACAATATATTTGTTGTTGATTCGTAATGATGTCCACAATGATTCTTGAACTGACAGAGTTTATGATGTTACAGGTGCTGTTGATTCTGACGATACTGACGGCACTGACTGTGTTGATGATGCTACGGTCCTGTTGATGCTGTTGGTAAAACAATTCTAGCTTGTAAATCGTACACCATTTTCGATCAAAGTTTCTACTCTACCATCTCCGTTCACTCATCCGATTTACGGTCAGAATTAAATAATCTCTAAGATTTTGGAGATTACATAACTGCCGCAGAGATATCTCTTCAATGAAGTTTATGAATTAATACTTCATCGTTTGTTGTTGTTGATATTCCTGGATATTTACAGGGCGTATGACGTTGATGTTTGAGATACATATTGTGATGTTGCGGTGTGGGATGTGGATGTTGTTGTTGTTGGTGGTGATGGTACTGTTGGTGTTGCTGATGGTGGTACTGTTTATGCTGCTGGTGCTGCTGCTGGTGTTTGTAACCTATGCACCATATTCTCCAAAGCCACTACCCGAGCGCGAAGCTCGTTGACTTCTTCTATTACACCGGGGTGATTGTTGGTTCGGACGATCGGATAAATAAAATCTAGAATTTGGTGTAGTATGTAATCGTGACGAGATACTCTAGAAATAAGAGAGAAAATGGTGTTTCGGATAGGTTCGCCGGTAAGTGCTTCAGGTTCTTCGCCAAGAGGGCAATGTGGTGGATGGAAGGGATCACCTTCTTCTTGTCTCCAATGATTAGGGAGGCTACGAAACCATCCCCAATTCATCCAGAATAGATGATGACTAATTGGTTGATCCATTCCGGTCACACTGCTTTCGGAACTTGTGTGGGATTCCATTTCAGAATCCGAGGGACTTGAACTAATGACGAATTCCATTTCGTACGATTGAATAAATAATTTTTCGATATGAAATGATTTTCTGGCTATCGGGTGGTATTCTAATTATATAGAGCAAAAGGTTTCGTAGATTACGGAGGAATTTACGGAATATGTCAGGCAAAGTTTACAGTAACAGATACGCTAAGATATGAATTAGCAGATACGCTAAGATATGAATTTTGTCTATACACTATTCATGCAATCAATGCAATAAGATGTGTCTAGACTAAGAATGATAAGCAGGTAATTTCCGACAAGAATGATGAGCAAAACTTTTGAAATGCAGACACGGTCGAAGTCCAGACTCACGAATGCATCCTAACGACTATCAGTTAGACACACTAATGCAGACCTGGTTCGCTAAGACCACCGCTCTGATACCAACTGAAAGGACCCGTTCATATACATTATAAACGATTCACAATAGTTGATTACATCGCGAGGTATTTGACCTCTATATGATACATTTTACAAACATTGCATTCGTTTTTAAAAGACAAACTTTCTTTACAACGAAAGTTGACGGCATGCACACCATTTCATAATACATCCAACTATAATTGGCTTAATAATAATTTGGGCCGGTTGTGGGCGAGGAGGGATTCGAACCCCCGACACCGTGGTTCGTAGCCACGTGCTCTAATCCTCTGAGCTACAGGCCCCACTCCGTCTCCACTCTCAATGACTCGAATGCAACGTCTTTCAAAATATGCCATGAATGACTCCAAGTAATATCCTTAAAATGAGCTAATGCACAGCGGAAGATTTCTTTAATACCTGAGAATAAACATGCTTTAAAGTGTCAACCAAAAGGTTGGTGAGTTCACAGGTTTATCATAACAATCATTTCAATATATTAATAGACCACAAGATTTCCGTTTATAAATATATGTACACTCGCAAGTGTATAAAAGTATTCTATAAGTTGTAGGCACCCGGTAACAAGCCTTAACGTTCATGTTTTACCCTCTGAAGTACACCAGATTAGGTGTGTTTAAAATAACCTCGAAGTACTAAAGCATCCCATAGTCAGGATGGGGTTTGTCAGGCCCAATAGATCTATCTTTAGGATTCGCGCCTACCGTACATAGACAAGTAGTTTAATGTTACCAAGCTAAGGGTATATTTCTGGTTTAAACCCACGTAGAATTAGTTTTAGTACTTGTGCCTATTTCGTAAAACATTTATAAAAACAGCGCATGTATTCTCAGTCCCAAAAATATATATAAAAGGGAGCAAATGAAACTCACAATACTGTATTTCGTAGTAAAAATACATATAACGTCATTTAATAAGTGCAAGGTTGGCCTCGGATTCACGAACGTATCAATATTGAGATTCAATATTGCAGGAAAATACGTAGACGCAACGGAGATGATAAACACTAGATTGACCTCACGAGCATACCCATGAACCATACCCATCACCTCCATAGCTATAACCCATAATTTCCTTAGCTTCGACTCATTCAAAAAAACTATTTTGAAATCACTCGGACAGCACTCCGTCGTAATATTTTATGTATACTAATAATATCTTGAAATAATACAGAGCAAATATATATATATATATATATATATATATATATATATATATATATATATATATATATATATATATATATATATATATATATATATATATATATATCAATTGAGAGAGTTTAGAGAAATATATTTTCAAGTTTCTATGAAATAATGAAACCTATTGAATTCTATTTATAATAGATTTTTGAATTATAAAAGTTAATTATTAAAGTATGAATTATTAAAGTGAATTATTAAAGTATGAATTATTAAAGTATGAATTATTAAAGTGAATTATTAAAGTGAATTATTAAAGTGAATTATTAAAGTATGAATTATTAAAGTTAAAGTAAAGTAAAAGGAAAGTAAAGGTAAAGTTAAAGTATAGTAAAAGTATAAAAAACTATGTATGTATAATACGCGTATAAATATATATAATATTAATTTAAATCGTTATATATATTTAATGAAATAAAATATAAATATCGTTATATTTATTATACTGGTTAAGTAATGAGTTGTCAAAAGTGATTCTAGATATTTATAAAAGTTATATACGTTTTAATAATAAAGTTCTTTTTAAACTGAAAACGTCTTTGTACGTTTGAAAATAGATTAATAGAATATTATGGAAACCAATTCTCCACTAACTTTTGTCTAACTTTTGTAAATGACACTTTTTGTTTTTATTTATAAATAGCTTTACAAATTATTATGAATATCGTTAAGAGGAATAGATTTTCTCAAATCTTAGTGGACCTCTCAACAGAGACTTGTAATCATAATTCAATGTTTCTGATAATTCAATCATTTAATATATTTTTTTTCGTCGAAAATCATATTGAAACAAATACGTTCGTGTAAAGTATTATACGTTTAATACTTTATTAATATTCTCAAGTTATAATATATATATACATATACATATCTATTTATATATAACGGTTCGTGAATCGTCGGAATTTGGTCGAGGTTATAATGAATGTATGAACACAGTTTAAAATTCTTGAGATTTAACTTAACAAACTTTGCTTATCGTGTCTGAATAATATAAAGATTAAAGTTTAAATTTGGTCAGAAATTTCCGGGTCGTCACAATAATAATAGTAATCAAAATAATTAGGTGTTACTAATATTAGTTTTAATTACAATAATACTAATAATGATAATTACTATGATATTATTAACGATAATACTAATAACTATTTTAATGATAATAATTAATAATAATCATAATAACAATAACAATAACCATTTTTAAATAATGATATATATATATATATATATATATATATATATATATATATATATATATATATATATATTAATAATGATAATAATAATAATAATAATAATAATAATAATAAAAATAATAATAATAATAATTAGATAATAATAATAATACTAATTATAACTTTAACGATAATAACGATAGTAATAATAATAAAAATAACAATTTTTAATGATAATTCCTTTTACTGATAATGATAATAGTAATAATAATATAAAACTAGAACGACGATAATAATATTCATTTTTAATAATAATACAAAAATTCAATTGACTATAACTTTAAATCCGTTCATCGAAACCATTCGATATCTAAATGAAAAGTTCTTAATTTTTTGCTAGCTTTCCAACGATATGCATATCTTATACCTTATCTCAACTGCATACGTAACTAATTCATGATTCAACATATCCTATCTAATGGCAATATCAAAAGTACAAGCATGCATAATCCTATATTCTCGAGCACTAGTCAGGGATACACAATTAATATATAAAACTTAAATTATGAGTACTCACGTATCAATATTTAGATTCAATATTGCAGAAAAAGTACGTAGATGCAACAGAGATGATAAACACTAGTTTGACTTACGAGCAATACTCCCGAAGCATACCCATAACCTCCATAGCTATAACCCATAATTTCTTTAGCTCTATCCCGCTCAAAAAACAATTTGGAAATCACTCGGACAGCACTCCGTCGTAATATTTTATGTATACTAATAATATCTTGAAATAATACGGAGTAAATATATATATGTAAATCGATTGAGAGAGTTTAGAGAAAATATTTTCAAGTTTATATGAAATAATGAAACCTATTGAATTCTATTTATAATAGATTTTTGAATTATTAAAGTGAATTATTAAAGTATGAATTATCAAAGTGAATTATTAAAGTATAAATTATTAAAGTGAATTATTAAAGTATGAATTATTAAAGTGAATTATTAAATTTAAAGTAAAGTAAAAATAAAGTAAAGGTAAAGTTTAAGTATAGTAAAAGTATAAAACTATATACGTATAATATGCGTATAAATATATATAATATTAATTTAAATCGTTATATATACTTAATAAAATAAAATATAAATATCGTTATCTTTATCATACTGGTTAAGTAATGAGTTATCAAAAGCGGTTCTACATATTTATAAAAGTTATATACGTTTTAATAATAAAGTTCTTTTTAAACTGAAAACGTTTTTGTAAGTTTGAAACTAAATCAAACAAATATGATAATTTTGTTTTCCAAAACTAAATATATTTAAGAATTATTTTGTTTAAAGGTTAAAATAATGGAAATCGTTATATCATAAAATGTTTTAGAAAAGAAGAATCATATATATTCATAATAGGTTTCAAGTTTTTAAATTACAGCCTGTTGGTGAAGCATGGGATAAAGTCCAAAGGTTAAATAAACGTATGAAATCATCTTAATGAAAAATGTCGAGTTACTTAACTCGTCGATATCCAACATCTAAGTTATTTACACTCCACGTTCTTACTTATAAATCACTTTACCATTTTCCGAATGTTGTCAAAAAGAATAGATTTCTTAAATCACAGTGGACCTCATAACATAGACCCGTAATCATATCACAATGTATCTGATAAATTAATCATTTGATATTATCTTCTAATTCCGTTGATAACTATTAGAATATATTTTGAAACAAATACGTTTATATAAAGTATTATACGCCTAATACTTTGTTAATGTTTTCAAGTTCTAATATATACACATATACATATATAATCATGTTCGTTCAATTTAATGGTTCGTGAATCGTTGGAACTTGGTCGAGGTTTAAATGAATGTATGGACACAGTTTAAAATTCTTGAGATTCAACTTAACAAACTTTGCTTATCGTGTCAGAATAATATAAAGATAAAGTTTAAATTTGGTTGGAAATTTCCGGGTTGTCACAATAGTCTTTCAGCTGGCTTTGCATCCATAGTACTTGAGCAGTACAACTACCAGCAGAAACATATTCTGCCTCAGCAGTAGATGTGGACACATTATTTTGCTTTTTGCTCATCCAGCTGACTAGCCTACCACCCAGTAACTGGCAACCACCAGTAGTACTTTTCCTGTCTATTTTACACCCTACAAAATCAGCATCTGAATACCCAATTAGCTCAAAATCCTGGTCTTTGGGATACCAAAGACCACGTTTAGCAGTAGCTTTCAGATACCTAAATATCCTTTTGACTGCTAGCAAGTGTGACTCTTTAGGATCAGCTTAATATCTAGCACAGAGACATGTGGCAAACATAATATCTGGTCTGCTGGCTGTGAGATAAAGTAGGGATCCAATCATACCTCTATATTCAGTGATATTGACTGGTTCACCATTGGGATCAGCATCTATTTTAATAGTTACTGCCATTGGGGTCCCTATATCTTTTAAACAGGTCAGACCAAATTTCTTTAGCATATCTTTGATATATTTATCCTGACTTATAGAAATTCCATGATCAAGTTGTTTAATTTGCAATCCCAAAAAGTATTGCAAGTCTCTTTGTAAGCTCATTTCATATGTCTTTGACATAAGTTTTGAAAAATCTTGACAATGTTTCTCATTTTTAGATCCATAAATAATATCATCCACATATATCTGTACTAGCAAGAGATCACCATCTGTCTCTTTTGAGAACAGAGTGGTATCAATTGTTCCAACTTTAAAACCTATACCAGTGAGATACACATGAAGTGTCTCATACCATGCTCTTGGAGCCTGTTTGAGGCCATAAAGAGTTTTGTCTAGCTTGTAAACATGGTCTGGATATTTACTGTTTACAAAACCAGGAGGCTGTTTGACATAAACTTCTTCTTGCAGCTTCCCATTTAGAAATGCAGATTTAACATCCATCTGGAATACCCTAAAGTTCATCTTAGCAGCATATGCCAAGAACAATCTGATAGCTTCCATCCTGGTCACTGGAGCATAAGACTCTTCATAATATAATCCTTCTTCCTGTTTGAACCCTTGAGCTACCAATCTAGCTTTGTTTCTGATCACAATCCCATCTTCATCCATCTTGTTCTTGAAAACCCACTTGGTCCCAATGATATTCTTAGTTTCATCATCAGGTTTAGGTACCAAAGTCCAAACCTTATTTCTATCAAATTTGGAGATCTCTTCTTGCATAGCTCCTGCCCAGCTTAGATCTTTGATTGCTTCATCAGGACATTTAGGTTCAATGGTAGACATAAAATTTACATGCATACAAAAATTGCTGGTTTCATGCCTTCTTGTTTTAACACCACTAGCCAGATTACCAATAACTTGCTCAATTGGATGCTCTTTTGTCCATCTAGTGTTATGAACAGGTGAGCTTGTCATAGAACACACAGCATCTTGATCATCAGCTGGTTCAAAAGTATGAGCAGCAGTTGGAGACAGCTGTTCAATATTAATGTAACCAGTACCAGCTTGTGATCCTTCAGAACCAGTAGACCTATGCTCAAGTTGTAGGACTTCGGTAGAGCCAGTAGGTCCACTTGGTTTACACACAGATGGAACAAAATGTTCCATCTTATCATCAGAGAACCCAGCAACATGGATTGGCGAGGGATCTGCAGCTGGTTCCTCTTCATCATCAAGAGCTTGCTGAGTAGGCTCTTCAAACAATAACTCTTCATCTTCTTGACTGGAAGATGAGGCTGGGGCAGTTTCATCAAATGTAACATTAATTGATTCTTCAAAACAACCCCTTCTTTTATTGAAAATCCTATATGCCTTTGACATGTTAGAATATCCCAAGAATATACCTTCATCAGCCTTAGCATCAAACTTGCCCAGCTGATCCCTATTGTTTAGAATGAAACAGGGAGTGCCAAATACATGAAGAAATGAGATTGAGGGTTTTCTTCTTTTGAGAACTTCATAAGCAGTTTTCTGATGTCTTTTCACTATTAAAGATCTATTTTGGGTAAAACATGCAGTGTTCACAGCTTCTGCCCAATATGAATTTTTCAGCCCAGACTCAGCTAACATAGATCTTGCTGCTTCAATGAGAGTTCTGTTTCTTCTTTCTGCAACACCATTTTGTTGAGGTGTTCTCACAGCAGAAAAGTTCTGTGAAATACCTTTATCAGCACAAAATTCTTCTAATGTAGCATTTTTGGATTCTGTACCATGATCACTTCTTAGCTGTTTCACCAGTTGCCCATTTAAAAGCTCCATCTTTTGATAAAATTGATAATTTCATCAGCAGCTTCACTCTTTTGCTTCAAAAAAATACCCAGGTGTATCTGGAATACTCATCAACAATAACCAGTGTATACTTCTTCCCACTACAGCTGGCCACATTAACAGGACCAAAAAGATCCATATGAAGTAAATAAAATGGTTTCTCAACAGATGAGATTTGCTTTGATTTGAATAAGGCATGGTGATGTTTTCCTTTTTCACAACCAGGACATAGTCTGTCCTTTACCTAAGACATGGTGGGTAGCCCAGACACCAAACTTCTACTGGATAATTTATGAATATCTTTGAAGTTGAGATGTGAGAGTCTCTTGTGCCATAACCATTTCAGGTTGTCTGCTGCCTTCGAATAGAAACAAGTATCAATTGTTGTGACTGCTGTGTTCATGTCGATTTGATACATGTTTTCATGACGTTTTATAGTCATCAGTGGCTTCCCTGTCTTATCAAAAATAGTGTCAATTTTCCTTCTGAATTGGACTATCTTGTTCTTACTTGTCAGTTGGCTTATGCTGAGTAAATTATGTTTAAGCCCAACGACATATGCAACATTTGAGAATGTGACATTCCCATTAGTCAAAGTACCAAAACCCTTTGTGTAACCCAATGAATTATCTCCATATGAAACAACTGGACCATCTTTTTCTTGATAGTCCATCAGTAGAGACTTTCATCCGGTCATATGTCTCGAACAACCACTATCGAGATACCAGAGTTGCTTGTTTTGAATGCCCTGCACAGTAGCTAAGAGATTAGTTCTTTTTGGGAACCCATCCAAGGATGGGTTCTGGAAGGGTCCTCTTTGATGATCTCTTCCTGTCTGCTGGTTTGCTTGAAGAAGCAGCAGTAGACGGGGTTGGGGTAAAAGCACACCGGTTGGCTAAGTGAAACTTGCTGCCACATTTGTAGCATTTTCTCACATTTGGTATCGGTGATGGGTCATACACAGAGTAAAGGGGATCGGGTCGAACTTTGGTTACTGCCTCAATTAGCTGGTTAAGCTTGACTGTCATAATCTCAGTGATAGACAGCTCTTCATTCGAGTCCACTTTAGCTTTTCCCTTAAGGGCAACTTTCTTCTTGGAACCAGTACCATAGTCATGACGTATTGCTTTGCCTTTATCATTTGATGAGCCAGCGTGGGAAGTTACTGGCTTGTCTACTGAAGCTGATGAGCTAGAAGAAGTTTTTCCTGCTGCCTTGGACTTGCCAGTATTACGTTTGACTGGCTTGTCTGCAGCTACTGGTGGACCAGCAAGTTTGTCATTAGCTGGCTCAGCATAATTGGAACTCGAACACGAAGGGGAATCAGTTGGTTTAATTTTTCTAAAATTATTTTCAGTGATTTCCCTTTTGATACGTCTTTCTTTTGGAGTCATGTAATAGATGCTTGAGGGGTCAGTAGTCTCATCAATTGAGGTACTGGCTTCTCTTGCTTTAACTTCATCCTCCAAAATTTCTTTCATGGCAGGTGGTGGGGACATAGTAGGTCTAACAAACTTATTTGTCAAGACCTTTTTACCCTTAACTATCTTGGTAAAAGTATTCGGCAAGACAGCTTCAGGATCTGTTTCAAGAATTGGGTCCATGAAAGTAACTTCTGCAATAGCAGCATCAGCAGCATAGTCACCAGCAAAGAAAGCTTCAACTTGGGCAGGCACCTTCTCGTTAACACACTTTGCTGTGCGTTGAGCAGATGTACACCACGAAGCGACAACCTTTTTAAGATTATCCAGCTGGTTCTTAACTTCTGCTGCCTCAACGTGAAGAGACCTTAAAGCAAAGTTTTGTTTTTCAAATTTGGAAATATCATCTTTCAAGATTTTAATTTCATCATTTTTGCATTTAAGTTTCTCATTTAAAGATTTGTTGTTAGTTTTCAAAACTTCTTCATGTTTGCTGCCTCTACATAAGTCAACTCTTAGGTAGTCAAATATTTCGGCCTTTTCATCATCAGTATAAGTTCGAAAATTATCAACCTTATACATCAATTCAGTTTTCCATTGAGGAGAATGTAACGACCCTGGAATTTCCAACGTTTATTTATTAATAATTGTTATTATTAATACGAGTGATTAAACAAATGTATGTTATTACATTTACTTGTTACCATGATTGCCCGTACTTGACTTTAATTGCTCGAAACGTCTTTGTGACACACGAAACTTCGCGAATAATATTTTCAAGTATTATTTACATTCATGATTAATTTTATTTATCATTTTAATTAACTATGGTGATTAGTTAGTTACTTGGGCTTTTAATTGGATTAACTTGTTAATTGCATACATACTTGGGCTTTTAATTGAACTTGGGCCTTTACTAGTGTTATTGGACTTTAGAAGCCCACCCTACATCTTTTATGGACTTGTTAGCCCAACACTACTTGTAAGTATCATTTTAGATGGTAACTAGTTAGTTTTATGCACATTGGAATCTAGTTGCTTGTTATCCCCATGCATGCACCTCATTTATCCACACTTTTAAGGCTTTACATACAAGTAACCATGGAACAATTGGCTCCCTCTTTCTTTTTGCTGCTGCAGCCCTGGGTATACCATGTGAGGAGGGATTCAAAAATCTTTTTTTTACATCACTTGTTCACTTGTAAACCTCATTCTTCACACACACACACTTTACTTGCAAAATCCTCTCATTTCTTTCTCTCTTTTGCTCTCAAATATTGTAAGTTACATGATGCTTTTTCTCTTCTTTTCTTCTTGTAAAAACCGAACCACACATACACATATCATCATCATTCTTTTGTTGTTGTTACTTATCTTTGGTTATTAATTACTTACTTGTTCTTTGATTAATTATTACTTACAAGTTACAAGATCAAACTTACTAGTTTGATTCTTCATTTATCTTGTATTTACAAGAACACTCAAGAACATAAACTTACTAGTTTATGTTCTACTTTTATTGTTTCAAAAGATCAAAGTTCATGTGTAGAAAGCATACTTGTGATTCATGAAATAAACTTTAAAGTTTACTTTCCTTAAAGATCAAGCTTAGGCTTGAATCTTTAAAGTATGCAACCCATGAACTCATTAACTTGTTTATTTAGTTTACTACTTCATTACTTGCACTTTAATTTTATGATTTTGGTTGTTGTTGGTCAAGTACTACAAGTTAGTCTTGATCTCATTTCTCTTGAACTAAAAGTTAACTTTACTAGTTCAAGGACATATAAATGAAACTTTTAATTATAACTTGGTACACTTATGTTAGATCTAGACTTTTAAGCCTTGGATCTTCAAGATCAAACTAAAGAACTATGTTCTACAACTCAAGATCTTGATTTCATAAGTTTACTTCAAGTTTGTAACGTGTTTTTACTTTTAAAGTTAATGAAAGTGTTAGATCTAAGACCTTGATGTAACTTTGGTTCATCAACTTCATACAACTCTTAAGTGAGTTGATCTACATGTCTTAGACTCACACTTGTGTCATAATTGTCAAAACTTAGTTAGTATTACTTTTACATTCCATGTATGTGCTAAATCTAAGACTTTGATGAAACTTTGGTTCATCAAAACACTTGCAACACTTAAGTGAGTTGTGCTTCATGTCTTAGACTTGCACTTGGGTTATGATGGTCAAACCTTGGTCAAGATGATTCAAACACATCAACAAGTTGTACACTTGAAGCTACATGCATCAAGGATGAGAACCATGACAAACATCAAGCACCAAAACCCACCGGAACCCACTTATCTTTCTGTTTCTGTTTACAGCCTACTGTTCTGCTGTTTCTGTAACAGATCAGTAAACCTGGGCTACTGTAACCTTGATTTTCAAATATCTCTATTTGATTAGATAACTTTTCATATAGGAATCGTCTTAATCCAAGTTACGGTTTAGGATTTATGGCCCTCCGATCGTTACTATGTCCTTTAACGTTGTGCAGAAATTTCTGACCTACTCGCACTTAGACCGTCGCCACGGTCAAACGAAGATGAGTTTATTCTGTAAATTTTACCACACTTAAAGGACTCATATACGGAGCCATGGCCACTGGTCTCACCTTAATTCAGTAAGGGTAGAGGCCGTGGTGACTGATCGAAATCAGCCTTTGTTTTAAACTACTTTCATAAACGAAACTTACTTTACACCTTTTGTTAAATGATGAATGATGATGACCCTTAAGACCTTATTTACATAGTTTTAAACCTTTTCAGACGATTTACTGACTTAGTACTATTTGACTTAGGTTGAGGACCCGTTTGGACAACCTTCATTACTTGCTTACTTTCCGAGTCATACTTTACCGCTACATTATCATTGTGAGTTATAGCATTCCCTTTTTACTTTAACTTATTTTGGGAACTGAGAATACATGCGGATTTTATGTTTTACATACTAGGCACGAGTACTTAAACTTATATATGTGTGGGTTATACAACGGCATAAACATTCCCTTTAGCTCGGTAACGTTTAATCATTGGTTTTTGAACCGTGAACGCGAATCTTAGATATGGATCCATGGGGTTTGACATCCCCACTCGGGCTAGTAGCGCTAGCATTTAATGAGTGTTTAATACTTCGTAGACATACGCACTTGCCAAGTGTACTTTCAGGGGTATAAACGTTAAGTTAGTTACTAAGTGCCTACGGTTAACATATACTTTATCATACTGTTTTGAAACGCTCTTTGTAGCACTGAAATCTCGTGGCCTACCTTACATACTGTTATACTTAAACTATAGCTCACCAACCTTTGTGTTGACATTTTTAAGCATGTTTTTCTCAGGTGCTTGAGGTTAGCTTCTGCTGTGTACTAGTCGTGCTGTAGACACCCGCTGCTTAGAGTTGTCATCGCATGAACTACTTTACCTTGCATTCAAACTTTAGTACTCTTGAACTATGACTTGTAACGACCATTGTGGTCACATACACTTATTATTTGCTTCTACTTAGTGAAGCATGCTTTTGAATTGTAAAACATTCGATGTTGGTTTAGACATCACTTTATTTATGAATGCAAACTCTTTTTGAAATCGCATATAGTACTTAACCTTGTAATGATCCTGTTGATGATTCGTACACGATGGTTTTGTACGGGGCACCACATTTGGTATCAGAGCATTGGTTGTAGGGAATTAGGTTGCATTAGTGAGTCTAAGACCGACCCGAGTAGGATTCATTAATAGGACTAATCTACAACTTGCTAGTTTACTTGTTTCCGCTGAACTTACTGCATGCTACTGCTTGCTTTTACTACTATATGCCATATGCAATTACATGATTTCAGTACTATATGAAATTACTGGCTTTCGATTGCATGCTACTTCTGTACGATTCGTTATTATTGCCATGCTACTTATTGTTATACATGATTTAAACTGTTGGCCTAATACGTGCTTGCTTTATGACTTACTGACATGGAAAATTTATTTTTCCTTGTTCAGATGTCGGATGTTCCACTTGCTATCATTTTGGGCAGTTTAGACACTTCTGCTACCCCACCTACCACCGTTGCCGATCCACCGATCCCGATAAGCACGAGTGACCCCGGCGCTTAATCTTCCGGGACTAGCAGCCAGCCGCCTGCACCATTGGCTACTATTGACGGACACGTGGACCCTACGGAGATTCCAGCTCCGTCTGCTCCCGGACCCTCGGAGTCACAGCCCCGTGTCGGTGGTGTTGTGATTCCCGCGGAGTTCGGGGAAGGGCCATTCTGTAACCATATGCGCATGCCGTGCCGATGCGCTCCAGATGGACGTTTAGTGCCGATTCCGCCATTCAGATACAGACAGATGATGGCCGCTCATGGACGACCAGTTCAGCCACCCGTGTCACCACCACATGATTATGATGATCCTTCATCCGATGACTCCTCTACAGATGACTCCAGTGACTCCGACGAAGAGAACCTTGATGACATACATATACAGGCACCCTCCACCCCGCCGAAGAAGCGGTACCGTCCTGATGGCACCGTCATTCCAGGGGTGAATGGAGGTCGTGCTTTCACTGACGCTTTTGGTCGGCGTCAGAGGGTTACTGCCCGTAAACGGCTTGTGCCGTCCCTGCCGACCCACAGATACGTAAGGTTCCCCGTTACGTACTGACTATTTCAGGAGCCGGGACATCTGCACCCCGCTTCGTGCGGTCTGCACCATCCGCTCCACCGGCCCCACCTGCACCACCAGCACTGCCTGCCCCACCAACTCCCACTGTCGAGGAATTGACAAGGGAGGTGGAGATTCTCTGAGCTCGGGTTACTAAGCTCGAGGAGCAGATGGCTCAGGTTTTGGACATCCTACACCCACCTTCACCGTAGGACTTTGTATTAGATTTCATGATGTAATCTAGTTGTAGCTTCTTGTATTATTTATATATTGTAAGAACTTATCCTGATGTATGAAACTTATTATTATTAATGAATGGAACTTTGCGTTATTTAATTTTTGCACGATGTTCTATTTACATTACTGTATGATGATTATGTGGCATTCGTACCTAGATGCGTTATTTAATAACATGTGATATTTTGATTCCATGTTGGTTACTATATACTGTATTATTGTAATGACCCGGAAATTTCCGACCAAATTTAAACCTTAATCTTTATATATTTCCGACACGATAAGCAAATTCTGTAATGTTGAGTCTAGAAAGTTTGAAATCTATATTCAGGTAATCAATTACCATTTGACTATGCCGGTCGATTCACGAAAAATTATGTGTAAATAGATATGTATGTGTATATACATATGTGTGATTATTAAAATTAAGAAATTTTGATAAAACAGATAACGGTTGGTGGATACGAAATTAAGTTAATCATTAGAATTAAATATGTAAAATAGAATATAAAATAATTAAGTTATAGTTAAAATAAACTTACAAATAGATATATAACTTCTATATTATTATTATATGTACATGGTAAGATATATTAAAATGTATAAAATTTAATATTCAATATAAGTTATTATGTAATGGATATTATATAGTTATATTACATAAACAATAATATGTAATACAGATATATTCAATTTAATTATAAATATAGTTGTTATAACAATATTATTATTACTTTCAATATTAATATCAATATTAGTGTTGTTAATATTATTTTTAGTATATAACCTATAGATACGAATTTGATATACATAAATTGTTATAGTGTTATTATTACTAATATTATTACTATCATTAGTATTATTATAATTAGTATTATATTTATTATTAATAATATTATTGTTATAAATTTTATGGTTATTATTATCATTATCATTAATATTAATAGTATTATTGTTACTATAATATTATTATACAATTTTGTTATTATTATTTATAACATTAATAGTATTATTATTATAATTAAATTTATTAATATTAATGAATAAGATTAACCATAATATATAGATATAAATACATAAATACATATAATTTATATATATACAGATAAATAAAGATATAAATAAATAGTAAAACTAATTATATAAATATAACTACAGATATATTACGCGTATAGTTTAATTTCTGTCTTTATCAGATTTTTTTTTTTAATCTGTTTACCCTTGACTCTCTGTCTTCCACGATCCTACTATCAATCAAAATTTGATATCTTCATTCGTTACCCTCCTCAATACTCTATATATGCTACTATAAATTGCTGCTATCGGATAAAAAAAAACAAAGGAATTAAAGAAAAACAGAAGCCGATAACCTCTATTATTGACTTCAAATTACAAGAGCAAAATTTTAAATAAATTAGCAAAATCTGGAATTGCAGCTTTGTTAAGAATGATATAGGTAAATTATCTGCAAGTTTTCATATTTTAATTTCTTGTATTGGTTTCGAATTTTGGAAGTCAAATTTTTAAAATAAAAAGTCAAATGTGTTGTTCATCGAAAATTCTGAGTTTATCTTAGTGATTCAGATGAAATTGAAGGTTCAGAAAAGTTCTATAAACATTTTTCTACATATTTTATGTTGTAGCAATAGTCTGAAACGAATTGGAACCCATAAATTGGGTTTGAGATCAAACCGTATATATATATATGGCTGTTGATACAGTTATACATATATATATATATATATATATATATATATATATATATATATATATATATATATATATATATATATATATATATATATATATATATATATATATATATATATATATATATATATATATTTTCTTTTCTGTTTAATTAATTCAAATCAAGCCTTAATAATTGTTGTTTATAAATAATCCTAAAACTGATTAATAATTCGTTAATAGATGGGATTGATACACGGTCGAGTTAAAAAGATGAAGAAGAAAGGGGAACAGTTTATACGCGAGATATATAGTTTTGTTTTGAATACAAATCAGAAAAACAGAAACTGATGGACGGTTAAGGTGTTAGGGTGTGAGCGGGAGGTCACGGGTTCGAGTCCCGGCTCCGACAAATTATTTCTTTTTAAGCTTTAAAAGGTAGTTCTTTATTTTAAAAATCATTATTTATATTATTATTATTATTATAAATCATTATTATTATTATTATTATTATTATTATTATTATTATTATTATTATTATTATTATTATTATTATTATTATTATTATTATTATTATTGATATTGATAATATAAATTATTGTTATCATTACAAGTATTATAGTTATAATTACTAATATTAAAATTATTATTATTATTTATATTATTATTATTATTATTATTATGATTATTATTATTATTATTATTATTATTATTATTATTAAGTATTATGTATTATTATCAAAATTATTATTTTCATTTATCTTTTATTAAAAACCACTATTATTATTGTTCCAATTAAAATTATTATATTGTTATCATTAAAATTATTTTTTTTATTAAAATTATAATTATTAAAAAGTAACATTTTTATTATAATTATTACTATTATTAATATCATTATTAGTATTGTTATCCTTAACTTAGTATTATCACAATTATAAATTTTTGTTGTAAACCTAAGATATTTATATAACAATATATTTATGTATACTAATATTACATAATATTATGTCATGACTAATATAATAATTATATTACTATAATGTTAACTAAATTATATATCAAATAAGCATTATGATATATTATAAGTAGTAACAAAATTATATAGGAATATAAATCTAAATACATAACTAAATATATATAAAGTGATTCGATTACCAGTATATGTGTTAACATATATATAAATGATATAGGTTCGTGAATCCGAGGCCAACCTTATATTTGATCAATGATGTTATATGTATTTTTACTACAAAATACAGTATGGTGAGTATATAGTCCCTTTTAAACTCTAAATATTTTGGGATTAGAATACATGCATTTTATGATTTACGTTATGGACACAAGTGATCAAAAATAAATTCTATGTTGAGTTGTACCATGGCATATTTCTTTATACTTGGTAGCTAATATTTACATGAGGAATGTAAACGCGAATCCTGTTGATAGATCTATCGGGCCTGACAACCCCAACCGGGCTGGACGACCAGTTTTCAACGGTTGCACAGTACTTCGTTTCTGTATACTACACTTGGTACGGTGTAGTGACTATTTAAGAATATGCTGCGATGATTTAAATGTTAAGTATGGTTACCAAGTGCTCAACTACTTTTACATACACTTGCGAGTGTATTATATTTAAATATATGAAATCTTGTGGTCCATAGTTATAACGCTGCTAGCATCAAACCTATATCTCACCAATTTTATGTTGACGTTTTAAAGCATGTTATTCTCAGGTACGAATTAAGTCTTCCGCTGTGCATTTGCTCATTTTAAGGACATTACTTGGAGTCGATCATCGCAATGGGACCAGGTATTGATGACTTTGTCCAGGAGGATTAGGACGGGTTGTTACAGGTGGTATCAGAGCGGTGGTCTTAGCGAACCAGGTCTTGAATTAGTGTGTCTAACTGATAGTTGATTAGATGCATTAGTGAGTCTGAACTTCGACCATGTCTGCGTGTCAAAAGTTTTGCTTATCATTCCGTGTCGAAAATTTCCTGCTTATCATTCTTAGTGAATTATTTGCTTATCATACTTAATCTAGACATATCTTACTGCCTGGATTGCATGAATAGTGTATAGACAAAATTCATATCTTAGTGTATCTGCTAATTCATATCTTAGCATATATGTTACTGTAACTTTGCCTAACATATTCCGTAGATTCCTCCGTAACTTATGGGATTTTAGTATTATATATGCATATGTAAATTATGTATTACAGGGTACTAATCTACATCCTATAATCTATTTCTTATCGAAAATCCTTCATCTGATCGTACGGGATGAATCCCCCCACCAGTTCGAATTCTTCGGATTCCGACAACTATTCTAATACGGAGTTTCACCTAAGCTCCGAAAGTAGTGTCACCAGAATGAATCAACTAATCATCCATCCCCAATTCATCTGATGGGTTCGTTGTCGACTTAATCAATGGAGACGCGCAGAAAGCAATCCCTTCCACTAACCGAATTCACTTTTTGATAAAGAACCTGAAGCACTTACCGGCGAACCTGTTCGTAACACCATTTTCAGCCTCAGTTCCAGAGTAGTTCGACACGATTATATTCTATCCATAATTCTGAACCTTATTCATCCGCTCGTTTCGACCGACAGTCATCCCGGAATAATAGAAAAAGTCAACGAACTTCGCGCTCGAGTAATCAATTTGGAGGATATGGTGCAAAATTTACCAGCTTCAGCAACAACACTCGTACCATCAACACCACAATATCACAATCTATACCCCAAGCATGAACTTCGTTCTACATTTCGTTCTACATCAATTATCTTCGCTCGACATGACGATTATGTAATTTCTAAAGTTTTAGAGATTATGTAAACTAGTACAAACGATAAATCGAATGAGTTTAATATCTTGTTGACTCATTAAATCCATGATTACATCTGAAGAAAATATATATGTACGTATATTTTCATAAAGATTGTAATTAAAAATTCTTTTGTACAAACCGTTAATGATGAGAATATTTTAACGGGTAGGTAATACCCGAGGAATATTGGAGTTTCACATTAATAAGTTACACTGTACATTCTTCGAATCTGATTCAACGGTCATTTACTATCCTATTTACATCCACCGATATACGTATCCGTTCACCACAAAATAACCATTTTTCATTCAATTTCATATTTAGATTTTAACCTATCAGAATCCAACAAGTGGCATAATGAAGAAAACATTGAACAAAATAAAATTTGTTAGAAACAAACGAATTAACTGATTGAAATATTGTTAAGAATCCACGCTAACTGTTCCTAGCTAACTATTCCTAGCTAACTGATTACATTTTATTTATCGCAATTTAATTATCGCAATTTATATTCTCGCAATTTTATTTATCGTCATTTAATTTCTATTATTTATCTTACGCACTTTAAATATCGGGACACGTATACAAGGTTTTGACATATCATATCGACCCATCTATATATATTATTTGCAGTAATGCGGGAGTTAGCTATACTGGGTTGAGGTTGATTCTACAATAATATATATAGTTTGAGTTGTGATCGAGTCTGAGACGAATATGGGTCACGATACGTATTAATTAATTCGAATATTATATATTAAACTATATATGAATTATTGGACTGTCAACTATCGACTGTGGACTAAAAACATTGGACAATTAAAATGAATTAAAATATTGATTATAACATATGAAACTAAACATTTCTTCAAGTTTGCCACTTGATTTCATTTTAAACCTCATTTGAATTTTGACGATTCCAATCCATGTTCAAATCTTTCTTGATTCTTGAAAACACCTCGATCGAGAGGATGAACCAGCCGCACTTTATCTACGGAAGAAAAGATTGATGCACATAGTTATGCACCTGAAAAACCCTCGAAAACTGAGTAAACATTTAACACGTAGATGTGCTAATTTTTTTATTGTTATTAGTACCCAAAATAATTTGGTAATCCCTTTCAAAGTAGCAAATTTTGTCACAGCTCCAGTAAGTCAACTCCGACTTTTCATCCGAAACAACCTTATTATAATCTTGATATAAATGTGTACTCTTTATTGTTACCGGGGAACCTTTTATATTCCACCATATTACCATCAACGTTTAATCATTTAAAAACACAATTCTCCTGAAACCACCTCGGTTTGATAACCGATGATCCAGATCCGTTAACTTTGAAAATGCTGACGAAGCAGCATGTTGTAGATGGTCTTAATGGCCAAAAGTTGATGATAAAGAAAGAAGTGTTAGGAACGCTCCATAGAAAATTTGTTACTGAAAAATAGATTGAGCTAATCATGAAGGAGACCAAGGACAAATACAAGGACCAAACCCTATATTCAAAGAATCCAGGTAAATCTGGATCCGATGAAATCTTTAGAGAATATTTTGCTCCGTACCCACGTTAAAATTTTGCGGAAAATTTTCTCCATCAATCTTCGAACTTAGAAATTCCAAAATATCATCATAAATATCTTCGATATTTTTGAGGATATTTTCATAAATATTCCTGTCCGAAATTATCTACCTCTTCGTATTTTCAGTATTCCATTATATTGAAAACTTCTGTAAAATCTAAGTATAAATTATGAATGAATTGTGGAGAAGTGTTGGAAATTGAAGCATGAGTTAGTATAATATAATGGCGCTTGGCCAACGTGATTATATTACAGTAAGTCGTGCTGAGTTCTAATGGAACGTGATGATTCACAGATCCTAACGTCATCATGTGCCATGTTACATAACTCTTTCATTCTACTTAACTTCTGAACATATCAAGAAAATGTATTCTTGATGGTTCTATCTTCCGTGATGTTGATAAATTTGAAAATCAAATCGTGCTATCACGTTCCACCCTGCTTAGAACATTATAATTATTCGAAACTCTATATCTATGAATTCTGGACCATTATTCGCTTGACTTGGAGTCGGGAAGGGAAAACCAGAGCATGGAGCTCCGAAGAATAAAGGAAAATATAAATCTGATCACAAAAACAGGAATTACAAACGTGTATATCAATGTTTATCGCAACATAAAGACACGGGAGAATTAAAAACATTATAACCCCAAGGGCGAAGTAGAAGAAAGCAGATTCCTCCGGTGGTAATTGAAAAAGGAGAATGATTGTTGCGATAGTGAGGATAAGAACAAGAATCAGAACTGGATTAAGCATTTTCACAATCTTTTGAATTTAGGATTGAGTATAGAAGTGGTGAAAACTAATGGAACGGAAAAGGTAAATTTATACTGGAAATATCAGACGTAGTAATCGGGACAGATCATCGCATTAAATTAAAGAGATCCTAATTTCCATAAATCCCGAAGAATCAGATCTTATAAATTTCCAAAATTTCTTTAAATCCCTTGAATTCCAAAATTCAACCATGACTACGTCAAAAAGTAAAGACGAATATCTATTACCTTATCTCAATCTTTTGTGATAGCTTCACTCATACGCTTTGAATAATCGAATTGTTTTATCCATATTACTCAATGATGATAAAACTCTGATTATCAACTTATTTTCGTCATGAAAACATACTTATTGTCAGCCATGACCATTCCAATCAAATTTCGGGACGAAATTTCTTTAACGGGTAGGTACTGTAATGACCCGAAAATTTCCGACCAAATTTAAACCTTAATCTTTATATATTTCCGACACGATAAGCAAAATCTGTAATGTTGAGTCTAGAAAGTTTGAAATCTATATTCAGGTAATCAATTAACATTTGACTATGCCGGTCGATTCACGAACAATTATGTGTAAATAGATATGTATGTGTATATACATATGTGTGATTATTAAAATTAAGAAATTTTGATAAAACAGATAACGGTTGGTGGATACGAAATTAAGTTAATCATTAGAATTAAATATGTAAAATAGAATATAAAATAATTAAGTTGTAGTTAAAATAAACTTACAAATAGATATATAACTTCTATATTATTATTATATGTACATGGTAAGATATATTAAAATGTATAAAATTTAATATTCAATATAAGTTATTATGTAATGGATATTATATAGTTATATTACATAAACAATAATATGTAATACAGATATATTCAATTTAATTATAAATATAGTTGTTATAATAATATTATTATTACTTTCAATATTAATATCAATATTAGTGTTGTTAATATTATTTTTAGTATATAACCTATAGATACGAATTTGATATACATAAATTGTTATAGTGTTATTATTACTAATATTATTACTATCATTAGTATTATTATAATTAGTATTATATTTATTATTAATAATATTATTGTTATAAATTTTATGGTTATTATTATCATTATCATTAATATTAATAGTATTATTGTTACTATAATATTATTATACAATTTTGTTATTATTATTTATAACATTAATAGTATTATTATTATAATTAAATTTATTAATATTAATGAATAAGATTAACCATAATATATAGATATAAATACATAAATACATATAATTTATATATATACAGATAAATATAGATATAAATAAATAGTAAAACTAATTATATAAATATAACTACAGATATATTACGCGTATAGTTTAATTTCTGTCTTTATCAGATATTTTTTTTTTTAAATCTGTTTACCCGTGACTCTCTGTCTTCCACGATCCTACTATCAATCAAAATTTGATATCTTCATCCGTTACCCTCCTCAATACTCTATATATGCTACTATAAATTGCTGCTATCGGATAAAAAAAACAAAGGAATTAAAGAAAAACAGAAGCCTATAACCTCTGTTATTGACTTCAAATTACAAGAGCAAAATTTTAAATAAATTAGCAAAATCTGGAATTGCAGCTTTGTTAAGAATGATATAGGTAAATTATCTGCAAGTTTTCATATTTTAATTTCTTGTATTGGTTTCGAATTTTGGAAGTCAAATTTTTAAAATAAAAAGTCAAATGTGTTGTTCATCGAAAATTCTGAGTTTATCTTAGTGATTCAGATGAAATTGAAGGTTCAGAAAAGTTCTATAAACATTTTTCTACCTATTTTATGTTGTAGCAGTAGTCTGAAACGAATTGGAACCCATAAATTGGGTTTGAGATCAAACCGTATATATATATGGCTGTTGATACAGCTATACATATATATATATATATATATATATATATATATATATATATATATATATATATATATTTATTTATTTATTTATTTATTTATTTTTCTTTTCTGTTTAATTAATTCAAATCAAGCCTTAATAATTATTGTTTATAAATAATCCTAAAACTGATTAATAATTCGTTAATAGATGGGATTGATACACGGTCGAGTTAAAAAGATGAAGAAGAAAGGGGAACAGTTTATACGCGAGATATATAGTTTTGTTTTGAATACAAATCAGAAAAACAGAAACTGATGGACGGTTAAGGTGTTAGGGTGTGAGCGGGAGGTCACGGGTTCGAGTCCCGGCTCTGACAAATTATTTCTTTTTAAGCTTTAAAAGGTAGTTCTTTATTTTAAAAATCATTATTTATATTGTTATTATTATTATAAATCATTATTATTATTATTATTATTATTATTATTATTATTATTATTATTATTATTATTATTATTATTATTATTATTATTATTATTATTGATATTGATAATATAAATTATTGTTATCATTACAAGTATTATAGTTATAATTACTAATATTAAAATTATTATTATTATTTATATTATTATTATTATTATTATTATTATTATTATTATTATGATTATTATTATTATTATTATTATTATTATTATTATTATTAAGTATTATGTATTATTATCAAAATTATTATTTTCATTTATCTTTTATTAAAAACCACTATTATTATTATTGTTCCTATTAAAATTATTATATTGTTATCATTAAAATTATTATTTTTTTTATTAAAATTATAATTATTAAAAAGTAACATTTTTATTATAATTATTACTATTATTAATATCATTATTAGTATTGTTATCCTTAACTTAGTATTATCACAATTATAAATTTTTGTTGTAAACCTAAGATATTTATATAACAATATATTTATGTATACTAATATTACATAATATTATGTCTTGACTAATATAATAATTATATTACTATAATGTTAACTAAATTATATATCAAATAAGCATTATGATATATTATAAGTAGTAACAAAATTATATAGGAATATAAATCTAAATACATAACTAAATATATATAAAGTGATTCGATTACCAGTATATGTGTTAACATATATATAAATGATATAGATTCGTGAATCCTAGGCCAACCTTATATTTGATCAATGATGTTATATGTATTTTTACTACAAAATACAGTATGGTGAGTATATAGTCCCTTTTAAACTCTAAATATTTTGGGATGAGAATACATGCATTTTATGATTTACGTTATGGACACAAGTGATCAAAAATAAATTCTATGTTGAGTTGTACCATGGCATATTTCTTTATACTTGGTAGCTAATATTTACATGAGGAATGTAAACGCGAATCCTGTTGATAGATCTATCGGGCCTGACAACCCCAACCGGGCTGGATGACCAGTTTTCAACGGTTGCACAGTACTTCATTTCTGTATACTACACTTGGTACGGTGTAGTGACTATTTAAGAATATGCTGCGATGATTTAAATGTTAAGTATGGTTACCAAGTGCTCAACTACTTTTACATACACTTGCGAGTGTATTATGTTTAAATATATGAAATCATGTGGTCCATAGTTATAACGCTGCTAGCATCAAACCTATATCTCACCAACTTTATGTTGACATTTTAAAGCATGTTATTCTCAGGTACGAATTAAGTCTTCCGTTGTGCATTTGCTCATTTTAAGGACATTACTTGGAGTCGATCATCGCAATGGGACCAGGTGTTGATGACTTTGTCTAGGAGGAGTAGGACGGGTTGTTACAATTATTATATATTAAATACTGAATTTTGACTTGAGTCAAAATTTTTGTTTAGAACATCATGGCTAACAGTCGATCCACACCTACTGCTGCTCAAATTGAAGAGATGATCCAAGAACGTGTAGCCGCAGCCCTAGCAGAAAGAAACCTCCAAGCTCCACCGCCACCACCACCGGTTATCCCACCCGTTTGAAATGGGTGTACTTACAAGGAATTCCAGAGCTGTAAACCACATAACTTCAGTGGAACCGAGGGACCGGTTGGTCTCACCAGATGGTTCGAGAAACTTGAATCAGTATTCCGAGTTAGCAACTGTTCGGAGGACAATAAGACCAAGTTTGCTTCGTGCACACTATTTGATGGCGCACTAACGTGGTGGAACACATTAGCTCAAGCGAAAGGTATCGATGAGGCGTATGCTATGCCATGGGAGGAATTCAAAGCTGCAATGATTGATGAGTATTGTCCGAGAACCGAAATACAAAAGATGGAGATGGAATTCATGCAGTTAAAGGCCGTTGGGAACGACCTTGATGGTTACAACAGGAGATTTTTGGAACTAGCCCTGATGTGTCCGACCATGGTCACCCCGGAATTCAAGCGTATGGAGAGATACTTCTGGGGACTCCCTAAGTCCATCAAAGGAAACGTCACATCATCCAAACCACCGAATGTTCCCGAAGCAATGCGCATGGCGCATACTCTCATGAACCAAATCACTATTGATGAGCCGGAGAAGGCTAAGTTTGAAGCTGGTAGTAGCGAAAAGCGAAAGTGGGATAACAACAACAACAACAACAACAACAACAACAACAACAACAACAACAACAACAACAACAACAACAACAACAACAACAACAACAACAACAACAACAACAACAACAACAACAACAACAACAACAACAACCACAACCACAACAACAGGGGGAGAACCTATGACCAGACCCCCGCCAAGAGGCACAACAACGGTGGTAACCCCAACCCCAACAACAACACCAACTCCAACCCGAACTACAAGGGAACCCTACCTCAATGCAAGAGGTGTTACAAACACCACACTGGGTATTGCAATGTTGTCTGCGAGAAGTGCCAACGGTCTGGGCATGTTGGAAAAGACTGCAAGGTCACCACTTTGAATGGGAAGCCGAACTCCACAGGGCCAAGGAAGTGTTACGAATGCAAGCAGACGGGCCATTTCAGAAATGCGTGTCCAAATAAGCGAAAAGATGGTGGACCACCCCGCGCTAGAGCTTTCAATGTTAATGCAAGAGACGCACGCGAAAACCCCGACTTAGTGACAGGTATATACAAAATCAACAATCTTTTAGCTTCTGTCTTGTTTGATACTGGTGCGGATAGAAGTTATGTATGTAGACATTTTTGCGATAAGATTAATTGGTCATTAGTTCCGTTAAAAGAGAGTATGCTTGTCGAGGTCGCGAATGGAAAATTTGAAAAGGTTGACCATATTAGTCGTGGAGCTATTATTAACATAGCTGGTGCAGATTTCGAAATTGACTTGATACCTATCAAACTGGGAAGTTTTGACGTGATCGTTGGTATGGATTGGTTGAGCAAGATAAGAGCCGATATTATCTGCGGAGATAAAGCACTTCGCTTACCATAAGGAGATGGCGAACCACTGGTTATCTATGGAGAGAGATGTACCTCGAAGCTGAACCTCATTAGTTGCGTGAAAGCACAAAAGATTATGAAGAAGGGACGTTTTGCTGTCCTAGCACATGTGAAAGCGGTAGAAACTGAGGTGAAGAGCGTGAACGACGTTTGAATTGTGAACGAATTTTCCGATGTTTTCCCTGAGGAATTGCCTGGATTACCGCCGCCGAGAGCCGTAGAGTTTTAGATTGATTTAGTGCCAGGAGCTGCACCTGTAGCTCGTGCACCTTATAGACTCGCACCTTCCGAGATGCAAGAATTACAAAGCGAACTACAAGAACTACTTGACCGAGGGTTTATCCAACCAAGTTTCTCACCTTGGGGCGCACCCGTGCTGTTTGTGAAGAAGAAGGATGGATCCTTCCGTATGTGTATCGACTACCGTGAACTCAACAAATTGACTACCAAGAATCGGTATCCTCTTCCACGAATTGATGATCTTTTTGATCAACTACAAGGATCGAGCGTTTACTCAAAGATCGATTTGCGACCGGTTATCACCAGTTGAGGGTAAAGGAAAGTGACGTGATGAAAACTGCATTCAGGACCCGTTATGGTCATTATGAGTTTCTCGTGATGCCATTCGGTTTGACAAATGCACCTGCCGTGTTCATGGACCTCATGAATCGTGTCTGCAAGCCTTACTTGGACAAGTTTGTTATTGTCTTCATAGATGATATCCTCATCTACTCTAAGAGCGAAGAAAAGCATGAGCAACATCTCCGATTAGTACTTGAACTCTTGAGACAAGAGCAACTTTACACCAAATTCTCCAAGTGTGAATTTTGGTTGAAGGAAGTACAATTTCTGGGTCATGTTGTGAGCGACCAGGGTATCAAAGTTGACCCCGCCAAGATTGAAGCCATCAGCAAGTGGGAGACCCCCACAACTCCGACTCAAATTCGCCAATTCCTAGGTCTCGCCGGTTATTACCGAAGGTTTATCGAAGGATTTTCTCTGATTGCGCGTCCTTTGACCGCGCTGACTCACAAGGGCAAGAAGTTCATTTGGGAACCCGCACACGAATCAGCATTCCAAACTTTGAAGAAGAAGTTAACCACCGCACATATCCTATCACTTCCTGAGGGCAGTGACGACTTTGTTGTTTATTGTGATGCATCGAAGAGTGGTTTTGGTTGTGTACTGATACAACGATCAAAAGTTATTGCCTATGCCTCCCGCCAATTGAAGATTCACGAGCAGAACTACACTACACATGATCTTGAACTTGGAGCCGTTGTCTTTGCACTCAAATTGTGGAGACATTATTTGTATGGAACTAAGAGCACTATCTTCACCGATCACAAGAGTCTCCAGTACATCTTTGATCAGAAGCAACTGAATATGAGACAGCGTCGATGGATCGAGACGCTCAACGACTACGATTGTGAACTCCGTTATCACCCTGGCAAGGCCAATGTTGTAGCTGACGCTTTAAGCCGAAAGGAGAGGACGGCACCTCTTCATGTTAGCGATCTGAACATCACCATCTATTCGAACCTCAACAGCCAGATCAGAGTAGCCCAAGTTGAGGCTCTCAAGGAGGAGAATATATCTCATGAACATTTGAACATACTTGTCTCTCGATTCGAGGTTAGGGAGTCTGGACTCCGATGTTATGCTGGAAGAATTTGGGTACCTTGTTATGGAGATCTACGGAACCTTATACTTGATGAAGCCCACAAATCGAGATAGTCGATTCATCCTGAAGCGGGCAAAATGTACCACGATCTTAAAGAACAGTATTGGTGGCTGAATCTTAAGAAGGACGTTGCGACCTATGTCGGTAAGTGTTTGACTTGCTCGAAGGTTAAAGCCGAGCATCAGAGACCTTCTGGATTACTTCAACAGCCGGAGATCCCACAATGGAAGTGGGAAAGGATCACAATGGATTTCATCACCAAGCTACCAAAGACGGTGGGCGGATACGATACTATTTGGGTTATTGTTGACCGCCTTACCAAATCTGCACACTTTCTAGCGATGAAGGAAACATATACGATGGAAAGACTTGCTCAACTATACATCAAGGAGGTTGTATCTCGTCATGGTGTACCTTTATCGATCATCTCCGACCGCGACCCCCGTTTTGCTTCTAGATTTTGGCGTTCTTTACAAGAAGCCATGGGAACTCGTCTTGACATGAGTACTGCGTATCATCCATAAACCGACGGGCAAAGTGAACGAACGATTCAGACCTTGGAGGACATGTTACGTGCATGTGTCATTGATTTCAGAAAGGCCTGGAAAAGGCATTTACCACTTGCCGAATTCTCGTACAACAACAGTTATCACTCTAGCATTAATGCTGCACCTTTTGAAGCATTGTATAGCCGCAAGTGCCGATCTCCTATTTGTTGGGCCGAAGTAGGCGAAAAGCAAATCACCGGACCCGAGGTAGTCCATGAAACAACGGAGAAGATTGCTCAGATTCAAGCTAGACTTAAGACTGCCCGTGATCGCCAAAAGAGTTATGCCGATCTTAAACGTAAGGACTTTGAATTCAACGTTGGTGATCGTGTAACGTTGAAGGTTGCACCTTGGAAAGGTGTGATTCGTTTTGGAAAACGTGGAAAGTTAAACCCACGATACATTGGTCCTTTTGAAATCTTGGAACGTGTTGGACCCGTTGCTTACCATTTGGATCTACCAGCACAATTGAGCTCAGTTCATCCTACCTTCCATGTATCAAACTTGAAGAAGTATCTCGCTGCACCAGAACTTATCATACCACTTGAGGAACTTACGATTCATGACAAACTCCACTTTGTGGAGGAACCTATTGAAATTATGGATCGTGAGATCAAAACTTTGAAACGCAACAAGATTCCGATCGTCCGAGTACGATGGAATGCCAAACGAGGACCTGAGTTTACTTGGGAGCGAGAGGATCAAATGATGCGGAAGTATCCTCACCTTTTCCCGACTCCTCCATCTACCTCAGCTTAAATTTCGGGACGAAATTTTCTTTAACAGGTGGGTAATGTAACGACCTTGGAATTTCCAACGTTTATTTATTAATAATTGTTATTATTAATACGAGTGATTAAACAAATGTATGTTATTACATTTACTTGTTACCATGATTGCCCGTACTGGACTTTAATTGCCCGAAACATCTTTGTGACACACGAAACTTTACGAATAATATTTTCAAGTATTATTTACATTCATGATTAATTTTATTTATCATTTTAATTAACTATGGTGATTAGTTAGTTACTTGGGCTTTTAATTGGATTAACTTGTTAATTGCATACATACTTGGGCTTTTAATTGAACTTGGGCCTTTACTAGTGTTATTGGACTTTAGAAGCCCACCCTACATTATTTATGGACTTGTTAGCCCAACACTACTTGTAAGTATCATTTTAGATGGTAACTAGTTAGTTTTATGCACATTGGAATCTAGTTGCTTGTTATCCCCATGCATGCACCTCATTTATCCACACTTTTAAGGCTTTACATACCAGTAACCATGGAACAATTGGCTCCCTCTTTCTTTTTGCTGCTGCAGCCATGGGTATACCATGTGAAGAGGGATTCAAAAATCTTTTTTTTACATCACTTGTTCACTTGTAAATCTCATTCTTCACACACACACTTTACTTGCAAAATCCTCTCAACTTTTCTCTCATTTCTTTCTCTCTTTTGCTCTCAAATATTGTAAGTTACATGATGCTTTTTCTCTTCTTTTCTTCTTGTAAAAACCGAACCACACATACACATATCATCATCATTCTTTTGTTGTTGTTACTTATCTTTGGTTATTATTTACTTACTTGTTCTTTGATTAATTATTACTTACAAGTTACAAGATCAAACTTACTAGTTTGATTCTTCATTTATCTTGTATTTACAAGAACACTCAAGAACATAAACTTACTAGTTTATGTTCTACTTTTATTGTTTCAAAAGATCAAAGTTCATGTGTAGAAAGCATACTTGTGATTCATGAAATAAACTTTAAAGTTTACTTTCCTTAAAGATCAAGCTTAGGCTTGAATCTTTAAAGTATGCAACCCATGAACTCATTAACTTGTTTATTTAGTTTACTACTTCATTACTTGCACTTTAATTTTATGATTTTGGTTGTTGTTGGTCAAGTACTACAAGTTAGTCTTGATCTCATTTCTCTTGAACTAAAAGTTAACTTTACTAGTTCAAGGACATATAAATGAAACTTTTAATTATAACTTGGTACACTTATGTTAGATCTAGACTTTTGAGCCTTGGATCTTCAAGATCAAACTAAAGAACTATGTTCTACAACTCAAGATCTTGATTTCATAAGTTTACTTCAAGTTTGTAACTTGTTTTTACTTTTAAAGTTAATGAAAGTGTTAGATCTAAGACCTTGATGTAACTTTGGTTCATCAACTTCATACAACTCTTAAGTGAGTTGATCTACATGTCTTAGACTCACACTTGTGTCATAATTGTCAAAACTTAGTTAGTATTACTTTTACATTCCATGTATGTGCTAAATCTAAGACTTTGATGAAACTTTGGTTCATCAAAACACTTGCAACACTTAAGTGAGTTGTGCTTCATGTCTTAGACTTGCACTTGGGTTATGATGGTCAAACCTTGGTCAAGATGATGCAAACACATCAACGAGTTGTACACTTGAAGTTACATGCATCAAGGATGAGAACCATGATAAACATCAAGCACCAAAACCCACCGGAACCCACTTATCTTTCTGTTTCTGTTTACAGCCTACTGTTCTGCTGTTTATGTAACAGACCAGTAAACCTGGGCTTCTGTAACCTTGATTTTCAAATATCTCTGTTCAAGTAGATAACTTTTCATATAGGACTCGTCTTAATCCGAGTTACGGTTTAGGATTTATGGCCCTCCGATCGTCACTATGTCCTTTAACGTTGTGCAGAAATTTCTGACATACTCGCACTTAGACCGTCGCCACGGTCAAACGAAGAAGTGTTTGCTTCTGTAAATTTTACCACACTTAAAGGACTCATATACAGAGCCATGTCCACTGGTCTCACCTTAATTCAGTAATGGTAGAGGCCGTGGTGACTAATCGAAGTCAGCCTTTGTTTTAAACTACTTTCATAAACGAAACTTACTTTACACCTTTTGTTAAATGATGAATGATGATAACCCTTAAGACCTTATTTACATACTTTTAAACCTTTTCGGACGATTGACTGACTTAGTACTATTTGACTTAGGTTGAGGACCCGTTTGGACAACCTTCATTACTTGCTTACTTTTCGAGTCATACTTTACCGCTACATTATCATTGTGAGTTATAGCATTCCCTTTTTACTTTAACTTATTTTGGGAACTGAGAATACATGCAGATTTTATGTTTTACATACTAGGCACGAGTACTTAAACTTATATATGTGTGGGTTATACAACGGCATAAACATTCCCTTTAGCTCGGTAACGTTTAATTATTGGTTTTTGAACCGTGAACGCGAATCTTAGATATGGATCCATAGGGTTTGACATCCCCACTCGAGCTAGTAGCGCTAGCATTTAATGAGTGTTTAATACTTCGTAGACATACGCACTTGCCAAGTGTACTTTCAGGGGGTATAAACGTTAAGTTAGTTACCAAGTGCCCACGGTTAACATATAGTTTATCATACTGTTTTGAAACGCTCTTTGTAGCACTGAAATCTCGTGGCCTACCTTACATACTGTTATACTTAAACTATAGCTCACCAACCTTTGTGTTGACATTTTTAAGCATGTTTTTCTTAGGTGCTTGAGGTTAGCTTCCGCTGTGTACTAGTCGTGCTGTAGACACCCGCTGCTTAGAGTTGTCATCGCATGAACTACTTTACCTTGCATTCAAACTTTAGTACTCTTGAACTATGACTTGTAACGACCATTGTGGTCACATACACTTATTATTTGCTTCTACTTAGTGAAGCATGCTTTTGGATTGTAAAACATTCGATGTTGGTTTAGACATCACTTTATTTATGAATGCAAACTCTTTTTGAAATCGCATATAGTACTTAACCTTGTAATGATCCTGTTGTTGATGATTCGTACACGATGGTTTTGTACGGGGCACCACAGAGAATCTCTTTTCTGATCAGCTTCCCTCATATCAGCCAAAAACATGCTACCACTATCATCCTCATCAGACTCCTTGACCTTCTTGGCCATTAAACACAGCTTCTTTTCTGGAGCATAACCAGCACCATCGTCATCAGTATCACTATCAGAGGAAGACGACGAGCTGGTTTCATCCCAATCATGATGGTCAGCAACTAGAACCTTTTCTGGATTTTTACCCTTCTTATCAGTCTTAGCACTTTCCTTCATCTGAGCTTTCATAGCTTTGTACTTGTTCTTGTACTTGTCAGCTTTTGAGAAAGAGTTAGCATGTGAAGTTGAAGGTTTCCTGGACATGCATTCAGTAGCAAAATGTCCAAACTTCCCACAATTATAACACTCAGATTTAGGACCCTTGACTGACTTGCTGCTATACCTAGCACTCAGTTTCTTACTCCCTTTGTATAACTTGCTGGTTCTATTACGATTGAACCTTTTGAACTGCCTAGCCAGCAAAGCCATACCTTCAGCAAACCTTTCTGCATCACTTTCATCGTCACTGCTTTCTTCAGACCCAATACCACTATCCACATCACTCTCAGCTGACTCTTCTTCTGCCAACAACTTTTGAACCAGTAAAGCCTTTTGAGCTTTCTTTTTAGCAGCAGCAATAAGAGCAGTATTATCTGTCTTAGAAGATTTTGAAGTGGTGGGGGTAGAACTAAAGTTTTCTTTCAAGTTAAGTTCAAATTTAGCCTCTGCCTTCTCATGGTTTCAAAGTGAACTGTAGAGAGAAGACATGTTAAAGTTCTTTAGGGTCTGAGTGGTTCTTAAAGTGTCAGTAACAGATTTCCATTTAGTAGGCAGTGAATCTATGAATTTGTTTACTTGTTCAAACTCAGTATAGGTGACATTCAAAGTGATCAGGTCAGCAATCAAGGAGTTAAACCTAATGAAGGTTTGCTTAAGGGTTTCATTCTTGTAGGCAAAGAACATTTCATATTCTCGTTTTAAAGCAATCATTCTGTTCTGCCAAACTTCTCTCATACCCTCATAGGTAACATCTAGATAGTCCAACATAAGCTTGGCATTTTCTTTTCCATTAATCAGTTTGAATAGTGGGTTAGGCAAAGTTATAGCTAACAAGGTTTTAATCTTAGGGTCAAGTCCAACATGACATTTATCCTCAGCATCCCATCTAGAAGGGGTGAGAATAACCTCTCTGCCAGGAACAGTAGGAGTGTCAGCTGTAGCTAGTGCACTACCAATAGTCTCAGTAGGCACAAATGGACCATCTGTGGCAATACCAGGCATGAGTGGGTCAATAGACTCAAGGTGAAGCATGAATCTTGCCTTCCAAGTTTCATATTCATCTTCATCAAATTTGGGTGGTCTATTGGATGAGCCATTTTCAAGGTAAGCTGTATTAGAATATGCAGCCATGAGAGAATTCAGATTTAAGATATTAATTATCAAGACTGAAGCTCTGATACCAGTTGTTGGTCCCTTGATAACAACAGGAGTATTGTAGAGGGGAGGGTGAATACAATTTCTTTTAAGATAACTTAACAGTTAAACTCGATTAGTATTCAAGCATGCAAATAAGTAGAGTCACAGGTAATTTTCAACAGTTATTCTTTATTGATTGAATCACAAAGAATCACAACTATCCTTGGCGGAATGATAGTTGGTTGATACAGATTACCTAGATTATAGCTAAGAGATAAACTAACAACTATTACACGTTTTGACTCTATAAAAATAAACCCACACCACTAGTTGTTACAATAGTGGATACAACAATTTATAGTAGTCCTATTAACTGTGTAATGGTTCTATTGTCCACTGGTACATAGGATGTCTGTACTTGTGGAGACAACTATATCAGAGAGCATGCTCTCTTCTTTCCTCTTTGGTAGCTATTTGCAGGAACACCCCAATTCGGTTTGGCACCACTATTTGATTAAACAAATAGAATGTTGTGTTCCCTAGGTAATGACAAAGTATAACCCATGTCTGCACATGCGTTAAACTTCTGCATTCCCACGTGGTCTTGTAAGGTCACTTGTCAGCCGCCGACGCGTGTCCTTTTCTATTCAACTTTATCTTTGACTGATGTTGAATAGTACCATTGATGTAGACCACTCGGGAAACTACTATGCTTATAATGGAGCATAGCTGTCTTGTGTAGTGAGCTGCATTCCAGCTGTGCTGGTTCTTCATTGCTGAGCCACTTCATGTTCTTGATTAGCTGAGTACACATCCTGTGCTGATTGAAGAACACTGTCTACCTTGTGCTGGTAGACTGAGCAGCAAACTAAACACTCGACACAGCAATATCTACTGTCTATACATGAACAAACTTGTGCTGACTGCACATAACATTTTAGTGCAAATAAATTACAGTTTTGTCATAATTAAATCCTTAATTATTTTGGGGACTCAACAAAATGGAATAGAGGAGAATAAAAAGGCAAAGAAAAAAATAAATAAAAGCTAAGTGTGGGAAGAATTTACCAAGTTATTTAAAACACATATCACATATGTTTGTACAAGATTATTGCAGGTACTTTTGTTTTGGACGATTTTTATCAGTTTTACCTAATTTACTGTAATATATTTGAAAGAAAGATGGATCTACACGATGAATCAATTCCATCATTAATAGGAAGTAAAGTCTTCTAAAAAAGACACGTGCTTCTTGATTTAGGTCAGGAAGTTGTCGTTCAGACCAGTTGTAGGTTGACGAAAAATCTAGAAAAGTCATCTCTAAAATCAGCAGGAAATCTACGGACCTCAGCATCAAACAGGGTCACCAAGTGGTTAGACTTATCCTATCCATGAGAGGATCTGTCTCGTAAAATTGGGAGGGCGCCGTGCAAATTAACTTAATAAGACTAATGAATCAGACCCCCAGAAAGGATAATCTCCTTAAAAGATTAAAAATCAGCTTTTAAGCCTGATATTACTCAATCCTTGAGATTGACTTTAAAGATTGAGAATTACAAACTCATGGAATTCGATGATATCTAAACTCGAGCTTGAACGAGAAAATATTTTGATCAAAATTACAAACCAATTTGTTTTCTGAAAACCCATTTTTAATGCTTTCATTACCATTGAATGTAAAATCCTGAGAATTCATCTAAAATTCATTAGGTCACCTGAACCAATTCGGGTGTCAACCGTAAGAACGGTGGTTGCATAGCATGGTCGAAGACAGGACCTTGTGCCAGACTGAAAAACTATAGGGTGATCTTTACTATTGCTCCTACAAAGGATAGTAATTGCATCCAACACGTTATAGACCATAATCAAAAGCATGTCAGGGGACATTGCCTTAACAGTTGCTTGTTCAATACTTTCCTTTACAACCGGACGGTAGTTTACCGAAAGGTAATATACGGAGCAAGTATACTGGACGTGTGCTTTCCTAATACAAGGTTAGCAAGTGAGTGACACAAAACCACAAGGTTTGAACTAAAATTTTCAAATCTAAAACCCACAAAACCTACAAAAATATTTTGCAAACACCGGTGAAGGGTTATTCCAGAAAACTTGTCTAGGGTAAAATCTAGCTTGAAATTTTCAAAAGATCAAATGTTTTCATAAAGATCCAATTTCCTTAAAGGATCTAAATTTTTATAGTCATATGAGACTGTAAACCACATCGTTACTATCATTGTTTATACCGCTGTATCAAAATTACTGATGTATAAAGTGTGAGAATAAAAAAAGTGATTCGATTGAAGTGTGATTTTATTTCAAGTTATGTATTGCTTGAGGACAAGCAATGCTCAAGTGTGGGGATATTTGATAGTGCTCCAAATAAACATATATTTAGGCACAATATCCTTCCAATATGTAAAACTTTTAGTTGCAATTGTTCTATTTTTATGTAATATTCGTTTAAATAAATAAGTGCGAAGACAAAAGAAGAAAACGACGATTTAAAGACGCAAACGACCAAAAAGCTCAAAAGTACAAAGTACAATCCAAGTGGTTCAATTTATTGATTAGAAACGTCTAAAAGTTACAAGAGTACGAGCCGCGAAACGCAAAGTACAAGATATTAAATAGTACGAAAGGACGTTCGAAAATCCGGAACCGGGACATGAACCAACTTTCAACGCGCAATGCAACGGAGCTAAAATGACAAGTCAACTGAAATGTCCCGTTCATATTGATTATAAACGTTCCATGTTAATTGATTTCGTTGCGAGGTTTTGACCTCTATATGAGACGTTTTTCAAAGACTGCATTCATTTTTAAAACAACCATGACCTTTATTTTATCAATAAAAATTTCAAAAGCATTACGTAGATTATCAAATAATGATAATCTAAAATATACTGTTTACACACAACCATTACATAATGGTTTACAATAGAAATATATTACATCGACATATGTTTCTTGAATGCAGTTTTTACATAATATCATACAAACATGGACTCTAAATCTTGTCCTTATTTTAGTATGCAACAGCGGAAGCTCTTAATATTCACTTGAGAATAAACATGCTTTAAACGTCAACAAAAATGTTGGTGAGTTATAGGTTTAACCTATATATATCAAATCGTAACAATAGACCACAAGATTTCATATTTCAATATACATCCCATACATAGAGATAAAAATCATTCATATGGTGAATACCTGGTAACCGACATTAACAAGATGCATATATAAGAATATCCCCATCATTCTGGGACACCCTTCGGATATGATATAAATTTCGAAGTACTAAAGCATCCGGTACTTTGGATGGGGTTTGTTAGGCCCAATAGATCTATCTTTAGGATTCGCGTCAATTAGGGTGTCTGTTCCCTAATTCTTAGATTACCAGACTTAATAAAAAGGGGCATATTCGATTTCGATAATTCAACCATAGAATGTAGTTTCACGTACTTGTGTCTATTTTGTAAATCATTTATAAAACCTGCATGTATTCTCATCCCAAAAATATTAGATTTTAAAAGTGGGACTATAACTCACTTTCACAGATTTTTACTTCGTCGGGAAGTAAGACTTGGCCACTGGTCGATTCACGAACCTATAACAAATATGTACATATATATCAAAGTATATTCAAAATATATTTACAACACTTTTAATACATTTTGATGTTTTAAGTTTATTAAGTCAGCTGTCCTTGTTAGTAACCTACAACTAGTTGACCAACGTTAGATGTACAGAAAAAAATTGATATATATTATCTTGAATCAATCCACGACCCAGTGTATATACGTCTCAGGCTAGATCACAACTCAAAGTATATATTTTTTTGGAATCAACCTCAACCCTGTATAGCTAACTCCCACATTACTGCATATAGAGTGTCTATGGTTGTTCCAAATAATATATACACATGGGTCGATATGATATGTCAAAACATTTGCATGCGTGTCTATGGTATCCCAAGATTACATAATATATTAGAATACATGTATAATACAATATAAGTTAGCTTGGATATGATTAATATAGATTTGTTACCAATTTTCACGTTGCTACAACAAGAAAAATTATCCAATCTTGTTTTACCCATAACTTCTTCATTTTAAATCCGTTTTGAGTGAATCAAATTGCTATGGTTTCATATTGAACTCTATTTTATGAATCTAAACAGAAAAAGTATAGGTTTATAGTCGAAAATATAAGTTACAAGTCATTTTTGTAAAGGTAGTCATTTCAGTCGAAAGAACGACGTCTAGATGACATTTTAGAAAACATACTTCCATTTGAGTTTAACCATGATTTTTGGATATAGTTTCATGTTCATAAGAAAAATCATTTTTCCAAAAGAATAACTTTTAAATCAAAGTTTATCATAATTTTTAATTAACTAACCCAAAACAGCCCGCGGTGTTACTACGACGGCGTATGTCCGGTTTTACAGTGTTCTTCGTGTTTCCAGGTTTTAAATCATTAAGTTAGCATATCATATAGATATAGAACATGTGTTTAGTTGATTTTAAAATTCAAGTTAGAAGGATTAACTTTTGTTTGCGAACAAGTTTAGAATTAACTAAACTATGTTCTAGTGATTACAAGTTTAAACCTTCGAATAAGATAGCTTTATATGTATGAATCGAATGATGTTATGAACATCATTACTACCTCAAGTTTTCTGGATAAAGCTACTGAAAATGAGAAAAATGGATCTAGCTTCAAAGGATCCTTGGATGGCTTGAAAGTTCTTGAAGCAGAATCATGACACGAAAACAAGTTCAAGTAAGATTTCCACTCGAAATAAGATTGTTATAGTTATAGAAATTGAATCAAAGTTTGAATATGAGTATTACCTTGTATTAGAAAGATATCTTACTGTAAATAATAAAGATTTCTTGAGGTTGGATGATCAATCTACAAGATTGGAAGTAAGCTAGCAAACTTGGAAGTATTCTTGATTTTATGAAACTAGAACTTGTAGAATTTATGAAGAACACTTAGAACTTGAAGATAGAACTTCAGAGAGATTAATTAGATGAATAAAATTGAAGAATGAAAGTATTTGTAGGTGTTTTTGGTCGTTGGTATATGGATTAGATATAAAGGATGTGTAATTTTGTTTACATGTAAATAAGTCATGAATGATTACTCATATTTTTGTAATTTTATGAGATATTTCATGCTAGTTGCCAAATGATGGTTCCCACATATGTTAGGTGACTCACATGGGCTGCTAAGAGCTGATCATTGGAGTGTATATACCAATAGTACATACATCTAAAAGCTGTGTATTGTACGAGTACGAATACGGGTGCATACGAGTAGAATTGTTGATGAAACTGAACGAGGATGTAATTGTAAGCATTTTTGTTAAGTAGAAGTATTTTGATAAGTGTCTTGAAGTCTTTCAAAAGTGTATGAATACATATTAAAACACTACATGTATATACATTTTAACTGAGTCGTTAAGTCATCGTTAGTCGTTACATGTAAGTGTTGTTTTGAAACCTTTAGGTTAACGATCTTGTTAAATGTTGTTAACCCATTGTTTATTAAATCAAATGAGATGTTAAATTATTACATTATCATGATATCATGATGTATTAATATATCTTAATATGATATATATACATTAAATGTCGTTACAACGATAATCGTTACATATATGTCTCGTTTCAAAATCATTAAGTTAGTAGTCTTGTTTTTACATATGTAGTTCATTGTTAATATACTTAATGATATGTTTACTTATCATAATATCATGTTAACTATATATATATCCATATATATGTCATCATATAGTTTTTACAAGTTTTAACGTTCGTGAATCGCCGGTCAACTTGAGTGGTCAATTGTCTATATGAAACCTATTTCAATTAATCAAGTCTTAACAAGTTTGATTGCTTAACATGTTGGAAATATTTAATCATGTAAATATCAATTTCATTTAATACATAAAAACATGGAAAAGTTCGGGTCACTACAGTACCTACCCGTTAAATAAATTTCGTCCCGAAATTTTAAGCTGTTGAAAGTGTTGATGAATCTTCTGGAAATAGATGCGGGTATTTCTTCTTCATCTGATCTTCACGCTCCCAGGTGAACTCGGGTCCTCTATGAGCATTCCATCGAACCTTAACAATCGGTATCTTGTTTTGTTTAAGTCTCTTAACCTCACGATCCATTATTTCAACAGGTTCTTCAATGAATTGAAGTTTTTCATTGATTTGGATTTCGTCCAACGGAATAGTGAGATCTTCTTTAGCAAAACATTTCTTCAAATTCGAGATGTAGAAAGTGTTATGTACATTCGCAAGTTGTTGAGGTAACTCAAGTCGGTAAGCTACTGGTCTGACACGATCAATAATCTTGAATGGTCCAATATACCTTGGATTTAATTTCCCCCGTTTACCAAATCGAACAACACCTTTCCAAGGTGCAACCTTAAGCATGACCATTTCTCCAATTTTAAATTCTATGTCTTTTCTTTTAATGTCAGCGTAGCTCTTTTATCGACTTTGGGCGGTTTTCAACCGTTGTTGAATTTGGATGATCTTCTCGGTAGTTTCTTGTATTATCTTCGGACCCGTAATCTATCTATCCCCTACTTAACTCCAACAAATCGGAGACCTGCACTTTCTACCATAAAGTGCTTCAAGCGGCACCATCTCAATGCTTGAATGATAGCTGTTGTTGTAGGAAAATTCTGCTAACGGTAGATGTCGATCCCAACTGTTTCCGAAATCAATAACACATGCTCGTAGCATGTCTTCAAGCGTTTGTATCGTCCTTTCGCTCTGCCCATCAGTTTGTGGATGATAGGCAGTACTCATGTCTAGATGAGTTCCTAATGCTTGCTGTAATGTCTGCCAGAATCTTGAAATAAATCTGCCATCCCTATCAGAGATAATAGAGATTGGTATTCCATGTCTGGAGACGACTTCCTTCAAATACAGTCGTGCTAACTTCTCCATCTTGTCATCTTCTCTTATTGGCAGAAAGTATGCTAACTTGGTGAGACGATCAACTATTACCCAAATAGTATCATAACTACTTGCAATCCTTGGCAATTTAGTAATGAAATCCATGGTAATGTTTTCCCATTTCCATTCCGGAATTTCAAGTTGTTGTAGTAGACCTGATGGTTTCTGATGTTCAGTTTTGACCTTAGAACACGTCAAACATTCTCCTACATATTTAGCAATATCGGCTTTCATACCTGGCCACCAAAAATGTTTCTTAAGATCCTTGTACATCTTCCCCGTTCCAGGATGTATTGAGTATCTGGTTTTATGAGCTTCTCTAAGTACCATTTCTCTCATATCTCCAAATTTTGGTACCTAAATTCTTTCAGCCCTATACCGGGTTCCGTCTTCCCGAATATTAAGATGCTTCTCCGATCCTTTGGGTATTTCATCCTTTAAATTTCCCTCTTTTAAAACTCCTTGTTGCGCCTCCTTTATTTGAGTAGTAAGGTTAGTGTGAATCATTATATTCATAGATTTTACTCGAATGGGTTCTCTGTCCTTTCTGCTCAAGGTGTCGGCTACCACATTTGCCTTCCCCGGGTGGTAACGAATCTCAAAGTCGTAATCATTTAACAATTCAATCCACCTACGCTGCCTCATATTCAGTTGTTTTTGATTAAATATGTGTTGAAGACTTTTGTGGTCGGTATGTATAATACTTTTGACCCCATATAAGTAGTGCCTCCAAGTCTTTAATGCAAAAAGAACCACGCCTAATTTCAAATCATGCGTCGTATAATTTTGCTCATGAATCTTCAATTGTCTAGACGCATAAGCAATCACCTTCGTCCGTTGCATTAATACACAACCGAGACCTTGCTTTGATGCGTCACAATAAATCACAAAATCATCATTCCCCTCAGGCAATGACATTATAGGTTCCGTAGTTAGCTTTTTCTTCAATAATTGAAACGCCTTCTCTTGTTCATCCTTCCATTCAAATTTCTTCCCTTTATGCGTTAATGCAGTCAACGGTTTTGCTATTTTGGAGAAATCTTGGATGAATCTTCTGTAGTAACCAGCTAATCCTAAAAATTGACGTATATGCTTCGGAGTTTTTGGGGTTTCCCACTTTTCAACGGTTTCGATCTTTGCCGGGTCCACCTGAATACCTTCTTTGTTCACTATGTGACCGAGGAATTGAACTTCTTCCAACCAAAATTCACACTTTGAAAACTTAGCGTACAGTTTTTCTTTCCTCAATACTTCTAGCCATGGTTGCAAAAGATGCGAGACGGGGTCGAGACGGTCGGGTTCTAAAAGGGTCGAGACGGTCGAGACGGGGTCGAGACGGAGGTCTAGACGGATGTTGACTAACGTTGACTTTTAAATAAAAATGTTATATATTATATATATATTGTACATTACATTATTCCAAACATAAGCATTTCACACATGTTTAAATACTTCAACATTTCAAACATAAAAAAAGAAACCCTAAGTAATAGCACAACGTTTAATATTAAAAAAAAAAAAAAAAAAAACTTGAAAAAAATCAGAAAAACCCGTTTTTTCCCGTCTCGGACCGTGTTTGACCGTCTTTTGACCGTTTTTTGGCCAATTTCCGTTTTTTCAAATGTTTTATGTATAAACGGGACGGGGCACTCCAAAATCCGTCTACACCCCCGTCTACACCCCCATTTTTTCCGTTTTTTACAACACTGCTTCTAGCACTTTTCTCAAATGTTCTTCGTGCTCTTGATCATTCTTTGAGTAAATAAGTATGTCATCGATGAAAACAATGACAAACTTATCAAGATATGTCCCACACACTCGGTTCATAAGGTCCATGAACACAGCTGGTGAAATGTCCCGTTCTTATTGATTAAAAACGTTCCATATTAATTGATTTCGTTGCGAGGTTTTGACCTCTATATGAGACGTTTTTCAAAGACTGCATTCATTTTTAAACAAACCATAACCTTTATTTCATCAATAAAGGTTTAAAAAAACTTTACGTAGATTATCAAATAATGATAATCTAAAATATCCTGTTTACACACGACCATTACATAATGGTTTACAATACAAATATGTTACAACAAAATAAGTTTCTTGAATGCAGTTTTTACACAATATCATACAAGCATGGACTCCAAATCTTGTCCTTATTTAAGTATGCGACAGCGGAAGTTCTTAATAATCACCTGAGAATAAACATGCTTAAAACGTCAACAAAAATGTTGGTGAGTTATAGGTTTAACCTATATATATCAAATCGTAACAATAGACCACAAGATTTCATATTTCAATACACATCCCATACATAGAGATAAAAATCATTCATATGGTGAACACCTGGTAACCGACAATAACAAGATGCATATATAAGAATATCCCCATCATTCCGGGACACCCTTCGGATATGATATAAATTTCGAAGTACTAAAGCATCCGGTACTTTGGATGGGGTTTGTTAGGCCCAATAGATCTATCTTTAGGATTCGCGTCAATTAGGGTGTCTGTTCCCTAATTCTTAGATTACCAGACTTAATAAAAAGGGGCATATTCGATTTCGATAATTCAACCATAGAATGTAGTTTCACGTACTTGTGTCTATTTTGTAAATCATTTATAAAACCTGCATGTATTCTCATCCCAAAAATATTAGATTTTAAAAGTGGGACTATAACTCACTTTCACAGATTTTTACTTCGTCGGGAAGTAAGACTTGGCCACTGGTTGATTCACGAACCTATAACAATATATACATATATATCAAAGTATGTTCAAAATATATTTACAACACTTTTAATATATTTTGATGTTTTAAGTTTATTAAGTCAGCTGTCCTCGTTAGTAACCTACAACTAGTTGTCCACAGTTAGATGTACAGAAATAAATCGATAAATATTATCTTGAATCAATCCACGACCCAGTGTATACGTATCTCAGTATTGATCACAACTCAAACTATATATATTTTGGAATCAACCTCAACCCTGTATAGCTAACTCCAACATTCACATATAGAGTGTCTATGGTTGTTCCGAAATATATATAGATGTGTCGACATGATAGGTCGAAACATTGTATACGTGTCTATGGTATCTCAAGATTACATAATATATAATACAAGTTGATTAAGTTATGGTTGGAATAGATTTGTTACCAATTTTCACGTAGCTAAAATGAGAAAAATTATCCAATCTTGTTTTACCCATAACTTCTTCATTTTAAATCCGTTTTGATTGAATCAAATTGCTATGGTTTCATATTGAACTCTATTTTATGAATCTAAACAAAAAAAGTATAGGTTTCTAGTCGGAAAAATAAGTTACAAGTCGTTTTTGTAAAGGTAGTCATTTCAGTCGAAAGAACGACGTCTAGATGACCATTTTAGAAAACATACTTCCACTTTGAGTTTAACCATAATTTTTGGATATAGTTTCATGTTCATAATAAAAATCATTTTCTCAGAATAACAACTTTTAAATCAAAGTTTATCATAGTTTTTAATTAACTAACCCAAAACAGCCCGCGGTGTTACTACGACGGCGTAAATCCGGTTTTACGGTGTTTTTCGTGTTTCCAGGTTTTAAATCATTAAGTTAGCATATCATATAGATATAGAACATGTGTTTAGTTGATTTTAAAAGTCAAGTTAGAAGGATTAACTTTTGTTTGCGAACAAGTTTAGAATTAACTAAACTATGTTCTAGTGATTACAAGTTTAAACCTTCGAATAAGATAGCTTTATATGTATGAATCGAATGATGTTATGAACATCATTACTACCTTAAGTTCCTTGGATGAACCTACTGGAAAAGAGAAAAATGGATCTAGCTTCAATGGATCCTTGGATGGCTCAAAGTTCTTGAAGCAAAATCATGACACGAAAACAAGTTCAAGTAAGATCATCACTTGAAATAAGATTGTTATAGTTATAGAAATTGAACCAAAGTTTGAATATGATTATTACCTTGTATTAGAATGATAACCTACTGTAATAAACAAAGATTTCTTGAGGTTGGATGATCACCTTACAAGATTGGAAGTGAGCTAGCAAACTTGAAAGTATTCTTGATTTTATGAAACTAGAACTTTTGGAATTTATGAAGAACACTTAGAACTTGAAGATAGAACTTGAGAGAGTTCAATTAGATGAAGAAAATTGAAGAATGAAAGTGTTTGTAGGTGTTTTTGGTCGTTGGTGTATGGATTAGATATAAAGGATATGTAATTTTGTTTTCATGTAAATAAGTCATGAATGATTACTCATATTTTTGTAATCTTATGAGATATTTCATGCTAGTTGCCAAATGATGGTTCCCACATGTGTTAGGTGACTCACATGGGCTGCTAAGAGCTGATCATTGGAGTGTATATACCAATAGTACATACATCTAAAAGCTGTGTATTGTACGAGTACGAATACGGGTGCATACGAGTAGAATTGTTGATGAAACTGAACGAGAATGTAATTGTAAGCATTTTTGTTAAGTAGAAGTATTTTGATAAGTGTATTGAAGTCTTTCAAAAGTGTATAAATACATATTAAAACACTACATGTATATACATTTTAACTGAGTCGTTAAGTCATCGTTAGTCGTTACATGTAAGTGTTGTTTTGAAACCTTTAGGTTAACGATCTTGTTAAATGTTGTTAACCCAATGTTTATAATATCAAAAGAGATTTTAAATTATTATATTATCATGATATTATGATGTACGAATATCTCTTAATATGATATATATACATTAAATGTCGTTACAACGATAAACGTTACATATATGTCTCGTTTCAAAATCATTAAGTTAGTAGTCTTGTTTTTACATATGTAGTTCATTGTTAATATAATTAATGATATGTTTACTTATCATAATATCATGTTAACTATATATATAACCATATATATGTCATCATATAGTTTTTTTACAAGTTTTAACGTTCGTGAATCACCGGTCAACTTGGGTGGTCAATTGTCTATATGAAACCTATTTCAATTAATCAAGTCTTAACAAGTTTGATTGCTTAACATGTTGGAAACATTTAATCATGTAAACATCAATCTCAATTAATATATATAAACATGGAAAAGTTCGGGTCACTACAGCTGGTGCGTTAGTCAATCCAAACGGCATAACCATAAACTCGTAATGACCATAACGCGTCCTAAAAGCAGTTTTTGGAATATCATCCTCCTTTACTCACATTTGATGATATCCAGAACATAAATCGATCTTCGAATAAACCGATGAGCCTTGTAGTTGATCAAATAAGTCGTCAATTCTCGGCAGTGGATAACGGTTTTTGATGGTAAGTTTGTTCAACTCTCTGTAGTCAATACACAACCTAAATGTACCATCATTCTTCTTGACAAACAAAACAGGAGCTCCCCATGGTGATGTGCTTGGTCGAATGAAACCACGATCTAATAGTTCTTGCAGTTGGCTTTGCAGTTCTTTCATCTCGCTGGGTGCGAGTCTATAAGGAGCACGAGCTATTGGTGCAGCTCCTGGTACAAGATCTATTTGAAATTCAACAGATCGATGTGGAGGTAGTCCCGGTAATTCTTTCGGAAATACATCGGGAAATTCTTTTGCGACGGGAACATCATTGATGCTCTTTTCTTCAGTTTGTACTTTCTCGACGTGTGCTAGAACAGCATAGCAACCTTTTCTTATTAGTTTTTGTGCCTTCAAATTACTAATAAGATGTAGCTTCGTGTTGCCCTTTTCTCCGTACACCATTAAGGGTTCTCCTTCTTCTCGTACAATGCGAATTGCATTTTTATAACATACGATCTCTGCTTTCACCTTCTTCAGCCAGTCCATGCCAACTATTACATCAAAACTCCCTAACTCTACGGGTATCAAATCAAACTTAAATATTTCGCTACCCAGTTTAATTTCTCGATTCCGGCATATATAATCTGCTGAAATTAATTTACCGTTTGCTAATTCGAGTAAAAATTTACTATCCAACGGCGTCAATGGACAACTTAATTTAGCACAAAAATCTCTACTCATATAGCTTCTATCCGCACCCGAATCAAATAAAACGTAAGCAGATTTATTGTCAATAAGAAACGTACCCGTAACAAGCTCCGGGTCTTCCTGTGCCTCTGCCGCATTAATATCGAAAACTCTTCCACGGCCTTATCCATTCGTGTTCTCCTGGTTCGGGCAATTTCTAATAATGTGGCCCGGTTTTCCACATTTATAACAAACTACATTGGCATAACTTGCTCCGAAACTACTTGCTCCGCCATTACTCGTTCCGACACCATTTGTTCCTTTCGTTCTGTTAACCCCTGGTCCGTAGTCTTCACACTTCGCCGCGCTATGACCATTTCTTTTACACTTGTTGCAAAATTTGGTGCAGAACCCCGAGTGATACTTTTCACACCTTTGGCATAGCTGCTTCTGATTGTTGTTGTTGTTGCGGTTGTTATTGTTGTTGGGATGATTGCTGTAGTTGCTGTTGTTGTTGTTGTTGTTGTTGTTGTTGTTATTGTTGTTGGGCCGTTTGTTGTAGTTGCGATTGATGTTGCGATTGTTGGGATAGTTGCTGCGATTATTGTTGTAATTGTTGTTGTTGTTGTATTGGTGATTCTTATCACCGTTTTCCTCCCACTTTCTTTTGACTTGCTTCACATTGGCCTCTTCAGCCGCCTATTCTTTAATTCTTTCCTCAATCTGGTTCACTAGTTTGTGAGCCATTCTACATGCCTGTTGTATGGAGGCGGGCTCGTGTGAACTTATATCTTCTTGGATTCTTTCCGGTAATCCTTTCACAAATGCGTCGATCTTCTCTTCCTCATCTTCGAACGCTCTCGGACATAATAGGCACAATTCTGTGAATCGTCTTTCGTACGTGGTAATATCAAATCCTTGGGTTCGTAACCCTCTAAGTTCTGTCTTGAGCTTATTGACCTCGGTTCTGGGACGGTACTTCTCGTTCATCAAGTGCTTGAATGCTGACCACGGTAGTGCGTAAGCATCATCTTGTAACACTTGCTCTAGATAGGTATTCCACCATGTTAACGCAGTACCTGTAAAGGTATGCGTAGCGTACTTCACTTTATCCTCTTCAGTACACTTACTTATGGAAAACACCGATTCGACCTTCTCGGTCCACCGTTTCAATCCGATCGGTCCTTCGGTTCCATCAAATTCCAAAGGTTTGCAGGCAGTGAATTCTTTGTAGGTGTATCCTACACGATTTCTTGCGCCGTTAGCTGCATTGCTAGATTCGGAGTTATTGTTGGTATGTAGCGCAGCCTGTACTGCGGCTATGTTTGAAGCAAGAAAGGCACGAAATTCCTCTTCGCTCATATTCAAGGTGTGTCGAGTAGTCGGTGCCATTTCCTTCAAAATAGTCAAATGAAACGAGTTAATCATATAGAATATCAAGAGTAGTCAATAGTATTTCATAGCGTAATATGAACTTATTTATAAAAGCTCTTTCTTCATATTAGCGTTTTATACTCTTTAATTCGGGTAGTACCTACCCGTTAAGTTCATACTTAGTAGCTAACATACCATTTCAACTACTACAATTCTATATGAAAAACTAATCACAAAAAAAAAAAAAAAAAATTATCATATTCAAACCTTTATACAATAACTTGCAAACTTACAATACAAATTTTTTTACATATAGCATGAAATATAGCACATAAAACTTTGATACAAAGTAGTTGTGAAGATTATTCTAGTTAATAAATAAGGCGTTCAGCAAAGGCAATAAAGACACGTAATTCATACGTCCAGAAACAAGTCATGCATTCTGGTTTTACTAATACCACTTCCCATCCTTGGTTTTGTAGAACATAACCGTTGTGACCGATAGTAAGACAATGTGTTGTAACGTCGTCAAAAGGATGAAGGTTACGTAATGACCAACAGTCTCGTAATAACCTAAAAAGCTCATTTCTTACCCCAATTACCGACTCCGTCACTTGTGGGAACATTTTGTTTAATAGTTGTAGCCCGATTTTCTTGTTCTCACTTTGGTGAGAAGCGAACATTACTAACCCGTAAGCATAACATGCTTCTTTATGTTGCATGTTAGCCGCTTTTTCTAAATCACGAAGTCCTATATTCGGATATATTGAGTCAAAATAATTTCTTAACCCGTTGCGTAAAATAGCATTTGGGTTCCCCGCAATATATGCGTCAAAGTAAACACATCGTAACTTATGGATTTCCCAATGTGATATCCCCCATCTTTTGAACGAAAGCCTTTTATAAATCAAGGCATTCTTGGAACGTTCTTCGAATGTCTTACAAACTGATCTCGCCTTAAATAATTGTGCCGAGGAATTCTGACCGACTCTAGATAAGATTTCATCAATCATGTCTCCGGGTAGGTCTCTTAAAATATTGGGTTGTCTATCCATTTTGTGTTTTTTTACTGTAAAATAGACAAGAGTTAGATTCATAAAAAAATACTTATCAATACAAGCAATTTTTACATATATCATAAAGCATAAGCACACTATATTACATATATTACACCACACGAATACAACTATCTTATTCTGACTTGCTCATTTCTTATTCTTCGGTTTTGGTTCGTTTTGCCAAGTTTCTAGGGATATATGATGTTCCCCTAATACGAGCTGTCGTTTTCCACATTGGTTTAGAAAAACCTGGTGGTTTAGAGGTTCCCGGGTTATTGTCACAACTTAAGAAATATGGGTGTTGACGATACCTATAAAGTTCATCGTGTTTGGAATCAAATTTCTCTATTTTTATGCCCTTTCCCTTATTGTTCTCTTTTGCCTTATTAAATTGTGTTGGGGTAATTTCTATAACATCGTCGGGATCCGATTCATCGGAGAATTGGTAATCCTCCCAATACTTTGCTTCCTTGGCGGAAACACCATTGACCTTAATTAACTTTGGTCGGTTGGTTGAGGATTTTCTTCTACTTAACCGTTTTATTATTTTTCCCACTGGTTCTATTTCTTCTTCCGGTTCCGATTCTTCTTTCGGTTCCGACTCTTCTTCCGGTTCTTCTTCTGGAACTTGTGAATCAGTCCACGAATCATTCCAATTTACATTTGACTCTTCATTATTATTAGGTGAGTCAATGGGACTTGTTCTAGAGGTAGACATCTATTACATAATATCAAACACGTTAAGAGATTAATATATCACATAATATTCACATGTTAAAAATATATAGTTTCCAACAAAAATGTTAAGCAATCATTTTTAAATAAAACACGGTCGAAGTCCAGACTCACTAATGCATCCTAACAAACTCGATAAGACACACTAATGCAAATTTTCTGGTTCTCTAAGACCAACGCTCGGATACCAACTGAAATGTCCCGTTCATATTGATTATAAACGTTCCATATTAATTGATTTCGTTGCGAGGTTTTGACCTCTATATGAGACGTTTTTCAAAGACTGCATTCATTTTTAAAACAACCATAACCTTTATTTTATCAATAAAGGTTTCAAAAGCATTACGTGAAATGTCCCGTTCTTATTGATTAAAAACGTTCCATATTAATTGATTTCGTTGCGAGGTTTTCACCTCTATATGAGACGTTTTTCAAAGACTGCATTCATTTTTAAAACAAACCATAACCTTTATTTCATAGATAAAGGTTTTAAAAGGCTTTACGTAGATTATCAAATAATGATAATCTAAAATATCCTGTTTACACACGACCATTACATAATGGTTTACAATACAAATATGTTACAACAAAATAAGTTTCTTGAATGCAGTTTTTACACAATATCATACAAGCATGGACTCCAAATCTCGTCCTTATTTAAGTATGCGACAGCGGAAGCTCTTAATAATCACCTGAGAATAAACATGCTTAAAACGTCAACAAAAATGTTGGTGAGTTATAGGTTTAACCTATATATATCAAATCATAATAATAGACCACAAGATTTCATATTTCAATACACATCCCATACATAGAGATAAAAATCATTCATATGGTGAACACCTGGTAACCGACATTAACAAGATGCATATATAAGAATATCCCCATCATTCCGGGACACCCTTCGGATATGATATAAATTTCGAAGTACTAAAGCATCCGGTACTTTGGATGGGGTTTGTTAGGCCCAATAGATCTATCTTTAGGATTCGCGTCAATTAGGGTGTCTGTTCCCTAATTCTTAGATTACCAGACTTAATAAAAAGGGGCATATTCGATTTCGATAATTCAACCATAGAATGTAGTTTCACGTACTTGTGTCTATTTTGTAAATCATTTATAAAACCTGCATGTATTCTCATCCCAAAAATATTAGATTTTAAAAGTGGGACTATAACTCACTTTCACATATTTTTTACTTCGTCGGGAAGTAAGACTTGGCCACTGGTTGATTCACGAACCTATAACAATATATACATATATATCAAAGTATGTTCAAAATATATTTACAATACTTTTAATATATTTTGATGTTTTAAGTTTATTAAGTCAGCTGTCCTCGTTAGTAACCTACAACTAGTTGTCCACAGTTAGATGTACAGAAATAAATCGATAAATATTATCTTGAATCAATCCACGACCCAGTGTATACGTATCTCAGTATTGATCACAACTCAAACTATATATATTTTGGAATCAACCTCAACCCTGTATAGCTAACTCCAACATTCACATATAGAGTGTCTATGGTTGTTCCGAAATATATATAGATGTGTCGACATGATAGGTCGAAACATTGTATACGTGTCTATGGTATCTCAAGATTACATAATATACAATACAAGTTGATTAAGTTATGGTTGGAATAGATTTGTTACCAATTTTCACGTAGCTAAAATGAGAAAAATTATCCAATCTTGTTTTACCCATAACTTCTTCATTTTAAATCCGTTTTGAGTGAATCAAATTGCTATGGTTTCATATTGAACTCTATTTTATGAATCTAAACAGAAAAAGTATAGGTTTATAGTCGGAAAAATAAGTTACAAGTCGTTTTTGTAAAGGTAGTCATTTCAGTCGAAAGAACGACGTCTAGATGACCATTTTAGAAAACATACTTCCACTTTGAGTTTAACCATAATTTTTGGATATAGTTTCATGTTCATAATAAAAATCATTTTCTCAGAATAACAACTTTTAAATCAAAGTTTATCATAGTTTTTAATTAACTAACCCAAAACAGCCCGCGGTGTTACTACGACGGCGTAAATCCGGTTTTACGGTGTTTTTCGTGTTTCCAGGTTTTAAATCATTAAGTTAGCATATCATATAGATATAGAACATGTGTTTAGTTGATTTTAAAAGTCAATTTAGAAGAATTAACTTTTGTTTGCGAACAAGTTTAGAATTAACTAAACTATGTTCTAGTGATTACAAGTTTAAACCTTCGAATAAGATAGCTTTATATGTATGAATCGAATGATGTTATGGACATCATTACTACCTTAAGTTCCTTGGATAAACCTACTGGAAAAGAGAAAAATGGATTTAGCTTCAACGGATCCTTGGATGGCTCGAAGTTCTTGAAGCAGAATCATGACACGAAAACAAGTTCAAGTAAGATCATCACTTGAAATAAGATTGTTATAGTTATAGAAATTGAACCAAAGTTTGAATATGATTATTACCTTGTATTAGAATGATAACCTACTGTAATAAACAAAGATTTCTTGAGGTTGGATGATCACCTTACAAGATTGGAAGTGAGCTAGCAAACTTGAAAGTATTCTTGATTTTATGAAACTAGAACTTTTGGAATTTATGAAGAACACTTAGAACTTGAAGATAGAACTTGAGAGAGATTAATTAGATGAAGAAAATTGAAGAATGAAAGTTTTTGTAGGTGTTTTTGGTCGTTGGTGTATGGATTAGATATAAAGGATATGTAATTTTGTTTTCATGTAAATAAGTCATGAATGATTACTCATATTTTTGTAATTTTATGAGATATTTCATGCTAGTTGCCAAATGATGGTTCCCACATGTGTTAGGTGACTCACATGGGCTGCTAAGAGCTGATCATTGGAGTGTATATACCAATAGTACATACATCTAAAAGCTGTGTATTGTACGAGTACGAATACGGGTGCATACGAGTAGAATTGTTGATGAAACTGAACGAGGATGTAATTGTAAGCATTTTTGTTAAGTAGAAGTATTTTGATAAGTGTATTGAAGTCTTTCAAAAGTGTATAAATACATATTAAAACACTACATGTATATACATTTTAACTGAGTCGTTAAGTCATCGTTAGTCGTTACATGTAAGTGTTGTTTTGAAACCTTTAAGTTAACGATCTCAATTAATGTTGTTAACCCATTGTTTATTATATCTAATGAGATGTTAAATTATTATATTATCATGATATTATGATATATTAATATATCTTAATATGATATATATACATTTAAATGTCGTTACAACGATAATCGTTACATATATGTCTCGTTTCGAAATCATTAAGTTAGTAGTCTTATTTTTACATATGTATTTCATTGTTAATACATTTAATAATATATTTACTTATCATTTAACATAATTAACCAAGTGTATCAATATCTTAATATGATTCATATGTACCTAGTAAGACGTTGTTATAACGATAATCGTTATATATATCGTTTTCGAGTTTCTTAAATTAATAGTCTCATTTTTATGTATATAACTCATTGTTAAAATACCTAATGAGATACATACTTATAATAAAAACATGTTAACTATATATATAACCATATATATGTCATCGTATAGTTTTTACAAGTTTTAACGTTCGTGAATCACCGGTCAACTTGGGTGGTCAATTGTCTATATGAAACATATTTCAATTAATCAAGTCTTAACAAGTTTGATTGCTTAACATGTTGGAAACATTTAATCATGTAAATATCAATCTCAATTAATATATATAAACATGGAAAAGTTCGGGTCACTACAGTACCTACCCGTTAAATAAATTTCGTCCCGAAATTTTAAGCTGTTGAAGGTGTTGACGAATCTTCTGGAAATAGATGCGGGTATTTCTTCTTCATCTGATCTTCACGCTCCCAGGTGAACTCGGGTCCTCTACGAGCATTCCATCGAACCTTAACAATTGGTATCTTGTTTTGCTTAAGTCTTTTAACCTCACGATCCATTATTTCGACAGGTTCTTCGATGAATTGAAGTTTTTCGTTGATTTGGATTTCATCTAACGGAATAGTGAGATCTTCTTTAGCAAAACATTTCTTCAAATTCGAGACGTGGAAAGTGTTATGTACAGCTGCGAGTTGTTGAGGTAACTCAAGTCGGTAAGCTACTGGTCCGACACGATCAATAATCTTGAATGGTCCAATATACCTTGGATTTAATTTTCCTCGTTTACCAAATCGAACAACACCTTTCCAAGGTGCAACTTTAAGCATGACCATCTCTCCAATTTCAAATTCTATATCTTTTCTTTTAATGTCAGCGTAGCTCTTTTGTCGACTTTGGGCGGTTTTCAACCGTTGTTGAATTTGGATGATCTTCTCGGTAGTTTCTTGTATAATCTCCGGACCCGTAATCTGTCTATCCCCCACTTCACTCCAACAAATCGGAGACCTGCACTTTCTACCATAAAGTGCTTCAAATGGCGCCATCTCAATGCTTGAATGGTAGCTGTTGTTGTAGGAAAATTCTGCTAATGGTAGATGTCGATCCCAACTGTTTCCGAAATCAATAACACATGCTCGTAGCATGTCTTCAAGCATTTGTATCATCCTTTCGCTCTGCCCATCAGTTTGTGGATGATAGGCAGTACTCATGTCTAGACGAGTTCCTAATGCTTGCTGTAATGTCTGCCAGAATCTTGAAATAAATCTGCCATCCCTATCAGAGATAATAGAGATTGGTATTCCATGTCTGGAGACGACTTCCTTCAAATACAGTCGTGCTAACTTCTCCATCTTGTCATCTTCTCTTATTGGCAGGAAGTGTGCTGATTTGGTGAGACGATCAACTATTACCCAAATAGTATCAAAACCACTTGCAGTCCTTGGCAATTTAGTGTTGAAATCCATGGTAATGTTTTCCCATTTCCATTCCGGGATTTCGGGTTGTTGAAGTAGACCTGATGGTTTTTGATGCTCAGCTTTGACCTTAGAACACGTCAAACATTCTCCTACGTATTTAGCAACATCGGCTTTCATACCCGGCCACCAAAAATGTTTCTTGAGATCCTTGTACATCTTCCCCGTTCCAGGATGTATTGAGTATCTGGTTTTATGAGCTTCTCTAAGTACCATTTCTCTCATATCTCCAAATTTTGGTACCCAAATCCTTTCAGCCCTATATCGGGTTTCGTCTTCCCGAATATTAAGATGCTTCTCCGATCCTTTGGGTATTTCATCCTTTAAATTTCCCTCTTTTAAAACTCCTTGTTGCGCCTCCTTTATTTGAGTAGTAAGGTTATTATGAATCATTATATTCATAGATTTTACTCGAATGGGTTCTCTGTCCTTCCTGCTCAAGGCATCGGCTACCACATTTTCCTTCCCCGGGTGGTAACGAATCTCAAAGTCGTAATCATTCAACAATTCAATCCACCTACGCTGCCTCATATTCAGTTGTTTCTGATTAAATATGTGTTGAAGACTTTTATGGTCGGTATATATAATACTTTTGACCCCATATAAGTAGTGCCTCCAAGTCTTTAATGCAAAAACAACCGCGCCTAATTCCAAATCATGTGTCGTATAATTTTGTTCGTGAATCTTCAATTGTCTAGACGCATAAGCAATCACCTTCGTTCGTTGCATTAATACACAACCGAAACCTTGCTTTGATGCGTCACAATAAATCACAAAATCATCATTCCCTTCAGGCAATGACAATATAGGTGTTGTAGTTAGCTTTTTCTTCAATAACTGAAACACTTTCTCTTGTTCATCATTCCATTCAAATTTCTTCCCTTTATGCTTTAATGCAGTCAAGGGTTTTGCTATTCTGGAAAAGTCTTGGATGAACCTTCTGTAGTAACCAGCTAGTCCTAAAAACTGGCGTATGTGTTTCGGAGTTTTCGGGGTTTCCCACTTTTCAACAGTTTCTATCTTTGCCGGATCCACCTTAATACCTTCTTTGTTCACTATGTGACCGAGGAATTGAACTTCTTCCAACCAAAATGCACACTTTGAAAACTTAGCGTACAATTCTTCCTTCCTCAATACTTCTAACACCTTTCTCAAATGTTCACCGTGTTCTTGGTCATTCTTTGAGTAAATAAGTATGTCATCAACGAAAACAATGACAAACTTGTCAAGGTATGGTCCACACACTCGGTTCATAAGGTCCATGAACACAGCCGGTGCATTAGTTAAACCAAACGGCATGACCATAAACTCGTAATGACCGTAACGTGTTCTGAAAGCAGTCTTTGGAATATCATCTTCTTTCACCCGCATTTGATGATACCCGGAACGTAAGTCAATCTTTGAATAAACAGACGAGCCTTGTAGTTGATCAAATAAGTCGTCGATTCTCGGTAGTGGATAGCGGTTCTTGATGATAAGTTTGTTCAACTCTCGGTAGTCGATACACAACCTGAATGTACCATCTTTCTTCTTGACAAACAAAACAGGAGCTCCCCACGGTGATGTGCTTGGTCGAATGAAACCACGCTCTAAAAGTTCTTGTAATTGGCTTTGCAGTTCTTTCATCTCGCTGGGTGCGAGTCTGTAAGGAGCACGAGCTATTGGTGCAGCTCCTGGTACAAGATCTATTTGAAATTCAACGGATCGATGTGGGGGTAATCCCGGTAATTCTTTCGGAAATACATCGGGAAATTCTTTTGCAATGGGAACATCATTGATGCTCTTTTCTTCAGTTTGTACTTTCTCGACGTGTGCTAGAACAGCATAGCAACCTTTTCTTATTAGTTTTTGTGCCTTCAAATTACTAATAAGATGTAGCTTCGTGTTGCCCTTTTCTCCGTACACCATTAAGGGTTTTCCTTTTTCTCGTATAATGCGAATTGCATTTTTGTAACAAACGATCTCTGCTTTCACTTCTTTCAACCAGTCCATACCGATTATCACATCAAAACTCCCTAACTCTACTGGTATCAAATCAATCTTAAATGTTTCGCTAACCAGTTTAATTTCTCGATTCCGACATATATTATCTGCTGAAATTAATTTACCATTTGCTAATTCGAGTAAAAATTTACTATCCAAAGGCGTCAATGGACAACTTAATTTAGCACAAAAATCTCTACTCATATAGCTTCTATCCGCACCCGAATCAAATAAAACGTAAGCAGATTTATTGTCAATAAGAAACGTACCCGTAACAAGCTCCGGGTCTTCCTGTGCCTCTGCCGCATTAATATTGAAAACTCTTCCGCGGCCTTGTCCATTCGTGTTCTCCTGGTTCGGGCAATTTCTAATAATGTGGCCCGATTTTCCACATTTATAACAAACTACATTGGCGTAACTTGCTCCGACACTACTTGCTCCGCCATTACTCGTTCCGACACCATTTGTTCCTTTCGTTCTATTAACCCCTGGTCCGTAAACCTCACTCTTCGCCGCGCTATGACCATTTCTTTTACACTTGTTGCAAAATTTGGTGCAGAACCCTGAGTGATACTTTTCACACCTTTGGCATAGCTGCTTCTGATTGTTGTTGTTGTTGCGGTTATTATTGTTGTTGGGATGATTGTTGTAGTTGCTGTTGTTGTTGTTGTTGTTGTTGTTGTTGTTGTTGTTGTTGTTGGGCCGTTTGTTGTAGTTGCGATTGATGTTGCGATTGTTGGGATAATTGTTGCGATTATTGTTGTAATTGCTGTTGTTGTTGTATTGGTGATTCTTATCACCGTTTTCCTCCCACTTTCTTTTGACTTGCTTCACATTGGCCTCTTCAGCAGTCTGTTCTTTAATTCTTTCTTCAATCTGGTTCACTAGTTTGTGAGCCATTCTACATGCCTGTTGTATGGAGGCGGGCTCGTGTGAACTTATATCTTCTTGGATTCTTTCCGGTAATCCTTTCACAAACGCGTCGATCTTCTCTTCCTCATCTTCGAACGCTCCCGGACACAATAGGCACAATTCTGTGAATCGTCTTTCGTACGTGGTAATATCAAATCCTTGGGTTCGTAACCCTCTAAGTTCTGTCTTGAGCTTATTGACCTCGGTTCTGGGACGGTACTTCTCGTTCATCAAGTGCTTGAATGCTGACCACGGTAGTGCGTAAGCATCATCTTGTCCCACTTGCTCTAGATAGGTATTCCACCATGTTAACGCAGAACCTGTGAAGGTATGCGTAGCGTACTTCACTTTGTCCTCTTCAGTACACTTACTTATGGCAAACACCGATTCGACCTTCTCGGTCCACCGTTTCAATCCGATCGGTCCTTCGGTTCCATCAAATTCCAAAGGTTTGCAGGCAGTGAATTCTTTGTAGGTGCATCCTACACGATTTCCTGTACTGCTAGATCCAAGGTTATTGTTGGTATGTAGCGCAGCCTGTACTGCGGCTATGTTTGAAGCTAGAAAAGTACGGAATTCCTCTTCATTCATATTCACGGTGTGTCGAGTAGTCGGTGCCATTTCCTTCAAAATAGTCAAATGGAACAAGTTAATCATACAGAATATTAAGAGTAGTTAATAGTATTTCGTAGCATAATATGAACTCATTTATAAAAGCTTTTTCTTCATATTAGCGTTTTATAAGTTTAAATTCGGGTAGTACCTACCCGTTAAGTTCATACTTAGTAGCTAATATACAATTCAACTACTACAATTCTATATGAAAAACTGATTATAATAATATTTCGCGTTCAAACTTTTATACAATATTTTACAAACTTACAATACCGCTTATTTTACATAAAGCATGAAATATAGCACACAATAATTTTGATACAAGATAGTTGTGAAGATAATTCTAGCTAGTACACAAGTCGTTCAGCAAAGGCAATAAAGACACGTAATTCATACGTCCAGAAACAAGTCATGCATTCTGGTTTTACTAGGACTACTTCCCATCCTTGGTCTTGTGGAACATAACCGTTATGGCCGTTGATAAGACAGTGTGTTGTAACGTCGTCAAAGGGACGAGGGTTACGTAATGTCCAACAGTCCCGTAACAATCTAAAAACCTCATTTCTTACCCCAATTACCGACTCCGTCACTTGTGGGAATGTTTTGTTTAATAGTTGTAGCCCGATGTTCTTGTTCTCACTTTGGTGAGAAGCGAACATTACTAATCCGTAAGCATAACATGCTTCTTTATGTTGCATGTTAGCCGCTTTTTCTAAATCACGAAGTCCAATATTCGGATATATTGAGTCAAAATAATTTCTTAACCCATTGCGTAAAATAGCATTTGGGTTCCCCGCAATATATGCGTCAAAGTAAACACATCGTAACTTATTGGTTTCCCAATGTGATATCCCCCATCTTTCAAACGAAAGTCTCTTATAAACCAAGACATTCTTGGAACGTTATTCGAATGTCTTACAAACTGATCTCGCCTTAAATAGTTGTGCCGAAGAATTCTGACCGACTATAGACAAGATTTCATCAATCATGTCTCCGGGTAGGTCTCTTAAAATATTGGGTTGTCTATCCATTTTGTATTTTTATACTGTAAAATAGACAAGAGTTAGATTCATAAAAAAAATACTTATTAATACAAGCAATTTTTACATATATCATAAAGTATAAGCATACTATATTACATATATTACACCACACGAATACAACTATCTTATTCCGACTCGCTTGTTTCTTCTTCTTCGGTTTTGGTTCGTTTTGCCAAGTTTCTAGGGATATATGATGTTCCCCTAATACGAGCCATCGTTTTCCACATTGGTTTAGAAAAACCTGGTGGTTTAGAGGTTCCCGGGTCATTGTTACAACTTAAGGACTTCGGGGGTTGACGATACATATAAAGTTCATCGGGGTTGGAATTAGATTTCTCTATTTTTATGCCCTTTCCCTTATTATTTTCTTTTGCCTTTTTAAATTCAGTTGGGGTAATTTCTATAACATCATCGGAATTCTCGTCGGAATCCGATTCATCGGAGAATTGGTAATCCTCCCAATATTTTGCTTCCTTGGCGGAAACACCATTGACCATAATTAACCTTGGTCGGTTGGTTGAGGATTTTCTTTTACTTAACCGTTTTATTATTTCCCCCACCGGTTCTACTTCTTCATCCGGTTCCGATTCTTCTTCCGGTTCCGATTCTTCTTCCGGTTCCGACTCTTCTTCCGGTTCCTCTTCGGGAACTTGTGAATCAGTCCACGAATCATTCCAATTTACATTCGACTCTTCATTATTATTAGGTGAGTCAATGGGACTTGTTCTAGAGGTAGACATCTATCACATAATATCAAACGCGTTAAGAGATTAATATATCACATAATATTCACATGTTAAAAATATATAGTTTCCAACAAAATTTGTTAAGCAATCATTTTTCAAGTAAACACGGTCGAAGTCCAGACTCACTAATGCATCCTAACAAACTTGATAAGACACACTAATGCAAAATTCTGGTTCTCTAAGACCAACGCTCGGATACCAACTGAAATGTCCCGTTCTTATTGATTAAAAACGTTCCATATTAATTGATTTCGTTGCGAGGTTTTGACCTCTATATGAGACGTCTTTCAAAGACTGCATTCATTTTTAAAACAAACCATAACCTTTATTTCATAGATAAAGGTTTTAAAAGGCTTTACGTAGATTATCAAATAATGATAATCTAAAATATCCTGTTTACACACGACCATTACATAATGGTTTACAATACAAATATGTTACAACAAAATAAGTTTCTTGAATGCAGTTTTTACACAATATCATACAAGCATGGACTCCAAATCTCGTCCTTATTTAAGTATGCGATAGCGAAAGCTCTTAATAATCACCTGAAAATAAACATGCTTAAAACGTCAACAAAAATGTTGGTGAGTTATAGGTTTAACCTATATATATCAAATCATAATAATAGACCACAAGATTTCATATTTCAATACACATCCCAAACATAGAGATAAAAATCATTCATATGGTGAACACCTGGTAACCGACATTAACAAGATGCATATATAAGAATATCCCCATCATTCCGGGACACCCTTCGGATATGATATAAATTTCGAAGTACTAAAGCATCCGGTACTTTGGATGGGGTTTGTTAGGCCCAATAGATCTATCTTTAGGATTCGCGTCAATTAGGGTGTCTGTTCCCTAATTCTTAGATTACCAGACTTAATAAAAAGGGGCATATTCGATTTCGATAATTCAACCATAGAATGTAGTTTCACGTACTTGTGTCTATTTTGTAAATCATTTATAAAACCTGCATGTATTCTCATCCCAAAAATATTAGATTTTAAAAGTGGGACTATAACTCACTTTCACAGATTTTTTACTTCGTCGGGAAGTAAGACTTGGCCACTGGTTGATTCACGAACCTATAACAATATATACATATATATCAAAGTATGTTCAAAATATATTTACAATACTTTTAATATATTTTGATGTTTTAAGTTTATTAAGTCAGCTGTCCTCGTTAGTAACCTACAACTAGTTGTCCACAGTTAGATGTACAGAAATAAATCGATAAATATTATCTTGAATCAATCCACGACCCAGTGTATACGTATCTCATTATTGATCACAACTCAAACTATATATATTTTGGAATCAACCTCAACCCTGTATAGCTAACTCCAACATTCACATATAGAGTGTCTATGGTTGTTCCGAAATATATATATAGATGTGTCGACATGATAGGTCGAAACATTGTATACGTGTCTATGGTATCTCAAGATTACATAATATACAATACAAGTTGATTAAGTTATGGTTGGAATAGATTTGTTACCAATTTTCACGTAGCTAAAATGAGAAAAATTATCCAATCTTGTTTTACCCATAACTTCTTCATTTTAAATCCGTTTTGAGTGAATCAAATTGCTATGGTTTCATATTGAACTCTATTTTATGAATCTAAACAGAAAAAGTATAGGTTTATAGTCGGAAAAATAAGTTACAAGTCGTTTTTGTAAAGGTAGTCATTTCAGTCGAAAGAACGACGTCTAGATGACCATTTTAGAAAACATACTTCCACTTTGAGTTTAACCATAATTTTTGGATATAGTTTCATGTTCATAATAAAAATAATTTTCTCAGAATAACAACTTTTAAATCAAAGTTTATCATAGTTTTTAATTAACTAACCCAAAACAGCCCGCGGTGTTACTACGACGGCGTAAATCCGATTTTACGATGTTTTTCGTGTTTCCAGGTTTTAAATCATTAAGTTAGCATATCATATAGATATAGAACATGTGTTTAGTTGATTTTAAAAGTCAAGTTAGAAGGATTAACTTTTGTTGGCGAACAAGTTTAGAATTAACTAAACTATGTTCTAGTGATTACAAGTTTAAACCTTCGAATAAGATAGCTTTATATGTATGAATCGAATGATGTTATGGACATCATTACTACCTTAAGTTCCTTGGATAAACCTACTGGAAAAGAGAAAAATGGATTTAGCTTCAACGGATCCTTGGATGGCTCGAAGTTCTTGAAGCAGAATCATGACACGAAAACAAGTTCAAGTAAGATCATCACTTGAAATAAGATTGTTATAGTTATAGAAATTGAACCAAAGTTTGAATATGATTATTACCTTGTATTAGAATGATAACCAACTGTAAGAAACAAAGATTTCTTGAGGTTGGATGATCACCTTACAAGATTGGAAGTGAGCTAGCAAACTTGAAAGTATTCTTGATTTTATGAAACTAGAACTTTTGGAATTTATGAAGAACACTTAGAACTTGAAGATAGAACTTGAGAGAGATCAATTAGATGAAGAAAATTGAAGAATGAAAGTGTTTGTAGGTGTTTTTGGTCGTTGGTGTATGGATTAGATATAAAGGATATGTAATTTTATTTTCATGTAAATAAGTCATGAATGATTACTCATATTTTTGTAATTTTATGAGATATTTCATGCTAGTTGCCAAATGATGGTTCCCACATGTGTTAGGTGACTCACATGGGCTGATAAGAGCTGATCATTGGAGTGTATATACCAATAGTACATACATCTAAAAGCTGTGTATTGTACGAGTACGAATACGGGTGCATACGAGTAGAATTGTTGATGAAACTGAACGAGGATGTAATTGTAAGCATTTTTGTTAAGTAGAAGTATTTTGATAAGTGTATTGAAGTCTTTCAAAAGTGTATAAATACATATTAAAACACTACATGTATATACATTTTAACTGAGTCGTTAAGTCATCGTTAGTCGTTACATGTAAGTGTTGTTTTGAAACCTTTAAGTTAACGATCTCAATTAATGTTGTTAACCCATTGTTTATTATATCTAATGAGATGTAAAATTATTATATTATCATGATATTATGATATATTAATATATCTTAATATGATATATATACATTTAAATGTCGTTACAACGATAATCGTTACATATATGTCTCGTTTCGAAATCATTAAATTAGTAGTCTTATTTTTACATATGTATTTCATTGTTAATACACTTAATAATATATTTACTTATCATTTAACATAATTAACCAAGTGTATCAATATCTTAATATGATTCATATGTACCTAGTAAGACGTTGTTATAACGATAATCGTTATATATATCGTTTTCGAGTTTCTTAAATTAATAGTCTCATTTTTATGTATATAACTCATTGTTAAAATACCTAATGAGATACATACTTATAATAAAAACATGTTAACTATATATATAACCATATATATGTCATCGTATAGTTTTTACAAGTTTTAACGTTCGTGAATCACCGGTCAACTTGGGTGGTCAATTGTCTATATGAAACATATTTCAATTAATCAAGTCTTAACAAGTTTGATTGCTTAACATGTTGGAAACATTTAATCATGTAAATATCAATCTCAATTAATATATATAAACATGGAAAAGTTCGGGTCAGTACATTACGTAGATTATCAAATAATGTTAATCTAAAATATACTGTTTACACACGACCATTACATAATGGTTTACAATAGAAATATATTACATCGACATATGTTTCTTGAATGCAGTTTTTACATAATATCATACAAACATGGACTCTAAATCTTGTACTTATTTTAGTATGCAACAGCGGAAGCTCTTAATATTCACCTGAGAATAAACATGCTTTAAACGTCAACAAAAATGTTGGTGAGTTATAGCTTTAACCTATATATATCAAATCGTAACAATAGATCACAAGATTTCATATTTCAAAATACATCCCATACATAGAGATAAAAATCATTCATATGGTGAACATCTGGTAACCGACATTAACAAGATGCATATATAAGAATATCCCCATCATTCCGGGACACCCTTCGGATATGATATAAATTTTGAAGTACTAAAGCATCTGGTACTTTGGATGGGGTTTGTTAGGCCCAATAGATCTATCTTTAGGATTCGCGTCAATTAGGGTGTCTGTTCCCTAATTCTTAGATTACCAGACTTAATAAAAAGGGGCATATTTGATTTCGATAATTCAACCATAGAATGTAGTTTCACGTACTTGTGTCTATTTTGTAAATCATTTATAAAACCTGCATGTATTCTCATCCCAAAAATATTAGATTTTAAAAGTGGGACTATAACTCACTTTCACAGATTTTTACTTCGTCAGGAAGTAAGACTTGGCCACTGGTCGATTCACGAACCTATAACAAATATGTACATATATATCAAAGTATATTCAAAATATATTTACAACACTTTTAATACATTTTGATGTTTTAAGTTTATTAAGTCAGCTGTCCTTGTTAATAACCTACAACTAGTTGTCCAACGTTAGATGTACAGAAAAAAATTGATATATATTATCTTGAATCAATCCACGACCCAGTGTATACATGTCTCAGGCTAGATTGCAACTCAAAGTATATATATTTTTGGAATCAACCTCAACCCTGTATAGCTAACTCCCACATTACTGCATATAGAGTGTCTATGGTTGTTCCAAATAATATATACACATGGGTCGATATGATATGTCAAAACATTTGCATACGTGTCTATGGTATCCCAAAATTACATAATATATTAGAATACATGTATAATACAATATAAGTTAGCTAGGATATGATTAATATAGATTTGTTACCAATTTTCACGTTGCTACAACAAGAAAAATTATCCAATCTTGTTTTATTCATAATTTCTTCATTTTAAATCCGTTTTGAGTGAATCAAAATGCTATGGTTTCATATTGAACTCTATTTTATGAATCTAAACATAAAAAGTATAGGTTTATAGTCGGAAATATAAGTTACAAGTCGTTTTTGTAAAGGTAGTCATTTCAGTCGAAAGAACGACGTCTAGATGACCATTTTAGAAAACATACTTCCACTTTGAGTTTAACCATGATTTTTGGATATAGTTTCATGTTCATAAGAAAAATCATTTTCCCAAAAGAATAACTTTTAAATCAAAGTTTATCATAGTTTTTAATTAACTAACCCAAAACAGCCCGCGGTGTTACTACGACGGCGTATGTCCGGTTTTACAGTGTTCTTCGTGTTTCCAGGTTTTAAATCATTAAGTTAGCATATCATATAGATATAGAACATGTGTTTAGTTGATTTTAAAAGTCAAGTTAGAAGGATTAACTATTGTTTGCGAACAAGTTTAGAATTAACTAAACTATGTTCTAGTGATTACAAGTTTAAACCTTCGAATAAGATAGCTTTATATGTATGAATCGAATGATGTTATGAACATCATTACTACCTCAAGTTTTCTGGATAAAGCTACTGGAAATGAGAAAAATGGATCTAGCTTCAAAGGATCCTTGGATGGCTTGAAAGTTCTTGAAGCAGAATCATGACACGAAAACAAGTTCAAGTAAGATTTCCACTCGAAATAAGATTGTTATAGTTATAGAAATTGAATCAAAGTTTGAATATGAGTATTACCTTGTATTAGAAAGATATCTTACTGTAAATAATAAAGATTTCTTGAGGTTGGATGATCACTCTAAAAGATTGGAAGTAAGCTAGCAAACTTGGAAGTATTCTTGATTTTATGAAACTAGAACTTGTAGAATTTATGAAGAACACTTAAAACTTGAAGATAGAACTTGAGAGAGATTAATTAGATGAAGAAAATTGAAGAATGAAAGTGTTTGTAGGTGTTTTTGGTCGTTGGTATATGGATTAGATATAAAGGATGTGTAATTTTGTTTACATGTAAATAAGTCATGAATGATTACTCATATTTTTGTAATTTTATGAGATATTTCATGCTAGTTGCCAAATGATGGTTCCCACATGTGTTAGGTGACTCACATGGGCTGCTAAGAGCTGATCATTGGAGTGTATATACCAATAGTACATACATCTAAAAGCTGTGTATTGTACGAGTACGAACACGGGTGCATACGAGTAGAATTGTTGATGAAACTGAACGAGGATGTAATTGTAAGCATTTTTGTTAAGTTGAAGTATTTTGATAAGTGTCTTAAAGTCTTTCAAAAGTGTATGAATACATATTAAAACACTACATGTATATACATTTTAACTGAGTCGTTAAGTCATCGTTAGTCGTTACATGTAAGTGTTGTTTTGAAACCTTTAGGTTAACGATCTTGTTAAATGATGTTAACCCATTGTTTATTAAATCAAATGAGATGTTAAATTATTACATTAGCATGATATCATGATGTATTAATATATCTTAATATGATATATATACATTAAATGTCGTTACAACGATAATCGTTACATATATGTCTCGTTTCAAAATCATTAAGTTAGTAGTCTTGTTTTTACATATGTAGTTCATTGTTAATATACTTAATGATATGTTTACTTATCATAATATCATGTTAACTATATATATATATATCCATATATATGTCATCATATAGTTTTTACAAGTTTTAACGTTCGTGAATCGCCGGTCAACTTGGGTGGTCAATTGTCTATATGAAACCTATTTCAATTAATCAAGTCTTAACAAGTTTGATTGCTTAACATGTTGGAAACATTTAATTATGTAAATATCAATTTCATTTAATATATAAAAACATGGAAAAGTTTGGGTCACTACATCAACTATGCACATGAATATAATATAATATATAAATAATTCTTAAAATTATATATATATATATATATATATATATATATATATATATATATATATATATTAAAAACCGTCGGCAAACTAAAAAACAAAGGATTGTGAGCTGGCCAGAAGGGCCATGCGATCGCATGGCTTCTGTGCTATATCCCCATGCGATCGCATGGTGAACAGGAACTCGAATTTAGCCTATAAAAAGCCGGGTTCTGAACGAGCAAAATCACATCTTTTTCTTTTCCTTTCTATGTAATGTAAATATATATATATATATATATATAATATAATATAATTTTAATTTTAATTTTAAGTTAATAATGATAAGGTTATTTTAAGAATGTTTTACGGGTTTTAAGTCGAAATTCTGTCTGTGCAACGCTACGCGATTAATCACCACTGTAAGCTGTGTTCTTCCTTTTTAAATTAATGTCTCGTAACTAAGTTATTATTATGCTTATTTAAGCCAAAGTAATCATGATGTTGGGCTAAAAACTAAGATTGGGTTATTAGATTTTGTACCATAATTAAGGTTTGGACAAAAGACCGACACTTGTGGACATTGGACTATTGACTATTAATAGATATGGGGTATTGTCTAATCGAATGACAACTCATTAGAATCTGTCGAACCTATCTTCAAATTAGTTAATCTAATAATTATTAAAATGATTATGTATGTTCTATTTAGTGACGTTTATACGACATCTTTTACGATCATTTAATTAATTATTCGGGTTGGGTAATTGATTATTCATTCTGATCAAGTGGGTAAATTAATATTCATATCTCATTAAAACAGGGGTGGATTACATACAAGGATAATTGGTGTAATTGTTAACAAAGTATTAAAACCTTGGATTACACGCAGTCGATAACCTGGTGTAATTATTAACAAAGTATTAAAACCTTGTTACAGTTCGAATCCCTAATTAGTTGGATTATTTGACTTCGGGAATAAGGTTAATTTGATGAGCATTTTATAATTATGACCGATGGACTATTATGGACAAAAACCAGGACAAAGGACAATTAACCCAGGTAACAATTAATTAAAATCAAAACGTCAAACATCATGATTACGGAAGTTTAAATAAGCATAATACTTTTATTTCATATTTCACCGTACCTTTATTTACTGTCATTTTAATTACTGCAATTTACTTTATTGCAATTTAAATTCTGTCATTTATATTATCGTCATTTATCTTTACGCTTTATTTAAAATCGACAAACCGGTCATTAAACGGTAAAAACCCCCTTTTTATAATAATAATATTATATATATATATATATATATATATATATATATATATATATATATATATGTATATATATATATATATATATATATGTATATATATATATATATATATATATATATATATATATATATATATATATATATATATATATTTACAAATATAGTTAAAAAATATAGCGTTAAACTTGGCTAGTTCCCTGTGGACGAACCGGACTTACTAAAAACTACACTACTGTACGATTAGGTACACTGCCTATAAGTGTTGCAGCAAGATTCAGGTATATCCACTCTATAAATAAATGAATAACTTGTGTAAAATTGTATCGTATTTAATAGTATTTCGTAACAAAAATATAACTATTTCGTATACGCTGCTGCACACATCAGAAACAAACGCGGATAACGAGCCTTCATCAGCTCTTCGGTCTCCCACGTAAGGTTCGATCCTAAACTATACTTCCACTCAACAAGTACAATATGGATCTCTTTCTTTCTTAACTTTGTCACATTTCTATCGACAATCCTAACCGGTTCTTCTACACATACGACACGTACTTGTATTTAAAATTTCATAGTAACTTTTATGTAACGATTTTAAGCCAATAATAATAACAACTGGTTGTGGAGCCCTCGCTTCGCGCCGGGGGCTCCGTTTTGAATGCGAGTTAAAAAAAAAAGTCTTGATCTATTTTGTAAAAAAGAATTTTTTTCGACATCTAACATTGAAGGGTTGTTTCTTTTGTGAAAGTTGCTTCGTTTAGCGTTCGTTTTTTTTGTTTATTTTTTTTAAAGTTAGTTGATCTATTTTGTAAAAAAGAATATTTTTCGACATCTTTTGGTAGCATTGAAGGGTTGTTCCTTTTATGAAAGTTGTCTCCTTTATCGTTGAGGATGGAAAAAAAAGGTTAGTTAATTTTTTTTGGTAAAAAGAAAATTTTTTAACATAATTTGGTAATATTGAAGGGTTGGTTCTTTTATAAGAGTTGCTTCTTTTATCGTTGGAGACAAAAAAAAAGTGAAATGACGAAAATACCCCCGATTATTATTGATTTATAGTGCTACATAGTTTTGTCTATTAGATTTAGACTAGTTGTAGAGCCCTCGTTTCGCGCCGGGGGCTCCGTTTTGAATGCGAGTTAAAAAAAAGTCTTGATCTATTTTGTAAAAAAAAAAAAATTTCGACATAACATTGAAGGGTTGTTCCTTTTGTGAAAGTTGCTTCTTTTAGCGTTCGGGTTTTATTTTAAAAAAAAAGTTAGTAAAGTGGGGGTTCGATTTGTATTTTAATAAAAGTTAGTGGGTTAAGCTTGTGAAATTTGAAAAGCCTTTACGTATAAAGTGGGGGTTCGATTTGTATTTTAATATAAGTTAGGGGGTTAAGTTTGTGAAAATTGAATATTAGTAAAAAAAAAAAGTTAGTAAAGTGGGGGTTCGATTTGTATTTTAATAAAAGTTAGGGGGTTAAGCTTGTGAAATTTGGGGAAAAATATACGTATAAAATGGGGGGTTCGATTTGTATTTTAATGAAAGTTAGGGGGTTGAGTTTGCGAAAAGTGAGAAAATGAATAGTACTATTCACCTTTTAGATATAGGTATGTAATATAATATAATATAATATAATATAATATAATATAATATAATATAATATAATATAATATAATATATAGTATATAGATAATATATTATATATTATTATTGATGTATAGTGCTATATAGTTTTGTCTATTAGATTTAGATATATAAATAATATATATATATATATATATATATATATATATATATATATATATATATATATATATATATATATATATATATATATATCATATCATATCATTCTCCCTTCCAGAAGATACCACCTGTGATGCCCCGACCAAATCCATCTGGACGAGAACATTACATATGATTACATCGCAAGGTATTTGACCTCTATATGATACATTTTACAAACATTGCATTCGTTTTTAAAAGACAACCTTTCATTTCATCGAAAGTTGACAGGTATGCATACCATTTCATAATATCCAAACTATAAATGACCTAATCTGTCATTTACTTAATAATAATCTCTAATGAACTTCAACGACTCGAATGCAACGTTTTTTGAAATAGGTCATTAATGACTCCAAGTAATATCCTTAAAATGAGCTAATGCACAGCGGAAGATTTCTTTCAAACCTGAGAATAAACATGCTTTCAAGTGTCAACCAATATATATATATATATATATATATATATATATATATATATATATATATATATATATATGTATATATATATATATGTATATATATATATATATATATATATATATATATATATATATATTATCTATATATATATATATATATTATCTATATATTATACCTTATATCTAAAAGATATAGTTGAAGTGAATAGTAACCTTTATAACCTTCACAAATTTACCCTAAACTTTTCATCTTTCATAATGCACCCCCAGTTTACATAATAGTTACCTTCATAGTTTTTATTAACTTAACACAAACTTTTTACATTTTATAATTTAACCATCAAATTTCTCATTCAATACAAATCGCTCACACATAACTACTCACTATTATTATTAATAATATATTAATATTAATATTAATATTAATATTATTATTATTATTATTATTATTATTATTATTTATATAACTATTAAACAAAACCCTGAAGCACTATTCCTCAATAGTAATCAGAGGTATTTTCGTCATTTCACATTTTTTTTGTCTCCAACGATAAAAGAAGCTACTTTCGTAAAAGAATGTTACCAAAAGATGTCGAAAAAATTCTTAATCAACTAATTTTTTTTTTCAACGATAAAAGAGGCAACTTTCATAAAAGGAACAACTCTTCAATGCTATCAAAAGATGTCGAAAAACATTCTTTTTTACAAAATAGATCAACTAACTTTATAAAAAAAAACTGAACGCTAAAAGAAATAACTTTTACAAAAGGAACAACCCTTCAATGTTAGTTGTCGAAAAAAATTCTTTTTTACAAAATAGATCAAGATTTTTTTTTAACTCGCATTCAAAACGGAGCCCCGGCGCAAAGCGAGGGCTCCACACCTAGTCTAAATCTAATAGACAAAACTATATAGCAATATACATCAATAATATATATATATATATATATATATATATATATATATATATATATATATATATATATATCATATCATTCCCCCTTCCAGAAACATCCATCTCCCATCGGTTATATATATATATATATATATATATCATATCATTCTCCCTTCCAGAAACATCCATCTCCCATCGGTTTATTAGATATTTAGATATATATATATATATATATATATATATATATATATATATCATTATCCTTTCCAGAAACATCCATCGCCCATCGGTTTATCTAATAGCATCACATCCAATTAAGCTACGACACCTTATTCGGTCAGTCACCATTCGCTCACATAGTAGAGCCCCTGTTTCAGTGCACCTGCACACACACGATCACACCTCTGAAAACCGACTCATTTTCCCACTTAATAAACCCCCAACTCCACTACAAACCCCTCTCCATTTTGTATTTTTCTCTCATTTTACATTTATCTTCATCTTCTACCAGCGTCATGGGTACGCTACTTTACTGTTCTCCATAAACTCATTTACACTGTTTTCAATTTGAGATTTTAATTTTAATTTTAATTTTAATTTTAAATCTTTGTTTTTGTTTGTTGTTCAGGCAAAATTAAGATCGGAATCAACGGTACCAGATCATACACACTTTATTTAACAAGGTTACTATTATTGGTATTTATGTGATGAGTTAGGGTTTGATTATAATTATAATTCTATATCCTTAGGTTTTGGAAGAATTGGACGATTAGTTGCTAGAGTAGCTTTACAGAGAGATGATGTTGAACTTGTTGCTGTTAACGATCCGTTTATCTCTGTTGAATACATGGTTTGTATCTATTTGTTTTGTAATTATTTAGGGTTTATAACTGTGATTGTTGTATGATTATGTTGAAATTAGTTAATTAGATGCTGGATTTGTTAGGTTAAAAGTGGTTTTAAGTATGAAATTATGTTTGATGTGTATATGTGTTTTGATTTGTGTGTGTAGACATACATGTTTAAGTATGACAGTGTTCATGGTGCCTGGAAGCATCATGAACTTAAAGTGAAGGATGATAAAACCCTACTTTTTGGTGAGAAATCTGTGGCTGTTTTTGGTTCAAGGTATACACTGCTGATATTTGTTCTATTTTAGTTCTTACTTTATTTCAGTTTAGTGTATAATTATTGTGTGTGTGATACTGTGATAGCTGTTGAATGAATTTTTTTTGGAATTTGTTGAAGGAACCCTGAAGAGATCCCATGGGCCCAAACCGGAGCCGAGTATATTGTGGAATCCACTGGAGTTTTTACTGACAAGGACAAGGCTGCTGCTCATTTGAAGGTGGTAGTGATTTATCGTTGATGATTTGGTTTGATGATTCTTTGTGATTTTAATTCTGCCAGAATTTGCATGATATTGTATTGCTGTGTGATACTAGATGTATGTTTACATTGTTTTTTCAGATTGTTGATTACATATATGTAAAAAATGGACGAAATGCAATGAAATTGTTAGATGCGTAACTTAGAATACAGAGTTTAGTTTTTTAGTATTTGGGTAGCAATGAATGGTATGGTAGGATCAAAGTGATCCTTAATTAGATTTGGCTAATCGGAGATACGTTTACTAGTTTTTTAGTTATCATAAGGGGTGTTAGTTCTGATTATACTTCTGCAATTTCTAATGACCCCCTTCATAGTAGACTTGCATTAGGTGATTCATCGTAGAATAGGTAGTTTCATTCGTGTTATTGCAATAATGTACGTTTAATTCTGATTAAATCAAATTCTCATCATGCTTTATTTTCATATGTTCAGGGTGGAGCTAAAAAGGTCATCATATCTGCACCCAGCAAGGATGCTCCCATGTTTGTTGTTGGTGTGAATGAGAAGGAGTACAAGAAGGACCTTCACATTGTTTCAAACGCTAGTTGCACCACCAACTGTCTTGCCCCTCTTGCCAAGGTAATTGTTCTTTGTTCAAGAATCAAACCATTTTATGTTTTGCTAGCTATTTAGTGTACGGTTGAACTCATTTATTGGAACCATGTGTGATGCAGGTCATAAATGACAGATTCGGTATTGTTGAGGGTCTTATGACCACTGTTCACTCCATCACTGGTGAGTTAGAATTCCTTGCCCATCGCTGTTTGTCCAATTAGAAATGGCAACCTTACCACAATTACTCATCGATTGGCTGATTATGGTTACTTTGAATCTCTAATGAGTCTAAATCAGTTAAGAGAAGGGATTATATATATAAAGTAAACGGCTCAAAGGAACTCCAACACATAAAATTTGAGAAATTAATTTATTACAGCAAGTTGGACTATATTTGTAATATAAGAATCTCTATCATAATACCTGCACAATAATTATCACTGTATCGGTATATAGGTACAAGTCGATAAGAAAGTATGTTGGTTTAGAAAAATCACTGTTTTGATTTAAAACCGTACAACCCTTACCTGCGGAATTTGCCTATTTCACAACTATACTACCGTTATCAGACTTTTATCGACTTTTTTTGTTAATATATTATTCAGCTACACAGAAGACTGTTGATGGACCATCAGCCAAGGACTGGAGAGGTGGAAGAGCTGCTTCATTTAACATCATTCCAAGTAGCACCGGGGCTGCTAAGGTAACTTTTTTTGGGAAATCATGTTTAGAAGTATGCAACTGTATGTGATAAATTGTAACATTATTGTGTAATCTTTAACTTTAATAGGCTGTAGGAAAAGTGCTTCCACAATTGAATGGTAAGTTGACTGGAATGGCGTTCCGAGTACCAACTGTCGATGTCTCTGTTGTTGATCTCACTGTGAGATTGGAAAAGGCTGCCACTTATGATGAAATCAAAGCTGCTATCAAGTAAGCATCAATTTTTTATATATCATTTTGTTTCGTGAACGCTTTTTACCATGGTTGTAATAATGGTTTTGATTTTGGGTGGGTTTCTAGGGAGGAATCTGAAGGGAAGATGAAGGGAATCTTGGGCTACACAGATGAGGATCTCGTATCCACAGACTTTGTGGGAGACAACAGGTATGGGGTTATTTATATCTTTGTTTCTTTAATCTTTTTGAACAATTCAGCTCTTTGTAGTCATGCGTAATTCTGCTGGGTCTTTTCAGTCATGAGTAAAGAGTAGCACTGGACCCAACTCTTATAAAGTTTCAAGAGAATCGAATAGTGGTTAAGTGGAGAATTAATGACTTGTTTTGCTGTCTTGATGTTACAGGTCTAGCATATTTGATGCTAAGGCTGGAATCGCTTTGAATAACAATTTTGTGAAGCTTGTTTCGTGGTATGACAATGAGTGGGGTTACAGGTATATTTCTTTTTTATCCTCTTTATTGTTCTTATCTTCTTATGTGGGCTGCCATTATTCGAAATTTCTGATAATGCCGATGTGTTTTATCCAGTTCACGTGTCGTTGATCTGATCGTTCACATGGCGTCTGTGGAGTAAATTTTTTGGAGACGATGGGCATGTTCTGTTATCCAGCATGTTTGTGTTTATCAGGTAGTAGTATTTTAGTCGCAAGTGTAATAAAGTGCTGGGTAGCTAATAAGGTTTTGTTTCGACTATATACTTGGTCCCCCTTTTTTTTAAGGGTTTTGTTTGATGGGTAGAAATCAAATGGTTGATGAAGTTTGTCCTTTTGGTGTTTATATTTTGTTAAGTGAACCTCCTTTGCTTTATGAATATTATAGTGCCTTTTGAGACCTAACTATGTTATATAGATTATGCTTTTCTTTTGTTTATGGTTATTAGTTTCTATCTAAAGGTCTCGTTTGTATGTCACGTTAGTCTCCAGCTTTATTGGGTTGTAAGTTAGTAATGTCTCGTAGTTGTGTGGAGGTAGAGGTGCACAAACCGGATAAAAAACTGGATCCGGACAAAAAGAAAACCGGATTTTTTTTGTCCGGATTTTCCGGAACCGGTTCCGGACGGCGTCAGATTTTTTTCGGATTTTTTTTCTGGAATCGGTCTTTTTTCGGTTCTCGACGGGATTTTTTTCGGATTTTTTTCGGACTAGGATTCGATGGCCGCATCATTATTAGATTACTAGTATAAATAATATAATTTGCTAGTTTTAACATATCAATGGCCGCATTATTATTAGACGCATTATAAATAATAAAAATTGCTAGTTTTTTTTTTTTTTTTTTTTTAAATATGTAATTTTTTTGATTATCTTCTCAACTCGAAGTTTAGTTAGGTGGTTTATGGACTAAGAAAACACACTATGTACGAGTATTACATAAAATTATTATGTTCAATAGCATTATTCTAAGAAAACACCTATATTATTTACGAGTATTACATAAAATTATTATGTTCAATAGCGTTATTCATTCATTCATGCAAATCACCATTTTGATGCTACTGTATTACTCCCTCCGTCCTATTATAAGTGTGTGCTTACTTTTTACACACAGTTTTTAGGAAATTTCACTAACTTCATTTTTCACCAATCAGAAATCTTCTCTCTCCAGAATAATCTCTTCTTATTGGTTGAAATATAAAGTGGACACTTGTAATGAGACATTTCAAAATAAAAAAGTGGACATTTGTAGTGAAACGGAGGGAGTAATTATTGGTTTGGATCACCCAATACGTAGGAAAATAATTAATAGAACTTTTTGTTTGTCCCACATCGGTTGTGGAAGAAACCAAATGAGACACCATGTGGCAATAAAGGACAAGGAGCTGTGTCATATGTACAATGTTGGGCTAAATTAAATGAGGCCCAAGTATACTAAATTTTGGGCTGTATCTAAAAATTGGCCGTTAATAAAATTATAAATTTTAAACCATAGTGGAAAAATCCAATTCAGAACCGAATAGTTACTTACACTTGTAAACGGATCGGAAATAAAACTGGGCGGATTGTGTCCGGATTTTATCCCGAAAAAATTCGGTTTTCAGCAAAATCCAGATCCGATTGGAACCGGATCGGATCTTGGATCTGGATCTGGATTTTGGGTGTGTCCGTTTTATGGTAGATCCGGTTTTGGATATTTTTTTGGGATCAGATTAGATCCCGTTTTTTTGTGCATCTCCATGTGGAGGTGTTATTTTCTGCTGGTTTACAATGTTATGGACCTTCAATGGGTATTTTTTTTTTTTAACAAGATCAAATTATAAGTTAACACACTATTCAATTGTTTATTAGAGTATTACTTTTATGAGTTTCAATGGCTTGTGAGTAGTAATAGACTACAGCTATTTCGGTAATACATGTGTTTTAATTCTAAGATGGAATAATGTAAACGATTGTGGCTAAACAAATAAGAACACGAAATTGAACAATTTAATTGCAAACCTTCTCTGATCAACTTTAGTCACCATAAAACTTCTTTACAACAAAAAAAATCCAATTTGCAACCCAATAAAACTTCTTTATTCACGATAAAACTTCTTTATTCACGATAAAAGATAACACTGAAAGGATAAAGACATCATATAATTTAAAGATAAACATGAGTTTGTAACAAACTCAAACTATTCAAAGTTTGACTTATCCTCCAGGCAGTAAACGCAGAACATCACATGAATTGGGCTTGAACTCCTAATCTGCGAAATAAGCATCCAACGTAATTGGCCCAATACACGACCCATTGACAGCCCAGCAACCTGCAGCCCAATACTACCAGCATCTACATCATCAACTCCCGACTCGACCTCGAGTCAAAACCGTCAATTTCATTATCAGCGTAAGGTGAAATATCTGCAACATTTGAACGTAGCAGATACGTTATGATGTTCGTTTAACCAAACGGCGTAAAAGATTACCCAAACTGCGATTGACCTCCGTTTTGTGGGTGGTAGTGAACTGCTAAACTTTAACTTGGAACCCAGACAGGTTCACAACGTGCGTCAAAAATGATTAAGGTCCAATAAGGCTGTAGTTGCACGACATCTGGTATTTCAAGATTGAGAGTGCCCAAAAACGTGCTATAATTTGCCCCTATTCCTTGTTAAAATCACATCTCATTCGTAACTAGTCAAATTCTTTAGCAAGTTCATCAACGCTCCAATTTCAGCGTCCTCTATAACACTAAGATTTAACACTCAAGCCAAAACAGAGGTTATGTTGGATATAGTTTTGGTTAGAAGAATTGGATATGGTTGCATAGTATGTAGTGACCCAAACTTTTTCATGTTTATATATATTAATTGAGATTGATATTTACATGATTAAATGTTTTCAACATGTTAAGCAATCAAACTTGTTAAGACTTGATTAATTGAAATATGTTTCATATAGACAATTGACCACCCAAGTTGACCGGTGATTCACGAATGTTAAAACTTGTAAAAACTATATGATGACATATATATGGATATATATATAGTTAACATGATACTATGATAAGTAAACATATCATTAAGTATATTAACAATGAACTACATATGTAAAAACAAGACTACTAACTTAATGATTTTTAAACGAGACATATATGTAACGATTATCGTTGTAAAGACATTTAATGTATATATATCATATTAAGAGATATTCATACATGATAATATCATGATAATATAATAATTTAAAATCTCATTTGATATTATAAACATTGGGTTAACAACATTTAACAAGATCGTTAACCTAAAGGTTTCAAAACAACACTTACATGTAACGACTAACGATGACTTAACGACTCAGTTAAAATGTATATACATGTAGTGTTTTAATATGTATTTATACACTTTTGAAAGACTTCAATACACTTATCAAAATACTTCTACTTAACAAAAATGCTTACAATTACATCCTCGTTCAGTTTCATCAACAATTCTACTCGTATGCACCCGTATTCGTACTCGTACAATACACAGCTTTTAGATGTATGTACTATTGGTATATACACTCCAATGATCAGCTCTTAGCAGCCCATGTGAGTCACCTAACACATGTGGGAACCATCATTTGGCAACTAGCATGAAATATCTCATAAAATTACAAAAATATGAGTAATCATTCATGACTTATTTACATGAAAACAAAATTACATATCCTTTATATCTAATCCATACACCAACGACCAAAAACACCTACAAACACTTTCATTCTTCAATTTTCTTCATCTAATTGATCTCTCTCAAGTTCTATCTTCAAGTTCTAAGTGTTCTTCATAAATTCTACAAGTTCTAGTTACATAAAATCAAGAATACTTTCAAGTTTGCTAGCTCACTTCCAATCTTGTAAGGTGATCATCCAACCTCAAGAAATCTTTGTTTCTTACAGTAGGTTATCATTCTAATACAAGGTAATAATCATATTCAAACTTTGGTTCAATTTCTATAACTATAACAATCTTATTTCAAGTGATGATCTTACTTGAACTTGTTTTCGTGTCATGATTCTGCTTCAAGAACTTCGAGCCATCCAAGGATCCGTTGAAGCTAGATCCATTTTTCTCTTTTCTAGTAGGTTTATCCAAGGAACTTAAGGTAGTAATGATGTTCATAACATCATTCGATTCATACATATAAAGCTATCTTATTCGAAGGTTTAAACTTGTAATCACTAGAACATAGTTTAGTTAATTCTAAACTTGTTCGCAAACAAAAGTTAATCCTTCTAACTTGACTTTTAAAATCAACTAAACACATGTTCTATATCTATATGATATGCTAACTTAATGATTTAAAACCTGGAAACACGAAAAACACTGTAAAACCGAATTTACGCCGTCGTAGTAACACCGCGGACTGTTTTGGGTTAGTTAATTAAAAACTATGATAAACTTTGATTTAAAAGTTGTTCTTCTGGAAAAATGATTTTTCTTATGAACATGAGACTATATCCAAAAATCATGGTTAAACTCAAAGTGTAAGTATGTTTTCTAAAATGGTCATCTAGACGTCGTTCTTTCGGCTGAAATGACTACCTTTACAAAAATGACTTGTAACTTATATTTCCGACTATAAACCTATACTTTTTCTGTATATATTCATAAAATAGAGTTCAATATGAAACCATAGCAATTTGATTCACTCAAAACGGATTTAAAATGAAGAAGTTATGGGTAAAACAAGATTGGATAATTTTTTCTCATTTTAGCTACGTGAAAATTGGTAACAAATCTATTCCAACCATAACTTAATCAACTTGTATTGTATATTATGTAATCTTGAGATACCATAGACACGTATACAATGTTTCGACCTATCATGTCGACACATCTATATATATATTTCGGAACAACCATAGACACTCTATATGTGAATGTTGGAGTTAGCTATACAGGGTTGAGGTTGATTCCAAAATATATATAGTTTGAGTTGTGATCAATACTGAGATATGTATACACTGGGTCGTGGATTGATTCAAGATAATATATATCGATTTATTTCTGTACATCTAACTGTGGACAACTAGTTGTAGGTTACTAACGAGGACAGCTGACTTAATAAACTTAAAACATCAAAATATATTAAAAGTGTTGTAAATATATTTTGAACATACTTTGATATATATGTATATATTGTTATAGGTTCGTGAATCAACCAGTGGCCAAGTCTTACTTCCCGACGAAGTAAAAATCTGTGAAAGTGAGTTATAGTCCCACTTTTAAAATCTAATATTTTTGGGATGAGAATACATGCATATTTTATAAATGATTTACAAAATAGACACAAGTACGTGAAACTACATTCTATGGTTGAATTATCGAAATTGAATATGCCCCTTTTTATTAAGTCTGGTAATCTGAGAATTAGGGAACAGACACCCTAATTGACGCGAATCCTAAAGATAGATCTATTGGGCCTAAAAAAACCCCATCCAAAGTACCGAATGCTTTAGTACTTCGAAATTTATATCATATCCGAAGGGTGTCCCGGAATGATGGGGATATTCTTATATATGCATCTTGTTAATGTCGATTACCAGGTGTTCACCATATGAATAATTTTTATTTTTATGTATGAGATGTATATTGAAATATGAAATCTTGTGGTCTATTGTTACGATTTGATATATATAGGTTAAACCTATAACTCACCAACATTTTTGTTGATGTTTTAAGCATGTTTATTCTCAGGTGATTATTAAGAGCTTCCGCTGTCGCATACTTAAATAAGGACGAGATTTGGAGTCCATGCTTGTATAATATTGTGTAAAAACTGCATTCAATAAACTTATTTTGTTGTAACATATTTGTATTGTAAACCATTATGTAATGGTCGTGTGTAAACAGGATATTTTAGATTATCATTATTTGATAATCTATGTAAAGTTTTTTAAACCTTTATTGATGAAATAAAGGTTATGGTTTGTTTTAAAATGAATGCAGTCTTTGAAAAATGTCTCATATAGAGGTCAAAATCTCGCAACGAAATCAATTAATATGGAACGTTTTTAATCAATAAGAACGGGACATTTCAGTTGGTATCCGAGCGTTGGTCTTAGAGAACCAGAATTTTGCATTAGTGTGTCTTATCGAGTTTGTTAGGATGCATTAGTGAGTCTGGACTTCGACCGTGTTTACTTGAAAAATGATTGCTTAACAAATTTTGTTGGAAACTATATATTTTTAACATGTGAATATTATGTGATATATTAATCTCTTAACGCGTTTGATATTATGTGATAGATGTCTACCTCTAGAACAAGTCCCATTGACTCACCTAATAATAATGAAGAGTCAAATGTAAATTGGAATGATTCGTGGACTGATTCACAAGTTCTCGAAGAGGAACCGGAAGAAGAGTCGGAACCGGAAGAAGAATCGGAACCGGAAGAAGAATCGGAACCGGATGAAGAAATAGAACCGGTGGGGGAAATAATAAAACGGTTAAGTTGTAGCGACCCCGACAAATCGTCAAATGACGGCGTCATCTACGTATGGTCCCATTACATGGTCATAGGTCTTTATAACAAAGTTTGACCGAAAATATGTCGCATTCATTTCATAAAAGGATGTTTCAATGTTTACAAAAGTAATTCCCAAGACAAGTACATAACAAATGTTATAGTTCATATGAAACACGTGCGACATAGTTTAAAGTAGCCAAAAAGACGCTCCACGTAAGCAAGTATACTCGACATCCAATGCAAGTATCAAAAAGAATGAGCGGAAGCATGTATCACCTAAGTTCAAGGACCTGAGAAAAACATAGAGAATCTGTCAACGAAAACGTTGGTGAAATCATAGGTTTAAATAAGTAAGTTAATAAAGGTAAGTCGAACCACAAGATTTGCAACATTGATAAAGTAGTAATACATTCTAAAAGTTAATATTCACGAGCACCCAATTATCAAGGCTTAACGTTTCCTTCCATTGAACCCCATCATAATAGTGTTAGAACATACACTGTTTCTCGAAAATATATTTCACCCGTAGACGGTAGCGAACCGTCCGAAGTGAGGGTTTGTCAAACCCATATGGCCATATAACATAAGTTCTCGCTTACACCCGTCAAGTGTAACTAATGATAATCGAATTGAGGATTTGTGTTCAAACTCGTATGTAGAATGTTTGTTTTCCTGTACTTGTGTTCACTTAGTTTAAAAGAACGTTTATGTATTCTCATCCCAAAAGTAAGTTCAAAAAGAGTAAAAGTGGGACTATGATCTCACCTTTGATTGCAAGAGTGTAATAGTACTTCAACAAGTAAACGTGCAAAGAACAATGCTAGTCTCGACCTAAACAAATAGGTTGTATCAATAACGATAGTCACGAAGGGTCAAAGATGTCCAATTAGTCTTATGGCTCGACACGACTCGATTATGTAGCATGTGAAGCAAATTGTCAAGTTTCATGCAAGATACAAGTATAGAATCATGTTAGAAAGATTGCATAATTAATTGGTTAAGTTTGACAAAAAGTCAAACTTGGTCGGGTCAAAGTCAACGAAAAAAGTCAACATGTTCGGGTCGGGTCCCGGACAAATTTTCTATGCTAATTATTCATATACAAGTATATTAAAACAAATTTCATGTGAATCGGAGGTCGGTAGCTAGTCAAACATTTCACGTGAAATGGGTCCAAGAGGTCAGAATCTGGTCAGGTGATTCTGCGCGCCGCGCGGGGACGTGGCGCGCCGCGCCACTACCTGGGCAGAGAATTCTGGTCAGTTTTTCCAAGTGTGCACGAACCAAAACCTTTTCTAACACAACACTTGACCCGCAAACACTTATAACGCCTATCATACATCGTTGGAAAGGTATTTTGACGAGGAATGCAACTAAACACACCTCATTAATCAAACTTCTACTTGCAACAACCAAAAACCGCAATTAATGTTCCCCATTCAATGCATACAAGTCATAAATGCAATTTAATGATTTGGCAACCAAATTACATGAACGATACGCCGTTTCGAAGGTAGTTAAGCATACAACACAACCTAACACTTACAATTAACATTATCAAGCATTTAAAGCATCAAAATTCAATTTACTTCTATCAAACCCTAACTCAAAATCACAAATTCAACAATCTTGCATATGAAACTAATCTATGTCAACCTACATACCAATTTGAAGCTAGTGATGTTAGGAACACAATTAAATCATGAACTTTCATCATTAAACAACATATGAACACCTAAAACTCAAGATTAAGCAAGCATTCTTTCAATATGAACTAGTTACACCAAAATAGCAAGAACAAGCATACAAAACACATAATCATACTAGACTTGAGCCATAGACACTAATTAACAACCTTTTAACTCAAAAATCTCAAGAACACATAAAATTAGTGATTTTAGAAAGTTACCCAAATTTGATGAAATCGGTATGGAATCGAAGAGGAGATCACGAGGAGTTCAAATATGTAATTTGTTTGGCCTGAAGCTTGATCGATTGAATATGGATGAAGATTTGCTTTTTGATGAATTTAGAGAAAGAGTGGAAGTAATTAGGAAAAAGAGAAAATGAAATGGAAAATGGTGGGGAGGTGGTTGACTTAGTCAAAAGGCTAGTCACCACTTTAGTGTTTTGGCGAAACTAGTCCCTCGAGTTCGGTTGCGGGTTCGTTAAATTACCTAAACATGATAATTTAAAATGCGTATTAACGGGAGATGTTATAAACATATAACGGAGTTTTAAATAGTTTAACGGAAAAGTAAACGGAAAAAGGCGGGATGTTACATTACCTACTCCTTAAAAGAAATTTCGTCCCGAAATTTAAGCAGGCGTAGTAATCGTTGTTTCCTCCTCGGAATCCGACGATTCCGGAACCGGGAATAGATGAGGGTGTTTCTTTCGCATTTGATCTTCTCTTTCCCAAGTAAACTCGGGTCCCCTTTTGGCGTTCCAACGGACCTTAACAATCGGGATCCGGCTTTGTTTTAATTCCTTCTCGACGTAGTCCACAATTTCAACCGGTTCCTCCACAAAATGGAGTTTGTCATTAATAGTAAGTTCCTCGAGAGGGACGACGATATCGGGCTCGGCAAGACATTTCTTCAAGTTAGATACATGAAATGTAGGGTGGACGGAGCTTAGTTGAGGCGGAAGATCCAAACGATACGCAACGGTTCCAACACGCTCTAAGATTTTGAAAGGACCAACGTACCGCGGATTTAGTTTCCCACGTTTCCCAAAACGGATGACACCTTTACAAGGTGCGACTTTTAACATGACGCGGTCACCGACTTGAAATTCGAGGTCTTTGCGTCTTTTGTCGGTATAGCATTTTTGACGACTTCGGGCTGTCCGAAGCCTATCTCGGATTTGAAGAATCTTCTCGGTGGTTTCGTGAATGAGTTCGGGCTCGGAAATTTGCACGTCACCCACTTCGGCCCAACAAAGAGGAGAGCGACATTTTCGACCATATAACGCTTCAAAAGGTGCGGCCTTAATACTCGCGTGATAACTATTGTTATAAGAGAACTCGGCGAGAGGTAAGTGCTTGTCCCAAGCTTTTCCAAAATCAACAACGCAGGCTCGTAACATATCCTCTAAGGTTTGTATTGTACGTTCACTTTGCCCATCGGTTTGGGGATGATATGAGGTGCTCATGTCCAAACGCGTTCCCAACGCTTCTTGTAACGTACGCCAAAATCTAGAAACGAAACGACCATCTCGGTCGAAGATAATCGATAACGGTACTCCGTGTCGGGCTACAATCTCTTTAATGTAAAGTCGTGCAAGTTTCTCCATTTTGTCGGTTTATTTCATGGCGAGAAAGTGCGCGGATTTGGTGAGGCGGTTAACAATGACCCAAATTGAATCATAACCGCCCGACGTTTTTGGTAGTTTGGTGATAAAATCCATCGTGATCCTTTCCCACTTCCATTGCGGGATCTCGGGTTGTTGAAGTAACCCGGACGGTCTTTGGTGTTCGGCTTTGACTTTAGCGCAAGTCAAACATTTGGCGACGTATCTAGCAACTTCCTTTTTGATGTTCGGCCACCAATATTGTTCTTTAAGGTCATGGTACATCTTATTGGCGCCGGGATGAATCGAGTATCGTGATTTGTGGGCTTCGTCTAGAATGAGGTTTCGTAAATCGCCATATCTAGGCACCCAAATTTTTCCGGCGTAATATCGAAGTCCGGTCTCCTTAACTTCGAATCGGGAGACGAGAATGTTTAAAAGTTCGCGTGCGATGTTGTTGTCCTTAAGAGCTTCATCTTGGGCTACCCGAATTTGGCTATTAAGGTTGGTGTGGATGGTGATGTTTAATGCTCGGACGCGAAGAGGCACCGCTCTTTCCTTTCGACTTAAGGCATCGGCCACTACATTAGCCTTTCCGGGGTGGTAACGAAGTTCACAATTGTAATCGTTCAAGGTCTCAATCCACCTTCGTTGTCTCATGTTTAGTTGCTTTTGATCGAAGATATGTTGGAGACTTTTGTGATCGGTAAAGATAGTACTCTTGGTACCAAGAAGATGATGTCTCCATAGCTTAAGTGCAAAGATGACGGCACCGAGTTCAAGATCATGTGTCGTGTAGTTTCGTTCGTGAACCTTGAGTTGTCGAGAGGCATAAGCAATGACTTTCTTTCGTTGCATTAGTACACACCCATAACCGTTTTTCGAGGCATCACAATATACAACAAAATCATCATTGCCTTCGGGAAGTGACAAGATAGGAGCGGTGATTAGTTTAGTTTTCAAGATTTGGAAAGCGGTTTGTTGTTCGGATGTCCAAACGAATTTTCGTTCCTTATGAGTTAACGCGGTTAAAGGACGAGCGACTAGGGAGAAATCCTTGATGAATTTACGATAGTATCCGGCGAGACCCAAGAATTGACGAATTTGAGTAGAAGTAGTAGGAGTCTCCCATTTACTAATGGCTTCGATTTTCGCGGGATCGACTTTAATGCCTTGATCACTTACAACGTGACCGAGGAATTGAACTTCCTTCAACCAAAATTCACACTTGGAGAACTTGGCATAGAGTTGTTCTTTTCTCAAGAGTTCAAGCACGAGTCGGAGATGTTCTTTGTGTTCCTCTTCACTTTTTGAATAGACCAAAATATCGTCGATGAACACGATAACGAATTTGTCGAGGTACGGTTTGCACACGCGGTTCATGAGATCCATGAACACCGCCGGTGCATTTGTGAGACCAAAAGGCATGACAAGGAATTCATAACTACCATAACGAGTCCGGAAGGCGGTTTTGGAGACATCTTCTCCCTTAACCCTTAGTTGATGATAACCCGAACGGAGATCGATTTTTGAATATACACGAGAACCTTGTAGTTGATCAAAGAGATCATCGATGCGAGGAAGAGGATATCGGTTCTTAACCGTCAATTTGTTTAGTTCACGATAATCAATGCACATTCGTAGGGATCCGTCTTTCTTCTTGACGAACAAAATCGGAGCGCCCCATGGTGAATGGCTAGGTTGAATGAAACCACGGTCAAGTAACTCTTGGATTTGACTTTGCAATTCTTGCAATTCGGATGGAGCGAGTCTATATGGTGCACGCGCTACGGGTGCGGCTCCTGGAATAAGATCGATTTGAAATTCAACCGGTCGATGAGGTGGAAGACCCGGTAATTCGTCGGGAAATACATCGGAAAAGTCACTAACAATCGGCACATCATCGATGCGCTTTTCATTGGCCTCGACTTTCTTAACGTGAGCAAGAATTGCGAAACAACCCTTACGTAGTAGTTTTCTAACTTTAAGGCACGAAACGAGATTGAGTCCGGTGCAATTTTTGTCGCCATAGACAATCAAGGGTTCACCATTCTCGATAGGAATTCGGATTGCGTGAAGATCGCAAAGAATGTGAGATTTATTTTTGACCATCCAATTCATACCGATTATTACATCAAAACTCCCTAGTTCCATGGGTATCAAGTCAATTTCAAATTCATTACCCAAAATGTTTAGAGTACACCCCCGGTAATATGTGTCGGCACTTAGGAGTTTTCCATCGGACACTTCGATGGAGTAAGTAGTATCTAAAGGGTGTGGTGGAGTGCAAAGAGTAGGAGCCAAAGTCTTAGACACAAAACATTTATCGGCACCCGAATCGAATAAGCATGTAACATAAGTGTTGTTGAGAAGAAACGTACCCGTGACTAATTCTTTATCGTCTCGGGCTTCCTCGGTGTTGATGTTGAAGGCTCGGCCTCGGTTGTTGGGGTTGGCTTTCTTCTTCGGGCATTCGTTCCTATAGTGACCCGGTTGACCACATTCATAACAAGTGGCCGTTCTTGGAGGATTGGGCCCCTTTCGAGCGACGGGGGCGGCGTTTGTACAATTGTTGGCCCTATGACCAACTCCTTGGCAACGGTGACAAATTAGCTTGTTACATTCGCCGTGATGATGCTTGTGGAATTTGTTGCAAAAAGGTAGGTTCCCGACATAACCTTTCTTGCCGTCGTTGTTGAAAGGCTTTTTGGTGAAGGTGTTGTTGTTGTAGTTGGTTGATGGAGTGGCTTCCCATTTCCTTTTGTTGCCAGCCGACTTGTCCTCGGCCTTAGGAGCCGGCACTACGATTTCGTCAACCGTTTCAATTAGTTGGCGAGCCATGTTCATAGCGGCTTGATGAGTAGTGGGTTTGGATGACATCACCCCTTGTTTGATGCTTTTTGGAAGACCGAGCATGTAGAGCTCAATCCTTTGAGATTCGGGGTTAACAAGATTAGGACACATCAAGGATAGTTCGGCGAAGCGTTGATTATAAGCTTTAAGATCGTTTCCGACCGCTTTCAAAGCTCTTAGTTCTTCCTCAAGCTTCCGGGTTTCTTCGCGCGGAAAATATTCAACAATCATCTTTTCCCTTAGATCGGCCCAAGAGAGGGCATGAGCTTCATCGGTACCCACCGATTGAACATAGGTGTTCCACCATGTTAGAGCAACCCCGGAGAAAGTGTGGGTGGAGTATTTGACCTTGTCTTGATCCCGACAACCGCTTATGCTAAAGACGGCCTCCGTTTGTTCAAACCAACGAGTAAGCACAACCGGTCCCCCGGTTCCATCATAAGTGTGAGGTTTGCACCCCATGAAAGCTTTGTAGGAGCACCCTTCGCTAGAGTTACCGGCTCCTTGGTTGTTGTTGTTGTTGTTGTTGTTGTTGTTATTATTATTGTTGTTGTTGGACGAGTGACCGGCCATGGCCGCATCCACGGCGGTGGCTATCATACGTTGCAAAGCTTGTTCGGGAGTTTCATTGCGTCGTACACGGCGAGGAGGCATTGTTCCTTCAAAACAAAAGAATACCGTTGGTTAGTATTCTAAATAATACTAACCGTGATATGGAATAAAGATAAAGAGAAAATTATTATTGACTCGCCTTAAATTATTTATGTCATAATGTCGGTATGTTCATATGAGTCACCGTAATATAATTTCCGGGAATTATATTACCCTAATTCATATGTGCATTCGACATTACATCATATAGTCAAGGTGGCGTGTCAATTAAATTATACAACGCAAGATTTAGATAGAATAAGAGTAGATATGAGTAGAAGAGTTAGAGTATAAATGCACAATTTGCCAAGTAATTCCTATGTCAAGTCTATATGCCGGTTGTAGTCTAGACTCACCAATGTACCCTATGACTCGGGGTCGACACCAATGAACTCTAAATCCCTACAACCAAGGCTCTGATACCACTTGTAGCGACCCCGACAAATCGTCAAATGACGGCGTCATCTACGTATGGTCCCATTACATGGTCATAGGTCTTTATAACAAAGTTTGACCGAAAATATGTCGCATTCATTTCATAAAAGGATGTTTCAATGTTTACAATAGTACTTCCCAAGACAAGTACATAACAAATGTTATAGTTCATATGAAACACGTGCGACATAGTTTAAAGTAGCCAAAAAGACGCTCCACGTAAGCAAGTATACTCGACATCCAATGCAAGTATCAAAAAGAATGAGCGGAAGCATGTATCACCTAAGTTCAAGGACCTGAGAAAAACATAGAGAATCTGTCAACGAAAACGTTGGTGAAATCATAGGTTTAAATAAGTAAGTTAATAAAGGTAAGTCGAACCACAAGATTTGCAACATTGATAAAGTAGTAATACATTCTAAAAGTTAATATTCACGAGCACCCAATTATCAAGGCTTAACGTTTCCTTCCATTGAACCCCATCATAATAGTGTTAGAACATACACTGTTTCTCGAAAATATATTTCACCCGTAGACGGTAGCGAACCGTCCGAAGTGAGGGTTTGTCAAACCCATATGGCCATATAACATAAGTTCTCGCTTACACCCGTCAAGTGTAACTAATGATAATCGAATTGAGGATTTGTGTTCAAACTCGTATGTAGAATGTTTGTTTTCCTGTACTTGTGTTCACTTAGTTTAAAAGAACGTTTATGTATTCTCATCCCAAAAGTAAGTTCAAAAAGAGTAAAAGTGGGACTATGATCTCACCTTTGATTGTAAGAGTGTAATAGTACTTCAACAAGTAAACGTGCAAAGAACAATGCTAGTCTCGACCTAAACAAATAGGTTGTATCAATAACGATAGTCACGAAGGGTCAAAGATGTCCAATTAGTCTTATGGCTCGACACGACTCGATTATGTAGCATGTGAAGCAAATTGTCAAGTTTCATGCAAGATACAAGTATAGAATCATGTTAGAAAGATTGCATAATTAATTGGTTAAGTTTGACAAAAAGTCAAACTTGGTCGGGTCAAAGTCAACGAAAAAAGTCAACATGTTCGGGTCGGGTCCCGGACAAATTTTCTATGCTAATTATTCATATACAAGTATATTAAAACAAATTTCATGTGAATCGGAGGTCGGTAGCTAGTCAAACATTTCACGTGAAATGGGTCCAAGAGGTCAGAATCTGGCCAGGTGATTCTGCGCGCCGCGCGGGGACGTGGCGCGCCGCGCCACTACCTGGGCAGAGAATTCTGGTCAGTTTTTCCAAGTGTGCACGAACCAAAACCTTTTCTAACACAACACTTGACCCGCAAACACTTATAACGCCTATCATACATCGTTGGAAAGGTATTTTGACGAGGAATGCAACTAAACACACCTCATCAATCAAACTTCTACTTGCAACAACCAAAAACCGCAATTAATGTTCCCCATTCAATGCATACAAGTCATAAATGCAATTTAATGATTTGGCAACCAAATTACATGAACGATACGCCGTTTCGAAGGTAGTTAAGCATACAACACAACCTAACACTTACAATTAACATTATCAAGCATTTAAAGCATCAAAATTCAATTTACTTCTATCAAACCCTAACTCAAAATCACAAATTCAACAATCTTGCATATGAAACTAATCTATGTCAACCTACATACCAATTTGAAGCTAGTGATGTTAGGAACACAATTAAATCATGAACTTTCATCATTAAACAACATATGAACACCTAAAACTCAAGATTAAGCAAGCATTCTTTCAATATGAACTAGTTACACCAAAATAGCAAGAACAAGCATACAAAACACATAATCATACTAGACTTGAGCCATAGACACTAATTAACAACCTTTTAACTCAAAAATCTCAAGAACACATAAAATTAGTGATTTTAGAAAGTTACCCAAATTTGATGAAATCGGTATGGAATCGAAGAGGAGATCACGAGGAGTTCAAATATGTAATTTGTTTGGCCCGAAGCTTGATCGATTGAATATGGATGAAGATTTGCTTTTTGATGAATTTAGAGAAAGAGTGGAAGTAATTAGGAAAAAGAGAAAATGAAATGGAAAATGGTGGGGAGGTGGTTGACTTAGTCAAAAGGCTAGTCACCACTTTAGTGTTTTGGCGAAACTAGTCCCTCGAGTTCGGTTGCGGGTGCGTTAAATTACCTAAACATGATAATTTAAAACGCGTATTAACGGGAGATGTTATAAACATATAACGGAGTTTTAAATAGTTTAACAGAAAAGTAAACGGAAAAAGGCGGGATGTTACATAAGTAAAAGAAAATCCTCAACCAACCGACCAAGGTTAATTATGGTCAATGGTGTTTCCGCCAAGGAATCAAAATATTGGGAGGATTACCAATTCTCCCATGAATCGGATTCCGACGAGAATTCCGATGATGTTATAGAAATTACCCCAACTGAATTTAAAAAGGCAAAAGAAAATAATAAGGGAAAGAGCATAAAAATAGAGAAATGTAATTCCAACCCCGATGAACTTTATATGTATCGTCAACCCCCGAAGTCCTTAAGTTGTAACAATGACCCGGGAACCTCTAAACCACCAGGTTTTTCTAAACCAATGTGGAAAATGACGGCTCGTATTATGGGAACATCATATATCCCTAGAAACTTGGCAAAACGAACCAAAACCGAAGAAGAAGAAACAAGCGAGTCGGAATAAGATAGTTGTATTCGTGTGGTGTAATATATGTAATATAGTGTGCTTATGCTTTATGATATATGTAAAAATTGCTTGTATTAATAAGTATTTTTTTTATGAATCTAACTCTTGTCTATTTTACAGTATAAAAACACAAAATGGATAGACAACCCAATATTTTAAGAGACCTACCCGGAGACATGATTGATGAAATCTTGTCTAGAGTCGGTCAGAATTCTTCGGCACAACTATTTAAGGCGAGATCAGTTTGTAAGACATTCAAAGAACGTTCCAAGAATGCCTTGGTTTATAAAAGGCTTTCGTTCGAAAGATGGGGGATATCACATTGGGAAATCCATAAGTTACGATGTGTTTACTTTGACGCATATATTGCGGGGAACCCAAATGCTATTTTACGCAATGGGTTAAGAAATTATTTTGACTCAATATATCCGAATATTGGACTTCGTGATTTAGAAAAAGCGGCTAACATGCAACATAAAGAAGCATGTTATGCTTACGGATTAGTAATGTTCGCTTCTCACCAAAGTGAGAACAAGAACATCGGGCTACAACTATTAAACAAAACGTTCCCACAAGTGACGGAGTCGGTAATTGGGGTAAGAAATGAGGTTTTTAGATTGTTACGGGACTGTTGGACATTACGTAACCCTCGTCCTTTTGACGACGTTACAACACGTTGTCTTATCAACGGCCATAACGGTTATGTTTCACAAGACCAAGGATGGGAAGTAATCCTAGTAAAACCAGAATTCATGACTTGTTTCTGGACGTATGAATTACGTGTCTTTATTGCCTTTGCTGAACGACTTGTGTACTAGCTAGAATTATCTTCACAACCATCTTGTATCAAATTTATTGTGTGCTATATTTCATGCTATATGTAAAATAAGCGGTATTGTAAGTTTGTAAAATATTGTGTAAAAGTTTGAACGCGAAATATTATTATAATCAGTTTTTCATATAGAATTGTAATAGTTGAATTGTATATTAGCTACTAAGTATGAACTTAACGGGTAGGTACTACCCGAATTTAAACTTATAAAACGCTAATATGAAGAAAAAGCTTTTATAAATGAGTTCATATTATGCTACGAAATACTATTGACTACTCTTAATATTCTGTATGATTAACTTGTTCCATTTGACTATTTTGAAGGAAATGGCACCAACTACTCGACACACTGTGAATATGAATGAAGAGGAATTCCGTACTTTTCTAGCTTCAAACATAGCCGCAGTACAGGCTGCGCTACATACCAACAATAACCTTGGATCTAGCAGTACAGGAAATCGTGTAGGATGCACCTACAAAGAATTCACTGCCTGCAAACCTTTGGAATTTGATGGAACCGAAGGACCAATCGGATTGAAACGGTGGACCGAGAAGGTCGAATCGGTGTTTTCCATAAGTAAGTGTACTGAAGAGGACAAAGTGAAGTACGCTACGCATACCTTCACAGGTTCTGCGTTAACATGGTGGAATACCTATCTAGAGTAAGTGGGACAAGACGATGCGTACGCACTACCGTGGTCAGCATTCAAGCACTTGATGAACGAGAAGTACCGTCCCAGAATCGAGGTCAATAAGCTCAAGACAAAACTTAGAGGGTTACGAACCCAAGGATTTGATATTACCACGTACGAAAGACGATTCACAGAATTGTGCCTATTGTGTCCGGGAGCATTCGAAGATGAGGAAGAGAAGATCGATGCGTTTGTGAAAGGATTACCGGAAAGAATCCAAGAAGATATAAGTTCACACGAGCCCGCCTCCATACAACAGGCATGTAGAATGGCTCACAAACTAGTGAACCATATTGAAGAAAGAATTAAAGAACAGACTGCTGAAGAGGGCAATGTGAAGCAAGTCAAAAGAAAGTGGGAGGAAAACGGTGATAGGAATCACCAATACAACAACAATAGCAATTACAACAATAATCGCAACAATTATCCCAACAATCGCAACATCAATCGCAACTACAACAAACGGCCTAACAACAACAACAACAACAACAACAACAGCAACTACAACAATCATCCCAACAACAATAATAACTGCAACAACAACAACAATCATAAGCAGCTATGCCAAAGGTGTGAAAAGTATCACTCGGGGTTCTGCACCAAATTTTGCAACAAGTGTAAAAGAAATGGTCATAGCGCGGCGAAGTGTGAGGTCTACGGACCAGGGGTTAATAGAACGAAAGGAACAAATGGTGTCAGAACGAGTCATGGCGGAGCAAGTAGTGTCGGAGCAAGTTATGCCAATGTAGTTTGTTATAAATGTGGAAAACCGGGCCACATTATTAGAAATTGCCCGAACCAAGAGAACACGAATGGACAAGGCCGCGAAAGAGTTTTCAATATTAATGCGGCAGAGGCACAGGAAAACCCGGAGCTTGTTACGTGTACGTTTCTTATTGACAATAAATCTGCTTACGTTTTATTTGATTCGGGTGCGGATAGAAGCTATATGAGTGGAGATTTTTGTGCTAAATTAAGTTGTCCATTGACGCCGTTGGATAGTAAATTTTTACTCGAATTAGCAAACGGTAAATTAATTTCAGCAGATAATATATGCCGGAATCGAGAAATTAAACTGGGTAGCGAAATATTTAAGATTGATTTGATACCAGTAGAGTTAGGGAGTTTTGATGTAATAGTTAGCATGGACTGGCTGAAGAAGGTGAAAGCAGAGATCGTATGTTATAAAAATGCAATTCGCATTGTACAAGAAGAAGGAGAACCCTTAATGGTGTACGGAGAAAAGGGCAACATGAAGCTACATCTTATTAGTAATTTGAAGGCACAAAAACTAATAAGAAAAGGTTGTAATGCTGTTCTCGCACACGTCGAGAAAGTACAAACTGAAGAAAAGAGCATCAATGATGTTCCCGTCGCAAAAGAATTTCCCGATGTATTTCCGAAATAATTACCGGGACTACCTCCACATCGATCTGTTAAATTTCAAATAGATCTTGTACCAGGAGCTGCACTAATAGCTCATGCTCCTTATAGACTCGCACCCAGCGAGATGAAAGAACTGCAAAGCCAATTGCAAGAACTATTAGAACGTGGTTTCATTCGACCAAGCACATCACCATGGGGAGCTCCTGTTTTGTTTGTCAAGAAGAAGGATGGTACATCAGGTTGTGTATCGACTACCGAGAGTTGAACAAACTTACCATCAAGAACCGCTACCCACTACCGAGAATCGATGACTTATTTGATCAACTACAAGGCTCGTCTGTTTATTCAAAGATTGACTTACGTTCCGGGTATCATCAAATGCGGGTGAAAGAAGATGATATTCCAAAGACTGCTTTCAGAACACATTACGGTCATTACGAGTTTATGGTCATGCCGTTTGGTTTAACTAATGCACCAGCTGTGTTCATGGACCTTATAAACCGAGTGTGTGGACCATACCTTGACAAGTTTGTCATTGTTTTCATTGATGACATACTTATTTACTCAAAGAATGACCAAGAACACGGTGAACATTTGAGAAAGGTGTTAGAAGTATTGAGGAAGGAAGAATTGTACGCTAAGTTTTCAAAGTGTGCATTTTGGTTGGAAGAAGTTCAATTCCTCGGTCACATAGTGAACAAAGAAGGTATTAAGGTGGATCCGGCAAAGATAGAAACTGTTGAAAAGTGGTAAACCCCAAAAACTCCGAAACACATACGCCAGTTTTTAGGACTAGCTGGTTACTACAGAAGGTTCATCCAAGACTTTTCCAGAATAGCAAAACCCTTGACTGCATTAACGCATAAAGGGAAGAAATTTGAATGGAATAATGAACAAGAGAAAGCGTTTCAGTTATTGAAGAAAAAGCTAACTACGGCACCTATATTGTCATTGCCTGAAGGGAATGATGATTTTGTGATTTATTGTGACGCATCAAAGCAAGGTCTCGGTTGTGTATTAATTCAACGAACGAAGGTGATTGCTTATGCGTCTAGACAATTGAAGATTCACGAACAAAATTATACGACGCATGATTTGGAATTAGGCGCGGTTGTTTTTGCATTAAAGACTTGGAGGCACTACTTATATGGGGTCAAAAGTATTATATATACCGACCACAAAAGCCTTCAACACATATTTAATCAGAAACAACTGAATATGAGGCAGCGTAGGTGGATTGAATTGTTGAATGATTACGACTTTGAGATTCATTACCACCCGGGGAAGGCAAATGTGGTAGCCGATGCCTTGAGCAGGAAGGACAGAGAACCCATTCGAGTAAAATCTATGAATATAATGATTCATAATAACCTTAATACTCAAATAAAGAAGGCGCAACAAGGAGTTTTAAAAGAGGGAAATTTAAAGGATGAAATACCCAAAGGATCGGAGAAGCATCTTAATATTCGAGAAGACGGAATCCGGTATAGGGCTGAAAGGATTTGGGTACCAAAATTTGGAGATATGAGAGAAATGGTACTTAGAGAAACTCATAAAACCAGATACTCAATACATCCTGGAACGGGGAAGATGTACAAGGATCTCAAGAAACATTTTTGGTGGCCGGGTATGAAAGCCGATGTTGCTAAATACGTAGGAGAATGTTTGACGTGTTCTAAGGTCAAAGCTGAGCATCAGAAACCATCAGGTCTACTTCAACAACCCGAAATCCCGGAATGGAAATGGGAAAACATTACCATGGATTTCATCACTAAATTGCCAAGGGCTGCAAGTGGTTTTGATACTATTTGGGTAATAGTTGATCGTCTCACCAAATCAGCACACTTCCTGCCAATAAGAGAAGATGACAAGATGGAGAAGTTAGCACGACTGTATTTGAAGGAAGTCATCTCCAAACATGGAATACCAATCTCTATTATCTCTAATAGGGATGGCAGATTTATTTCAAGATTCTGGCAGACATTACAGCAAGCATTAGGAACTCGTCTAGACATGAGTACTGCCTATCATCCACAAACTGATGGGCAGAGTGAAAGGACGATACAAACGCTTGAAGACATGCTACGAGCATGTGTTATTGATTTCGAAAACAGTTGGGATCGACATCTACCGTTAGCAGAATTTTCCTACAACAACAGCTACCATTCAAGCATTGAGATGGCGCCGTTTGAAGCACTTTATGGTAGAAAGTGCAGGTCTCCGATTTGTTGGAGTGAAGTGGGGGATAGACAGATTACGGGTCCGGAGATTATACAAGAAACTACCGAGAAGATCATCCAAATTCAACAACAGTTGAAAACCGCCCAAAGTCGACAAAAGAGCTACGCTGACATTAAAAGAAAAGATATAGAATTTGAAATTGGAGAGATGGTCATGCTTAAAGTTGCACCTTGGAAAGGCGTTGTTCGATTTGGTAAACGAGGGAAATTAAATCCAAGGTATATTGGACCATTCTAGATTATTGATCGTGTCGGACCAGTAGCTTACCGACTTGAGTTACCTCAACAACTCGCGGCTGTACATAACACTTTCCACGTCTCGAATTTGAAGAAATGTTTTGCTAAAGAAGATCTCACTATTTCGTTAGATGAAATCCAAATCAACGAAAAACTCCAATTCATCGAAGAACCCGTCGAAATAATGGATCGTGAGGTTAAAAGACTTAAGCAAAACAAGATACCAATTGTTAAGGTTCGATGGAATGCTCGTAGAGGACCCGAGTTCACCTGGGAGCGTAAAGATCAGATGAAGAAGAAATACCCGCATCTATTTCCAGAAGATTCGTCAACACCTTCAACAGCTTAAAATTTCGGGACAAAATTTATTTAACGAGTAGGTACTGTAGTGACCCAAACTTTTCCATGTTTATATATATTAATTGAGATTGATATTTACATGATTAAATGTTTCTAACATGTTAAGCAATCAAACTTGTTAAGACTTGATTAATTGAAATATGTTTCATATAGACAATTGACCACCCAAGTTGACCGGTGATTCACGAACGTTAAAACTTGTAAAAACTATATGATGACATATATATGGATATATATATAGTTAACATGATACTATGATAAGTAAACATATCATTAAGTATATTAACAATGAACTACATATGTAAAAACAAGACTACTAACATAATGATTTTTAAACGAGACATATATGTAACGATTATCGTTGTAAAGACATTTAATGTATATATATCATATTAAGAGATATTCATACATGATAATATCACGATAATATAATAATTTAAAATCTCATTTGATATTATAAACATTGGGTTAACAACATTTAACAAGATCGTTAACCTAAAGGTTTCAAAACAACACTTACATGTAACGACTAACGATGACTTAATGACTCAGTTAAAATGTATATACATGTAGTGTTTTAATATGTATTTATACACTTTTGAAAGACTTCAATACACTTATCAAAATACTTCTACTTAACAAAAATGCTTACAATTACATCCTCGTTCAGTTTCATCAACAATTCTACTCGTATGCACCCGTATTCGTACTCGTACAATACACAGCTTTTAGATGTATGTACTATTAGTATATACACTCCAATGATCAGCTCTTAGCAGCCCATGTGAGTCACCTAACACATGTGAGAACCATCATTTGGCAACTAGCATGAAATATCTCATAAAATTACAAAAATATGAGTAATCATTCATGACTTATTTACATGAAAACAAAATTACATATCCTTTATATCTAATCCATACACCAACGACCAAAAACACCTACAAACACTTTCATTCTTCAATTTTCTTCATCTAATTGATCTCTCTCAAGTTCTATCTTCAAGTTCTAAGTGTTCTTCATAAATTCTACAAGTTCTAGTTACATAAAATCAAGAATACTTTCAAGTTTGCTAGCTCACTTCCAATCTTGTAAGGTGATCATCCAACCTCAAGAAATCTTTGTTTCTTACAGTAGGTTATCATTCTAATACAAGGTAATAATCATATTCAAACTTTGATTCAATTTCTATAACTATAACAATCTTATTTCAAGTGATGATCTTACTTGAACTTGTTTTCGTGTCATGATTCTGCTTCAAGAACTTCGAGCCATCCCAGGATCCGTTGAAGCTAGATCCATTTTTTTCTTTTCTAGTAGGTTTATCCAAGGAACTTAAGGTAGTAATGATGTTCATAACATCATTCGATTCATACATATAAAGCTATCTTATTCGAAGGTTTAAACTTGTAATCACTAGAACATAGTTTAGTTAATTCTAAACTTGTTCGCAAACAAAAGTTAATCCTTCTAACTTGACTTTTAAAATCAACTAAACACATGTTCTACATCTATATGATATGCTAACTTAATGATTTAAAACCTGGAAACACGAAAAACACTGTAAAACCGAATTTACGCCGTCGTAGTAACACCGGACTGTTTTGGGTTAGTTAATTAAAAACTATGATAAACTTTGATTTAAAAGTTGTTCTTCTGGAAAAATGATTTTTCTTATGAACATGAGACTATATCCAAAAATCATGGTTAAACTCATAGTGTAAGTATGTTTTCTAAAATGGTCATCTAGACGTCGTTCTTTCGGCTGAAATGACTACCTTTACAAAAATGACTTGCAACTTATATTTTCGACGATAAACCTATACTTTTTCTGTATATATTCATAAAATAGAGTTCAATATGAAACCATAGCAATTTGATTCACTCAAAACGGATTTAAAATGAAGAAGTTATGGGTAAAACAAGATTGGATAATTTTTTCTCATTTTAGCTACGTGAAAATTGGTAACAAATCTATTCCAACCATAACTTAATCAACTTGTATTGTATATTATGTAATCTTGAGATACCATAGACACGTATACAATGTTTCGACCTATCATGTCGACACATCTATATATATTTCGGAACAACCATAGACACTCTATATGTGAATGTTGGAGTTAGCTATACAGGGTTGAGGTTGATTCCAAAATATATATAGTTTGAGTTGTGATCAATACTGAGATATGTATACACTGGGTCGTGGATTGATTCAAGATAATATATATCGATTTATTTCTGTACATCTAACTGTGGACAACTAGTTGTAGGTTACTAACGAGGACAGCTGACTTAATAAACTTAAAACATCAAAATATATTAAAAGTGTTGTAAATATATTTTGAACATACTTTGATATATATGTATATATTGTTATAGGTTCGTGAATCAACCAGTGGCCAAGTCTTACTTCCCGACGAAGTAAAAATCTGTGAAAGTGAGTTATAGTCCCACTTTTAAAATCTAATATTTTTGGGATGAGAATACATGCATGTTTTATAAATGATTTACAAAATAGACACAAGTACGTGAAACTACATTCTATGGTTGAATTATCGAAATCGAATATGCCCCTTTTTATTAAGTCTGGTAATCTGAGAATTAGGGAACAGACACCCTAATTGACGCGAATCCTAAAGATAGATCTATTGGGCCTAAAAAAACCCCATCCAAAGTACCGAATGCTTTAGTACTTCGAATTTATATCATATCCGAAGGGTGTCCCGGAATGATGGGGATATTCTTATATATGCATCTTGTTAATGTCGATTACCAGGTGTTCACCATATGAATAATTTTTATCTCTATGTATGGGATGTATATTGAAATATGAAATCTTGTGGTCTATTGTTACGATTTGATATATATAGGTTAAACCTATAACTCACCAACATTTTTGTTGATGTTTTAAGCATGTTTATTTTCAGGTGATTATTAAGAGCTTCCGCTGTCGCATACTTAAATAAGGACGAGATTTGGAGTCCATGCTTGTATAATATTGTGTAAAAACTGCATTCAAGAAACTTATTTTGTTGTAACATATTTGTATTGTAAACCATTATGTAATGGTCGTGTGTAAACAGGATATTTTAGATTATCATTATTTGATAATCTATGTAAAGCTTTTAAAACCTTTATTGATGAAATAAAGGTTATGGTTTGTTTTAAAATGAATGCAGTCTTTGAAAAACGTCTCATATAGAGGTCAAAACCTCGCAACGAAATCAATTAATATGGAACGTTTTTAATCAATAAGAACGGGACATTTCATAGTATTTGTGAAGGATGTTATCCCACATAGGTGGAAGGAAAAAGTTGGAGGGGACTTGCTTAGTTATAAAAGAGGGGTTAAGTCTTCATTCCAAATTGCACCAATCAATACACTTTAAGTATTTGATTATTTCTTTCTTTCTTATCCTTGTTTGAGAGTTGTATTAGTTAAATATTTTGGAGAGTGTAGTTGGCTTAAGAGAGTCATCTATATCATTGTAACAATTTGTGATATAGTGTATTTCTCTTTTTAGGGGCCGGTGGTTTTTCTCCTGTTTTGGAGTTTCCACGTTAAATCTTGTGTTGTGTATTGTTCTTATTTCTTTACTATTATTGTTGGGCTGGGTGGTGGGAATTAGCGAGACCGTAATTTCCCAACAACTGGTATCAGATCGTCAGGTTTGACGGGGGTCTCGGTTATAGGCAAGGTTGTAAAATTCACCATTCGAAGATTAATCGGTCGGGACTTTGGAAGGATTAATCGGCAATTCGGAGATTAATCGTATTGTACTGTATACATTTAAATATTAAATTTTAAAAATTATATATGTAACTATAGAAAAAAATCATAAATATAAAGATAATTTTTAACATAATTGTCTAAAATTGTCTATTTTGCTTCAAAACTATAACATTCTAGTTTAAATTCATGTTAAAATATTAACCTTTTTTTACTTTGAGTGACTTTGATAACCAAATTCGATGTTGATCCATCAATTGACGTTCACCGTTTAATTAAACGGATTTTTGAAAAATCAGAACTGATTTCTCCTAAAAATGATTAATCGAGGATTAATCGGCGAGTAATCCGGTTTTTTACAACACTGGTTATAGGAGTCGGAGTATGCTCTGTGGTTGCCATGGGAGTGGATCGTCCACATCAGAAACGAGTTCTATTGATCGTATAGGGTATCTGGTTAGACAATATTTTTTCTGATTCGGAGTAAGTGGTGTCTAGAATTTGTAGTGGACCGGGTGTTGGATTTTCCAATTTAACGAATCCTGTGCGCCACTCCACTACATCTGCCGGCCAGTCGAAACGTGAGCAAAATCAGAGAAAGTGTTGTTTATAGGATACGGATACGATGTCGAAGTTCAGTCCAATGAGGTTTGATGTAGAGAAATTTGATGGGAGGATCAATTTTGGCTTATGGCAGGTTCAAGTCAAGGATGTGTTGATTCAGTCCGGGTTACACAAGACATTGAAAGGTAAACTCACCTTTGTTTCCGGCAGTGATTCTAGCAGTAAGTTCGATGAAGAAGAATGGGATGATATGGATTTGAGGGCAGCAAGTGCGATTCGTTTGTGTCTTGCAAAGATCGTGCTTGCAAATGTGCACGGGTTATCAACGGCAAATGAGCTTTGGGTTAAACTAGAGCAGTTGTAACAGGGCAAGGGCATCTCAAATCGGTTGTGTCTTAAAGAACAATTTCATACTCTGCGTATGGATGGGGGTTCAAAGATTTCAGTTCATCTAAGTATTCTTAACAGTATTGTTTCGGAACTGGAGGCAATTGGAGTTAAAACGGATGATGAAGATAAAGCGTTGAGGTTGATATTATCTTTATCATCGTCCTATGAGCACATGAAACCTATTCTAATGTACGAAAAAGAAACGTTGAAGTTTGAAGATGTTACTAGCAAGCTCCTATCCGAGGAGAAAATATTAGAAGGTAACGGGGTCTCGTCATCAGAAACTACGATACTACTGTGTTCAGATAGGCAGAAGAGAAACTCTAGGAAGAATCTGACATGCTGGAAGTGCGGGAAGACTGGACATGTAAGGGTTAATTGTCCCGGTGGAGCTAATCCGGCAAATGGCTCCAAAGATGCTAACATTGTCTCCGTCGTTACGGAGGATGACGAATTCTTCTGAAGTCACGTCATCCTCATGGTGTGTCCACGCCACCATGGAAAGGGATGTTCGTTAGCGGTTCCACAATTGAACATGGGCACTGGTTTGGCATTGGTGCAGGTTGTGTGGTGGAAACTGATGTTGTAGCTGATGAAACTTCCAGGGAAAGCCAAACAGGAAGTTGCACCATAACTGTTCAGCTGGTTATACAACATGTGCCGAGGTGAAATGCTTGGAATGTGATATTCTAAGTGTGATACTCTTTATGGTGGGGTATGATAATTCTGTTTAGAGTTATGATTGTCTATTATGACAATGATTGTCGGGTCTTAACAATGTTCGATGAAGATGCAAGTTTTGTCTCTCGGGAGATAATGTCAACGGCATGAAGATGAGGATCATGAAGTTGTCGTCGAGGAAGCGTCTACATCGGTTATCCTTACAATATGGAAGCATGGTTATCTTCTTCTATCCAAAAGGTGGAGATTTGTTGGATATAGTTTTGGATAGAAGAATTGGATATGGTTGCATAGTATTTGTGAAGGATGTTATCCCACATAGGTGGGAGGAAAAAGTTGGAGGGGACTTGCTTAGTTATAAAAGAGGGGTTAAGTCTTCATTCCAAATTGCACCAATCAATACACTTTAAGTATTTGATTATTTCTTTCTTTCTTACCCTTGTTTGAGAGTTGTATTAGTTAAATATTTTGGAGAGTGTAGTTGGCTTAAGAAAGTCCTCTATATCATTGTAACAATTTGTGATATAGTGTATTTCTCTCTTTGGGGGCCGGTGGTTTTTCTCCTATTTTGGAGTTTCCACATTAAATCTTGTGTTGTGTATTGTTCTTATTTCTTTACTATTATTGTTGGTCTGGGTGGTGGGAATTAGCGAGACCGTAATTTCCCAACAACTGGTATCAGAGCGTCAGGTTTGACGGGGGTCTCGGTTATAGGCAAGGTTGTAAAATTCGCCATTCGAGGATTAATCGGTCGGGACTTTGGAAGGATTAATCGGCAATTCGGAGATTAATCGGAGATTAATCGTATTGTACTATATACATTTAAATATTAAATTTTAAAAATTATATATGTAACTACAGAAAAAAAATCATAAATATAAATATAATTTTTAACATAATTGTCTATAATTGTCTATTTTGCTTCAAAACTATAACATTCTAGTTTAAATTCATGTTAAAATGTTAACCATTTTTTACTTTGAGTGACTTTGATAACCAAATTCGATGTTGATCCATTAATTGACGTTCACCGTTTAATTAAACGTATTTTTGAAAATCAGAACGGATTTCTCCTAAAAATGATTAATCGAGGATTAATCGGCTAGTAATCCGGTTTTTTACAACACTGGTTATAGGAGTTGGAGTATGCTCTGTGGTTGCCATGGGAGTGGATCGTCCACATCAGAAACGAGTTCTATTGATCGTATAGGGTATCTGGTTAGACAATATTTTTTCTGATTCGGAGTAAGTGGTGTCTAGAATTTGTAGTGGACCGGGTGTTGGATTTTCCAATTTAACGGATCCTCTGTGCCACTCCACTACATCTGTCGGCCAGTCAAAACGTGAGCAAAATCAGAGAAAGTGTTGTTTATAGGATACGGATACGATGTCGAAGTTCAGTCCAATGAGGTTTGATGTAGAGAAATTTGATGGGAGGATCAATTTTGGCTTATGGCAGGTTCAAGTCAAGGATGTGTTGATTCAGTCCGGGTTACACAAGGCATTGAAAGGTAAACTCACCTTTGTTCCCGGCAGTGATTATAGCAGTAAGTTCGATGAAGAAGAATGGGATGATATGGATTTGAGGGCAGCAAGTGCGATTCGTTTGTGTCTTGCAAAGATCATGCTTGCAAATGTGCACGGGTTATCAACGACAAATGAGCTTTGGGTTAAACTAGAGCAGTTGTAACAGGGCAAGGGCATCTCAAATCGGTTGTGTCTTAAAGAACAATTTCATACTCTGCGTATGGATGAGGGTTCAAAGATTTCAGATCATCTAAGTATTCTTAACAGTATTGTTTCGGAACTGGAGGCAATTGGAGTTAAAACGGATGATGAAGATAAAGCTTTGAGGTTGATATTATCTTTATCATCGTCCTATGAGCACATGAAACCTATTCTAATGTACGAAAAAGAAACGTTGAAGTTTGAAGATGTTACTAGCAAGCTCCTATCCGAGGAGAAAATATTGGAAGGTAACGGGGTCTCGTCATCAGAAGCTACGGTACTACTGTGTTGAGATCGGCAGAAGAGAAACTCTAGGAAGAATCTGACATGCTGGAAGTGCGGGAAGACTGGACATGTAAGGGTTAATTGTCCCGGTGGAGCTAATCCGGCAAATGGCTCCAAAGATGCTAACATTGTCTCCGTCGTTACGGAGGATGACGAATTCTTCTGAAGTCACGTCATCCTCATGGTGTGTCCACGCCACCATGGAAAGGGATGTTCGTTAGCGGTTCCACAATTGCACATGGGCACTAGTTTGGCATTGGTGCAGGTTGTGTGGTGGAAATTGATGTTGTAGCTGATGAAACTTCCAGGGAAAGCCAAACAGGAAGTTACACCATAACTGTTCAGCTGGTTATACAACATGTGCCGAGGTGAAATGCTTGGAATGTGATATTCTAAGTGTGATACTCTTTATGGTGGAGTATGATAATTCTGTTTAGAGTTATGATTGTCTATTATGACAATGATTGTCGGGTCTTGACAATGTTCGATGAAGATGCAAGTTTTGTCTCTTGGGAGATAATGTCAACGGCATGAAGATGAGGATCTTGAAGTTGTCGTCGAGGAAGCGTCTACATCGGTTATCCTTACAATATGGAAGCATGGTTATCTTCTTCTATCCAAAAGGTGGAGATTTGTTGGATATAGTTTTGGTTAGAAGAATTGGATATGGTTGCATAGTATTTGTGAAGGATGTTATCCCACATAGGTGGGAGGAAAAAGTTGGAGGGGACTTGCTTAGTTATAAAAGAGGGGTTAAGTCTTCATTCCAAATTGCACCAATCAATACACTTTAAGTATTTGATTATTTCTTTCTTTCTTACCTTTGTTTGAGAGTTGTATTAGTTAAATATTTTGAAGAGTGTAGTTGGCTTAAGAGAGTCCTCTATATCATTGTAACAATTTGTGATATAGTGTATTTCTCTCTTTGGGGGCCGGTGTTTTTTCTCCCGTTTTGGAGTTTTCACGTTAAATCTTGTGTTGTGTATTGTTTTTATTTCTTTACTATTATTGTTGGACGGGGTGGTGGGAATTAGCGAGACCTTAATTTCCCAACAGGTTAATCGTTCGGTGTCCAATTCAGTGTCCATTTCAGTTGAATAACAGATATATTTCAATATCATACGCTCCAAACCAACGTTATCATGGCAACGGTGAGGCCCAACGGCGAGTTTTAACGCCGGGAAAATGCTGGGACGGAGTAGCACTCCCACCGTCCCCGGCGTCGGATTGTGGCATCGGCGAAAAAAAGCCACGACTCCGTGTGCTCTTATAGCGAAGCTCCTTAAATTCGGTTATATCTCTAGTGCTTTTTTTTTCTTTTTTTTTCTTTTTAAGTTTCTAGTTATGTGTCTTGTTCCAGCCTACATTATTATTCATAAAGATTGTACTTATCTTTCAACCCATATACCATTAATAGCAAAATAAGCTTCAATCCTTCCTCTCCAGTTCTAGTGACACCATTGTTGTCTTCAATGAAATGGTCAGTTTCTTACTTTCATGTTCAGTTGATTCCAATTAGGAATGATAATGGATCAGATATGGAACGAGTGATACTATATTTACATTCATATTTATTTAATGTGTTCATTCATATCCTTATTTATATCCATTTATTTTTATTTCATACATCCCTATCTATATATAATTGATTAAGTAGGATAATAGATATTTATTGAATATTCAATAATTAAAATAATAGTCTATAAATGATTTTGGAAATTAAATATAGATTATAACAAATTTAAATGTATAACAGTTATGTTTCTGGTTTATTACACATGTTTTGGTTGTAATTTGTCGCAGAGTGTGATATGAATTGAACAAAATATGTTATAATATAAGTAAATGTATGTTTAAACCAATCTAAATATGTAACGTTTATTATTTAGTAACAATTTAATAATTTAATAATTCTAACACTTATTTAGATTGGAGTTAGGAGTCTCATATAGTCTTGCTTCGTCCCTTTCTCCACTGTAAGTAACACTTGTGTCATTACTTCTAATAATATTGCTTTGCCTTTAAAAAAAAATGGTTATGATGGATATGTATGATTGAAATTGACGAAATATTGGATATGAATATGTTCAAAATATTTTGTGGATCAGATATAAATGTCAAATTATCATTCATGAATATATCTATTATCACTCGAAAGATATCTATACATACATATATACGTACTAAAAATATGCATATATATCTACATATCAATATAGATATACATACAACATATAGACTTTTTTGTTATTAACAAAAATGGATCGAATCGAATGAATATATATAAATTTTATGAACATCCATTGTCTATCCCTAATTTTCAATATTTTCATTCTTTTTGTCCTAACAGTTTGTGATTCACTTCACAATTGTATTAGTCTACTTGGATCGTAGTAAATAAAATTATTACACAAATACTAGTCACTTAACCCGTTGCAAAACTAAAAGTTTCCATCGATGTTAGTACAAAATAATAGTTGATTTTTTTCCATTATAATTTTAGAGTTATGTCCTATCTACCCGGTGGCATAAAATAACATTCCTCTATACTTCTGTCATTCTGTGTTTGGGTTTATGTGAGTTGTAAAACGAAATAGTTGATCTACTGATATCACTATATTTAATCCTTACTATAATTTCTACAAAACCAATAAAAGTTAACATTGACCCGTCCATTTGACTGAAGTCACGTGCAATCATAAATTGCTATGCTGGCTCTGCCACTGCACTTAACTATCATATGCTTATATTTGTATAGTTTCTGTGATAATCAACTTATGATTTCTTGTCATTATCGACCAATGCTAAAAATCTTAGCAGGTTCCCAAGATGGAGCCTGACCCAGATGTTATAAGTCCAACGTATACCAAAGCACAAGTTCGTCAATACAACGTCACGTTTTCCAGAAATTAGTTTCGATGATCTGCATGAGATGACACTAGCTAGAAGATCATCATCAAGATAAAGGTGGATCGAAGATCATGATTTGAAAACAAGTACTCTCTATTGAGATTGAAGGTGTAAAATCTTCCATGGATGATTGGGATATCAAAGATATGATGTGTTGAGTGCGAATCGAGTTAAACGAAAATTGAAGGTACTGATAACAGGTTGCGACCGCAACAGATGCATTGCGACCACAACAGGCGCATTGCGACCGCGACAGGGTCATTGCGACCGCGATGGATGGGCAGCGAAAGAATGTTCTGGAATAGCTTGCATTGCGACCACGATGACGTCGTGACTTGCTGAATAAGTCGGTCTAGAAGTTTCCTTGTTTCATTTTTTGCACTATAAATACCCTCATATGTAACCTGCAATGTACACCACGAAATTTATCAATAAGAATACTCATTTGGTTAGCCGGGGATTAAAGTAATCATCTTTGATTACATATAACCTCGTTAAATTCTTTGTCTTTCATCGTTCTTACTAGTTTTTTTCGTGTTCTTCACTTTAATCCGTCTTGTTAGGGCTCACGTGCTTTATTCCTAAGACGATGTTCCGCATTTACAAAACAAGCAAGAGACACCTAAAGTTACTCGAGATCATCATTTGAATATGGCCAAGTACGATGAGTTTGAAAATAACGAGCAACTTTTATTTGAGATATGGCCAGAGCAAAAGTTTATTACTAGGGATGAGCATTGTACCGTACCGCTATCAAATGAGTTGGTAACACTATTTTTTTTCTATTCAAAAATGACTACCGAATACCGTATCGCCATTGTCGATTCGGTACCGGTAAGGTAAAAATAAGTACTATACTTATACGGTACCAAATTAAATAACAAAAAATAATTGAGTATAAATATTAACTCATGCATGCATGTTTTAAAAATCTTAAGGCCTATTCACGTCTCAATCATGATTCGAAATCATTAACAAAGTATAGATAATGCGTACTTTTTCAAACTATCATATGCAATCTACATGTAAATAACATAAATTACACCAAACAAAATTTAGGGCAACCAAATCATGCGGCAATCTTATTGGAGCTAAAAATATTAATTCATGCAAGCTTAAAAACAATTACCAGTAAATTCGATCCATAAGCCAAATTCTTGATGGGCCGTTGATGTTAAGCGAGATCATTTCGTGGTTTAAAAGGAAAAATCGAAAAATGCTTCTTTTCAAAGTGGATTTCGAAAAGCTTATGATTATGTAAACTACGATTACTTAATGTTCATGCTCTCGTCGTTAGACTTAGGTGAGAAATGGTGTGGGTGGATTATGGGATGCTTAAAGTCAGCTAGGACATCCGTGTTAACGCTAGCCCGACTAACGAATTTTCTATTAAAAGAGGTTTAAGACAGGGCAACCCGTTGAGTCCTTTTCTGTTTATTATTGTCATGGAGGGTCTTCATCTGGCACTTCATAGAGCAATGGAGGTTAATTACATACACGGTGTCAAAATTGGATATGATAAATTTCAACTTTCTCATTTTTTATACGCGGATGATGTTATCATTTTTTCGGAGTGGAGTCGTCATGATTTTAACCACATCCCGTGTATTCTTGAAGGATTTTATTTAGTGTCGGGTTTGAGAATTAATGTCTCAAAATCACATGTTTTTGGAATAGGAGTAAGTGATCTTGAGATAAACTCATTCGCGGTTGCTGGAGGTTGTAGGTCAGGTACTTTTTCGACTACTTATTTAGGTATTCCAATTGGCTCGAACATGAAGTTAACTTCAAATTGGAACTCGCTAGTTGACAAGTTCCATGCAAAATTATCCTCATGGAAGGCGAGCCTTATCTCATCAGGCGGACGTTTGGCTTTGTTGAAATCCGTTATGGGTAGCCTCGGGATTTATTACTTTCCAGTTTTCAAATGCCCGGAAACTATCCTTAAACTTTTGGAGTCGATTCGTGCTAGAATTTTTTTGGGGTGGTAGCGTGTCGGTAAATTAAATGGCTTGGGTAAAATGGGACTCAATTTTAGCCTCTTTTGATTGCGGTGGATTAAATGTTGAAAGTCTTAAAGCATTTAACCTTGCGTTAATCCACAAGTGGAGATGGCGTTATTTATGTAGTCCGGATGATTATTGGGTGAAGATTGTTAAATCAATTCATGGAAACATTTTCGAACACACCGTGGGTAATAGTTTGTGGTCTTATATAATCGATACATGTGCCAAAACAATCAGCAACACTCTCTTACCGTCTTCGGTGCATGGAGGTGGGTAACGGGAGGACTGTTCGATTCTGGCATGATTTATGCCCGGGTAATACTTGCTTCGCTAGCAGGTACAATCGATTTTTCCATTTAGATAACCAAAAAAAAAAAGATGTTATTGCAGATAAATGGATTGATGGACAGCGGGTCTGCTCTTAGTGTCGAGAGGTAATTGGTAGTGGTAATGATCAAATGTTAAACCTGATTCGTGATGAAATTAGTAGCGTACATGTTTCTGATCGGGAAGAAATATGGATTAGTACCTTGTCCACAGATGGCTTATACTCGGTGAAATCGGCGAGGGATTACATTGACCACAACTCATTTTATTTTGTTCAAGTTGTTTCCTGGCATTGCTAATTCCAAGACCGAGTGGTTCAAGTCATTGCCAAGAAAAGTTAACATATTTTTTGGCGTTTCAAACGTGATTCTCTTCCGCTTCATTGGAATTTATCTGCAAGAGGTTTAGAAATTAATTATATTGTTTGTCCGGTTTGCAAGAATGGAGTGGAGTCGAGATCTCATATTTTTTTTGGGTGTTCATTGGCTTTGGATATTTGACGAAAAGTGAGAATGTGGTGTGACTGTGGGATGCTGGTTTTCAGTGCGTGGGAAGACGTCTTATGTTGGATCGAGACCTATCAAGGAACATCAAGCAAAAAGGATCGGATCACAATGATTGTGGTTACTCTCCTTTTGGTACTATGGCGTGTCCGGAATGGATTAGTTTTTAACTAGCCTTTGTGTCATAGAAATTGTATTTTTGATGTAATTAGATGTTTTTTTTTCGTTGGCTTAAAAATAGAGGTTAAGTAGTCTAAAATTGGAACTACTGGCTATCTAAGCCTTTGTAATTATTTTCTCCTTTAGGGCTTTGCTAGGGAGCGTTTTTTAATAAAATAAATTTGCCCGTTAAAAAAACCTATAAAAGTATTAGTTAACGCAAGCCAAATTGTAATATGAAAGTTAACATAAAACGAATCGCTTTGAAAGTACCGTACTTAAAAAATTTCTAATATATATTACTCCCTCCGTCCCATCTTAAGTGTCCACTGTTGACTTTTCAAAGTCTTTCTTTGTCAATTTGACTGTAAATATTTTTATTTGTGCTATATAATATTTGATGGAAATTATATGAATAAATTGAGATTTAAACGTATTTTCATTCCATATAATTTTTATCAAATATTATATAATCCAAATAAAGATATTTACGGTCAAAGTTGACAAAGAATGAATTTGAAAAGTCAAAAGTGGACACTTAAGATGGAACGGAGGGAGTACTGAATATCGTACAGAATACGATATTGAGGATTCGCGTATCAATGCACATTCCTATTTATTAGTTTTGGTAGTTTATTGCTTTGTAGAAATACTTCGTAGACTAACATGTTTTAGACTTTAGTTGCACATAGAAATGCAATAAATACAGGACGATGATTTAAAAAAATCCTATTGATTAAAAGATTAAACACAAATCATAACATCCTAAATTGGATTCCGGAAATGGATTTGAAGAACTACATGGTCTTGAGAACACTCTTATCTAAAACAAATTTCATTTTCAGATTGACACATCGACGTCATTCAACACTTATTCAAAATACTAAATGAAAACAAAATGAATGTAATCCATAACACATTTTCTCATTAAATTAGATCGACTATTTTATATAATTAAAGCAATGTACAAAAAGTAATTCTGTTGTGAAAGTGACATCGAATTATAGCAAACCGCTAGTAATACTTGAAATAATGACAATAAAGGAACACCAAGATTTAACGTGGAAAACCCCAATAGGGTAAAAACCACGGGCAAGAAAAGAAACGTTTCACTAATATGAATAATAGGAATTACACTTCTCTAATTACAAGGATAAGTACCAAGTTTTATATCTCTTGTAATTAGGAGATTTATCACTTACTAATTCTCTATTAGACTACTAGAACACAAGAAGGAAGAATGTGTTGGGATGATTTAAATGAGCTAACATACTGCTCCATTTATAGTACTCTATAATGGCAATATTGTAAATAATATGGAGACAACTTGTGTGGTGATGACAATTGAAGTCTTCGTGGCATAAGTGTAGCCTTTCAATACCATATGCAAGTTGACAACTTGCATCCACCAATACATGTGCAACTTGACTACTTGTATCCACCAACTATATCTCATATATTATTCAACAATCTCCCACTTGAAGATTTGATTGAAGCCCAATTAATCTTCACACGATAATTCTTCCTTGCCAATGATGTTGCTTACGTTTCTGCTAGGCCGCATGAGGAACGGCACCAAATAAACTTGTCACAATTGATTGACTTTGTTAGAAAATCAGCCACATTTTTATCAGTATGAATTTTCTGCACATCCACGGTTCCTTCTTCCACTTTCTCACGAACGAAGTGATACTGAACTCGTATATGCTTTGTATTTGAATGAAATGCTGGATTCCTTGCAAGATGCAAGGCACTCTGGTTGTCACAAAATAGAGTGATATTCTTTTGTTTGTGTCCGAGTTCCTCCAATAACATCTTCAACCATACTGCCTCTTTAGTAGCTTGAGTAGCTGCTACATATTCTGCCTCTGTTGTTGACGTCGCCACAACTGACTGCAGTTTTGAAACCCACCTTACTATTCCACCACAAAGTGTGAAAATAAATGCAGTGGTAGATTTACTTTTATCGATATCACCTGCATAATCCGAATCAACATACCCTTTGACTATAAATTTCGGTTCCCCATAACATAATGCAACATCTAAGGTTCCCTTGATGTATTTAAGGATCCTCTTTACCGCATTCCAATGCTCTTTACCAGGATTCGCCATGTACCGACTAACTACTCCCACTGCATGTGCAATGTCTGGTCTTGTACATATCATTGCGAACATTAAACTTCCCACTGCTGATGCATACGATACGCGAGACATCTCCTTCCTCTCGTATTCACTGCTAGGACACATAACGGAGGATAACTTGAGATTAGTAGGAAGTGGGGTTGAGATTGGCATACTATCTTGCATATTGAAGCGCTGCAAGACTTTCTTCAAATAATTCTTTTGAGAAAGCCAAATCTTCCTATTATCTCTGTCTCGGTGAATTTGCATCCCTAGAATCTTGTTTGCGGCACCCAAGTCTTTCATTTCAAACTCCCTAGCCAATTGAGCCTTCAGCTTATTAATACGATCTTTGTTGGGGCCTGCAACCAACATGTCGTCTACATATAACAGCAAAATGATAAAATCATTGTCCCCAAACCTCTTGAAATATGCACAAGGGTCTGCATAAAGTCTGTTATATTCAAGGGTCATTATAAAAGAATTAAATCTCTTGTACCAGCATCTCGGCGCCTGTTTGAGACCATACAGAGATTTCTTTAACCTGCAAATTAAGTTCTTTTTTTCTTGTAGTTCAAAACCTTCTGGTTGAAGCATATAAATTTCTTCTTCAAGATTCCATGAAGAAATGCAGTTTTCACATCTAGCTGCTCTAGATGCAAATCAAATGTAGCACACATCGCTAGAACTACTCGAATTGTTGTAAGTCGAACCACAGGAGAAAATATTTCATTAAAGTTCGTACCTTCTTTCTGAGCATATCCTTTAACCACCAGTCTTGCACGATACCGCTCCACTTGATCATCGCCATTTTGCTTGATCTTATACACCTATTTATTTCTAATATGTTTTCTACCTTTCGGCAATGGCACAAGTTCTCATGTTTTATTTTTATGAAGAGCTTCAATTTCTTTCTGCATAGCTGTCATCCACTGAGATGCATCTGAATGATTTAGTGCCTCGCGAAGAGTTGTTGGCTCTCCTTCTTCTGTTAGAAGACAATATGCAACATTGCTTTCTATAATATAATCTGAGTGCCACCCTGGACGTTTTCTTTCCCGATTAGAAATACGAGTCGCTGGAGCTTCATCAACGACTACTTGATTTTCATCGTGCTCTCGTACTGCTTCAGAAGAATCTTTATGAAATTCGTTACCCACCTGTATCAGTATAGTTTCTTTTGAAGTGCTAACATCTTCAAGATCTTTGTCTTCTGTAAAGACAACATCTCTGCTGATGACTACTTTGTGGGCAGTGGGGTCCCATAAGCGATACCCCTTAACTCCATCAGCATACCCCAAGAACAAACACTTTCTGGACTTCGGATCCAACTTTGTCGTTTCTTGAGAATTGTACATTGCGTACACAGGACTTCCAAATACATGAAGGTCAGAATAATTAACTGGTTTTCCAGTCCACATTTCCATCGACAATTTCAACTCAATTGCAGTTGATGGTGACCGATTTATCACGTAACAGGCAGTACTTACTGCTTCTGTCCAGAATGATTTTCCCAAGCTTGCAGTTGCCAACATCGCCCTTGTTCTATCTAACAAGGTTCTGTTCATCCGCTCTGCCACTCCGTTTTGTTGAGGAGTGTATGCTGTTGTGAACTGCCTTTTGATATCTTCTTGTTTGCAAAACCTGTCAAATTCATCACCAGTGTATTCTCCTCCATTATCTGTCCTCAAACACTTGATCTTTTTACCAGATTCAAGTTCAACCCTCGCTTTGTAAACTTTGAAAACTTCAAACACATCTGCCTTCCTCTTGATTGGGTACACCCAACATCTCCTAGTGTAATCATCAATAAATGATACAAAATACTTTGCTCCTCCTAGGGATTAAACTGGTGCTTGCCACACATCAGAGTGAACCTATTCTAGAATCAATTTACTTCTAGAATTTGATGTGTTAAACTTCAGGCGATGCTGCTTGCTGATTACACAATGCTCACAGAAAGGTAGCGATACCTTTGTAAGGCCAGGAATAAGATTTCTTTCAACAAAAATCTTCATACCTTGCTCAGACATGTGTCTAAGCTTTTGATGCCATGTCATAACAACTTTATCACTTGAACTATTCGAAGCAACAGATGCTTCCGATTCCTGTACCGTCTCGCCTTTCAGAATGTATAAATTAGCATCCACATTTTCTCCTTTCATAAGTACAACCACGCCTTTCTTGATTATCATGATCTTCTCATGTATCACCATCTTACAACCAAGATCATCCAATTGTCCTAAAGACAATAAGTTCTTCTTCAAACCCTCCAAGTGTCGTACACCTTGAATAGTACGAATTGTACCATCGTGCATCTTCAGAATGATATCTCCAATTCCAATGATCTTTAGTTCATGATCATTGCAACTGTATACAGATCCTCCTGAGATACTGATAATGCTAAAAACGAACATATATTTAATAGCATTATCCCTCAAGGAAGACAAGCTTTTAGTTACAATTGTTCTATTTACAAGTAATATTCGTTTAAATAATAAAAGGTGAAGACAAAAGTCAGATTCGACGAATTGAAGACGCAAACGACCAAAAAGCTCAAAAGTACAAAGTACAATCAAAGTGGTTCAAATTATTGATGAGAAACGTCTCAAAATTATAAGAGTACAAGATGCGAAATGCAAAGTACAAGATATTAAATTATACACAAGGACGTTCGAAAAACCGAAACCGGGACCAGAGTCAACTTTCAACGCTCGACGCAACGGACTAAAAATTATGAGTCAACTATGCACAAGAATATAATATAATATTTAAATAATTATATAAATTATTTATATATTATATTATATATTATAAACGTCGGCAAACAAGAAAATAAAGGAGTGTGAGCTGATACCTACCTCCATGCGATCGCATGGCCTGTAGGCTTATTTTCCATGCGATCGCATGGTCCTGAAATCCAGGCCACATGCTATAAATTCGCGTGTTTTGGCTCAGTTTTTATCATATATCCATCCATCTCTCTATCTCACTCACGTATATATATATATATATATATATATATATATATATATATATATATATATATTAATTATAATTATAATTTTAATTTTAATTCTAATAATAAGGGTATGTTAGCGAATGTTGTAAGGGTGTAAGTCGAAATACTGTCCGTGTAACGCTACGCTATTTTTAATCACTGTAAGTTATGGTTAATGTTATTTTTAATTTAATGTCTCGTAGCTAAGTTATTATTATGCTTATTTAATGCCGAAGTAATCGTGATGTTGGGCTAAATATTAAAATTGGGTAATTGGGCTTTGTACCATAATTGGGGTTTGGATAAAAGAACGACACTTGTAGAAATTAGACTATGGGCTATTAATGGGCTTTATATTAACTAAACGACACCTCGTTAATTTAATATATAGACTTATAATTTGACGTATTTATATATAACCACATACGCTTGACTGGGTACGGTGGGCGGGATATCTATAAATACCAATAATTGTTCATTTTACCGGACACGGAACTGGATTAATAGTTAATAGACTTGTTGAAACAGGGGTGGATTACATTCAAGGGTAATTGGTGTAATTGTTAACAAAGTAGTAAAACCTTGGACTACACGCAGTCGATAACCTGGTGTATTCATTAAACAAAGTATTAAGACCTTGTTACAATTCGAATCCCCAATTAGTTAAAATATTTGACTTCGGGATAAGAATAATTTGACGAAGACTTCCGCATTTTATGATTATAACTGATGGACTATTATGGACAGATCCGTATGGACATATCGAATAATCCAGGATAAAGGACAATTAACCCATGGGAATAAACTAAAAACAACACGTCAAACATCATGATTACGGAAGTTTAAATAAGCATAATTCCTTTATTTCATATTTAATTTCCTTTATTTAATATTTAATTGCACTTTTAATTATCGCACTTTTATTTATTGTCATTTTATTTAATTGCATTTTTAATTATCGTACTCTTTAATTATCGCAATTTTTATTTATCGCATTTTTATTTATCGCAATTTCATTGTCGTTATTTACTTTACGCTTTAAATTAAGTTATATTTATATTTTACATTAGGTTTTAACTGCGACTAAAGTTTTAAAATCGACAAACCGGTCATTAAACGGTAAAAACCCCCTTTATAATAATAATACTACTTATATATATTTTTGTATTTTTACAATTATAAGTTAAAACTAATATAGCGTTAAGCTTGTTTAAAAGATCCCTATGGAACGAATCGGACTTACTAAAAACTACACTACTGTACGATTAGGTACACTGCCTATAAGTGTTGTAGCAAGGTTTAGGTATATCCATTCTATAAATAAATAAATATCTTGTGTAAAATTGTATCGTATTTAATAGTATTTCGTTGTAAAAATAATACTATTTCATATACACCTCGCATAACATCAAGTATTTTTGGCGCCGCTGCCGGGGAACTTCTTGCTTAAACACCGGAAGCGCAACGCTATATATAAAAAAAAAGATTTTTATTAATTTTTAGTTTACTTTTATAAAAATACGCTTTTGTAAAAATACGTTTTAAATATACGAAAATATAAAAAGAAAAGAAAAACAAAATATTTATATATTTTTAATAGTTTGTTATATATATATAAAATTATAAAGTTTATTTATTTTTATTTTAGTTTTTAAAATACAAGTTTTTATTTATTTATATAATTATTTATTAAAACAGAAAACAGAAAAAAAAAAATAAAAATAAAAAATCCTTCGGTCTGGTACTGTAGCAGCCCAACTCTGGCCCAAAACCCTAGCTCATGCGATCGTATGAGCCCGAAGGCAAAATTTCATGCGATCGCATGAATGTACCTGACACGCCACAGTTGACCTAATTCAGCATTAATTACGGAGTATATTTTAAGTATTATTATTATAACCCTAATTAGGTTTAGATTATTTAATTATTTAGTATTAGTTTTAATTAATTAGTTTTATTTAGTTTAATTAGTTTTAATAAATATATTAAATTAATACTTTTATAAAATAAATAATATAAAAATAATATTTTTATAAAATTGTACTTTTTACAACTTTAAGTTTATTTTTATATTTTGTTTATTTTTATTTGTTTTTAGCGTAATTTTTATATTTTTCGCTCGTAATTAGTTTTAAGATATAGTTTTTGCCATAGTTATTTTTATTTCTAGATTTTTAGGCTTTGCCATAAAATTCCTTAAGTGCTTTTTCTTTAGACTAAGATTTAGGTGCTTTAGAATTTTTGCAACGCCGTTTTATATATTTTAGTACCTTTTTAAGTTATTGCCATTTGGGATAAAGTTTTTCTTTTAAGCTTTAATATTTTTAGACGCAACTTTTAATTCTTAGTTTTTAGTTCCTTTTTAAGTATCGACGCGCTACTTTCTTATTGTTATTTTTCGACGCCTATTATTTTTCGACCTTCTATTTATTTTTCGACGTTTTTCGACGCGCTCTTTTTCTTTCTTATTTTTTGCCGCTCTAGTTTTTAGGACTTAGATTTTTTCTATTTCTTCTCTAAAATTTCTTTAAATTTCAACGAAAAATTATTTTAAGTGGTTAAATTGATAGACATCCAAATTTTCTGCTTCGTAGTAATAGTTGGATTTGTTAGTGGCTGAGTTGTGAGCTTCCGATTTAAAGGGTTCTGGCTCCCTGCTGCATCTATTGGCTATTCGAAACGTGGGCAAAAGCAGAAAAGTCTATTAATTTGATAACTTATATAATTTTTATTTTTATAACTAATAGGATATTCAGTGAATGCACCGAACAAAACGTTCACCACCTGTAACTCGATCAAGACATCTAGCAAATATTGTCGCCGTTGATTTTTCTTTAGAATCGTCATCCAGTCGACCAAGTACTCCAATTCAAATTTCCGATAATCCATTTTTTGAACCCGACCTCACAATTGAAAACCCGGAGGATATTCAGGGACAATTCAGAGATCCTGAACCACTAATCTTTCCTCCGAAACCACCAATCATTCAAACAGAGATTGTCGAGGAACCAACCATTAAATCAGAATCCTATAGTGATTCAGATTCAACAAATTCAATCATGGAGAATCTGGAACCTCTAAATATAGAAGACCGAATGAGAGGTAAACGCACTGGCCAAGGTCACGCAATTACTCAACCAGACATTAATGCGCTAGATTATAAAATCAAAGGACAAATCCTACACATGGTAACAAATCAATGCCAATTTAGTGGTGCGCCGAAGGAAGATCCAAACGAACATCTTCGTACTTTTAACAGGATCTGTACACTATTTAAAATCCGAGAAGTGGAGGATGAACAGATATATCTCATGTTATTTCCCTGGACTTTAAAGGGAGAAGCCAAAGATTGGTTAGAATCGTTACCTGAAGGGGTGATTGATACATGGGACATTTTAGTTGAAAAATTTCTTAAACAATTCTTTCCGGTATCTAAAGCAGTGAGACTTCAAGGAGAAATTGTTACGTTCACACAAAAACCAAATGAAACTCTATATGAAGCATGGACAAGATTTGGAAAGTTATTAAGAGGATGTCCGCAACATGGTTTAGACAACTATCAAATAGTACAAATATTCTACCAAAGAAGCGACATCACTACACGAAAAGACATAGATATAGCAGCTGGTGGTTCTATTATGAAGAAAACCGCAACTGACGCTTACAAAATTATTGATAACACTGCTTCCCACTCACATGAGTGGCACCAAGAAAAAGATATCGTTAGATCATCTAAAGCAGCTAGAGCTAATTCTAGCCATGACTTCGATTCCATTTCTGCAAAGATAGATGCTGTCGAAAGACGAATGGAAAAGATGACTAAGGATATTCACTCAATACGAATTAGTTGTGAGCAGTGTGGAGGATCACATTTGACAAAAGATTGTCTCAGTATTGAACTAACAATGGAACAAAGAGAGAATGTTTCATACATAAACCAAAGGCCTGGAAATAATTATTAGAATAATTATCAACCGCCAAGACCAATCTACAATCAAAACCAGAATTATAACCAAAATGTTCCATACAACAACCAACAAGGTCCTAGCAATCAACAAGTATCCAACAATACTTACAACCAGCAAAGACCTATTTTTCAAAATAAACCACCACAAACAGATGATAAAAAGCCAAATTTAGAAGATATGATGTCAAAGCTAGTTGAATCTCAAACTCAGTTTTTCACATCTCAGAAACAAATGAATGAACAAAATGCTCAAGCATTTAGAAATCAACAAGCTTCTATTCAAAATCTTGAACAAGAAGTAAGCAACCTAGCAAGGTTGATAGGTGAAAGAAAATCGGGAAGTTTACCTAGTGATACAAATGCTAACCCCCAGAATGAAACAGTTAAAGCCATTACTACAAGAAGTGGTATTACAATTAAACCACCTGAAATACCTGTAATTTCTAATGAAGCTATTCCTACTCCACAAGAACCACAACCTGAACAAGATAAAGAAAAAGAACCGGTAGTTAAAAAGGTTAATGAAGATAACACAGTTAAGGCTAAACCTTATGTTAAACCATACCAACCACCACTTCCTTACCCGAGTAAAATGAGAAAAGAGAGACTTGAAGCCGAGCAATCCAAATTCTTGGATATGTTTAAACAAATAAATGTAAATCTTCCTTTCATTGATGTGATTTCAGGAATGCCTAGATATGCTAAATTTTTGAAAGATTTAATCACAAATAGAAAGAAAATGGAAGAACTCTAGCTGTTACTATGAATGCTAATTGTTCTGCAGTGCTGTTGAATAAGATACCGGAAAAATTATCTGATTCAGGAAGTTTCACAATTCCATATTTTCTGGGAAGTCTTAGTTCAATAGAAGCATTGGCAGACTTAGGTGCTAGTATAAATCTAATGCCGTATTCACTATACGCTAAACTAGACCTTGGAGAATTGAAATCAACACGAATAAGCATACAACTAGCCGATCGATCAGTAAAATATCCTAGAGGGATAATGGAGAACATGCTAGTTAAAGTTGGTACTTTAGTATTTCCAGTAGATTTTGTTATTTTGGACATGGAAGAAGATTCTCGAGTTCCTCTCATATTAGGAAGACCATTCTTAAACACGGCCAAAGCAATAATAGACGTGTTTGGTAAGAAACTGACCCTAAGTATAGAGGACGAGAGTGTTACCTTTTCTGTTGATAGAGCAATGCAACAACCGCAATCTGCAGACGATACATATTATTATATTCAAACTATAGATTCACATGCAGAATTGTTAGAAGAATTTCCAGAATTACAAGGAACAGGAGAATGTTCTTTAGGAGAAGGAACTGAACCAATTGATGAAACTGAAATGTTAGCTACACTTATGGCTAATGGATATGAACCAACAACAGAAGAAATTCAAATGCTAAAAGAAGAAGACAGATATCGATATAAATCATCGATAGAAGAACCACTGACATTAGAGTTAAAGCCACTTCCAAACCATTTGGAATATGCTTATTTACATGGTGAATCTGAATTACTTGTAATAATATCGTCTTCTCTTACTAAAAATGAAAAATCTCAACTCATTTCTGTGCTAAAAGCTCATAAACCAGCTATTGCATGGAAGATTCATTATATTAAAGGAATAAGTCCTTCGTATTGCACACATAAAATCCTTATGGAAGAAGGTCATAAAACGTATGTGCAACGCCAAAGAAGACTAAATCCTAATATGCAAGATGTTGTTTAGAAAGAAATTATTAAACTGCTTGATGTAGGTTTAATTTATCCAATCTCTGATAGTCCATGGGTAAGCCCAGTTCAATGCGTACCTAAGAAGGGTGGCATGACTGTCATCACAAATGAAAAAAATGAGCTTATTCCTACTAGGACTGTAACAGGATGGCGTGTTTGTATTGATTATAGAAAATTAAATGACGCCACAAGAAAAGATCACTTTCCCTTACCTTTCATTGATCAAATGTTGGAAATATTAGCCGAAAATAGTTACTATTGTTTTCTTGATGGTTTTTCCGGATATTTTCAAATTCCAATAGCACCCGAAGATCAAGAGAAAACCACATTCACATGCCCTTATGGTACTTTTGCTTATAAACGCATGCCATTTGGACTTTGCAACGCCCCTGCAACATTTCAAAGGTGTATGATGGCGATTTTTCACGACATGATAGAAGAATGCATGGAAGTTTTCATGGATGACTTTTCAGTCTTCGGTGATACTTTTAAATCATGTCTAGTTAATCTTGAACGAATGCTTATTAGATGCGAACAATCAAATCTAGTTCTTAATTGGGAGAAATGCCATTTCATGGTTAAAGAAGGCATCGTTCTTGGTCATAAAATTTCAAAGGAAGGAATTGAAGTGGATAGAGCTAAAGTAGATGTAATTGCTAAACTTCCACATCCCACCAATGTTAGAGGAGTTAGGAGTTTTCTAGGGCATGCCAGTTTTTACCGACGTTTCATAAAAGATTTTTCTAAAATTGCCACTCCTATGAATTAACTCCTAGAAAAGGATGCTCCATTCATCTTTTCAGATGAATGCATAAAATCTTTTAATATTCTTAAAGAAAAACTCACTAATGCGCCGATCATGATAACTCCAAATTGGAATCTACCGTTTGAACTTATGTGCGATGCACGTGATTTTGCAATGGGAGCCGTTTTAGGACAAAGGATTGAAAAATGATTTCAACCTATTTATTATGCTAGTAAGACGTTACAAGGAGCACAAACGAACTATACAACTACTGAAAAAGAACTCCTTGCTATTGTCTTTGCTTTTGACAAATTTCGATCATATCTCGTTCTAGCTAAAACGGTGGTCTATACCGACCATTCTGCTCTTAGATACCTATTTTCGAAACAAGATGCCAAACCAAGATTAATCCGTTAGATCTTACTCTTACAAGAGTTTGATATAGAAATCCGAGATAAAAAAGGAGCAGAAAATCTCGCCGCTGATCATCTTTCTCGTCTTGAAAATCCTGAATTAGAAGTTCTAAATGAATCGGCAATACAAGATAAATTTCCTGATGAATATCTATTGAAGATAGGTTATAATGAAATTCCATGGTTTGCAGACTATGCAAACTACTTAGTATGTGGATTTCTTGAAAAAGGATTATCGTACCAAAAACGAAAGAAATTCTTTAGCGATATAAAACACTATTTCTGGGAAGATCCACATTTGTTTAAAAGTTGTCCCGATGGAATAATACACCGATGTGTATTCGGAGATGAAGCTAGTCAAATATTAAACCAATGTCACACAGGACCAACAGGAGGGCATTATGGGCCTCAACTCACAGCAAGAAAAGTTTACGATGCTGGATTCTATTGGCCTACAATTTTCAAAGACACACACCTTCTTTGCAAATCCTGTGATGCTTGTCAAAGGGCCGAAAAAATAAGTCAACGTGATGAAATGCCACAAAATGTCATTCAAGTATGTGAAGTATTTGACATTTAGGGTATTGACTTTATGGGTCCATTTCCAAAATCTCATAATAATCTCTACATTCTCGTTGCCATTGATTTTGTATCTAAATGGGCGGAAGCACAAGCTCTCCCGACTAATGATGCACGAGTTGTAGTCAACTTTTTAAAACGTCTTTTTGCAAGGTTTGGAACACCGAAAGCTTTAATAAGTGATCGGGGTACTCATTTTTGTAATAATCAACTTGAGAAAGTTCTCAAAAGATATGGAGTAACTCATAAAATCTCAACCGCTTATCATCCACAAACAAGTGGACAAGTTAAAAATACCAACCGAGCTTTAAAACGTATTCTAGAGAAAACTGTAGGATCAAATCCGAAGGAATGGTCCATGAAATTAGAGGATGCACTCTGGGCTTTTAGAACAGCCTACAAAACTCCAATTGGAACCACACCTTTTAAACTCATTTACGGAAAAGCATGTCATCTTCTAGTAGAAATTGAACACAAGGCATTTTGGGCTTTGAAGACATGTAATCTTGATTTACATGAAGCTAGACGTCTACGGTTAAGTCAACTAAACGAATTAGAAGAATTAAGACATGAAGCATACGAAAATTCATTAATCTATAAAGAAAGAACGAAGAAATGGCATGATAAAAGAATCAGAAGTTCAAAAGAATTTAAAGAAGGAGACAGAGTTCTTCTTTTCAATTCAAGATTCAAGCTATTTCCTGGAAAATTGAAATCAAGATGGTCTGGACCATTAATAGTCAAAAGAGTTTTCCCATACGGAATAATAGAGTTAATAAATTCAAATGGGATTGAATTTAAAGTTAATGGTCACAGAGTTAAACATTACATACATGGTCCGATGGAAGTTGACAATGAAGTCAATCATAATTTCACCACTCAAGAAAACCTTCAAAATGAAAACATAAATATGTTTATCAACAACATATGAAAAATCAAAATTGGAAAATAGGGAGGATTCAAATTGGAGTGATGAAGAAGAATTCTTATACAAACCTCCCATTCCAAGAAACGAAGAAAAATGTGAACAAGAAGTTCAAATAGAAGTGAAAGAACCAAGAAAAGAACACCCGAAAAAGGTTTACAAACCAACTCGACTTACTAAAGCAGGAGACCCGGGTGAATTTATCATTTCTTGCTTGCTTAATGATGGCCCTGTATATAATGGACTCGCAGATTTAGGAGCAAGTGCGAATATTATGCCTCTTTCCTTATACAAAAGATTAGGTATGGGTAAATTAAAACCAACCAAAATAGGAGTTCAATCATTTGACCTAACCATTAAACACCCGGTTGGAATAGCAAATAATTTACTTGTTAACGTGAGAAGTTTGACCTTTGTTGCAAACTTCATAGTGATTAATATGGAGGAAAACCTTGATATTCCTCTAATTTTAGGTCGCCCATTTTTAGCAACCACCGAGGCATTCATTGATGTAAGAGAAGGTAGAATGACACTTAGGGATGGTGATACATCGATCACCTTTGTGAACCGAAAGTTTAGATCTCCACCAACCAAAACTGTTAAACCAATAAAAACACATAAGTGTGGGGAAGATGAAGAAACACTTAATGATGATCCGATCACAAAGAACCCCGTTGATGATACGAAATTAGATGAACCCGTTTTTAACAGTTCAACGAAGAAACTTTATAAACGGATTCACGATGCTAGAATTAAGGGAAACTTTAAGTTATGTAACCGATTACTATCCAATTTATCGCCAAAAGAAAAGGCAATGTTAGTTGAATTTGTGAAAGTTACGGAGGAAATCAACAAATGGATTGAAGCAAAAGTCAGAGATATACAAGTTGTTGATGATCCAATTGAAAATAACGTTAATCACAATTTCAACTAAGTGTGGGGAGGTTCGAATCTTTTTAGGGTAATATGTATTTCTGTTAGAGTTAGATTTTCTGTTTTCGTGTAGTTCTTGAGAATGGAATCCGAATGGTCTTTCCCTAGCAGACCCTAAAGAACTAGTCTTCTCCCCCCATTCTGAATTTTTATTTTTTTTAGGTTTTACGAGATGAAGACTTCATGTGAACTAAACCATGGTCTAATGCTACACGCTTTGATCACTAAACGTAATAATGACACCCTTCCAAGTGAATTGGTATCATTAATCAGAGGCAAATTGGACGGAGTAAGAAAAGAATCCAGGAACGAAAATAATAAGTTACATTTTGGTAAAGGAAAATCAAAATCCGCAGCGAAAAGAAGAGCACGACACCTTGAAAGATGTCACAAATGCGAAAAATGGTCACACGAAGGAAAATGCTCGATGAATCAGACATATTCCAATACCGAATTCGTTACTTTATACAGAGATGGACCGTTCATATGTTTCGAAGAAAAACGTTGAATGCTCGAGGTTACGCCTATGTAGCTATGGAAAACCAATTAGTCCGACTATCTTATGAGTGGGCTAAAGCAGGTCACTAAGAATTCTATTTCACAGGTAAGTATGTATAGTTTTTATTTTTATTTTTTGCTTTTAACCTTTTGATAATAAACGCCAAATTGTTCGCTATAAAGTATTAAATTGATACTCAATAAAAATAGGTTTTGCGACCGAAATTATTAATATCATACAAAAATTTACTACATCACTGCGAAATTTACCTTTTATTCTTAAGGTATAAATATCTTTAATCAATCAACCCAAAATATTTCAGAAATTCGTCAGGAGTAAAACTAGGAAATATAGCCGAAATTACTTTACCGAAAAGAGGGGCGTATATTTTTGATAATATTTGATTGATTAAAGTGGGATAAAAGACCAAAAAAATTTTTAATATTATTTTTAATTTGTTTTTAAAATTAATATTAAAATTATTATTATAAACTTTTTAAAATCAATATATATTTAAGTTTGTAAATATTTGAAAAAGTTAATATTTTTAATATAAGTTTGTATGTATAAAAACAAAAATTTAATATAAGTTTGGTGTGAATTTTTAATCTTAATAATATGAATTTTTTTAATTTTATGCATTTTAAATTTAAGTTTGGTGTGAATTTAAAAACAAAAATTTACTTTATTTCGCTAAGTTAAAAATATGATTTTTAAAATTCGTCGTAAGTTGAAGACTAGGTCATTGAACCGAAATTGCTTTACCCAAGGGAGGGACGAGAACATTTATTATTATTATTTTTAATCTTACTGAATTAAGGTATACCAAAAACATAAAAAAAACCAAAAATCTTTACTTTTAAAACAAACGCCAATATGTTTGGAAACTTTGGTAAAATTTAATCATTTTTCTACGCTAATCACCCTCAATAATTTAAATTGTTACTGATTTCTTGCAAATGAGGGCATTGCAAGATCTTAAGTGTGGGAAGGGGTTAAATTCTTTGGGATTTTTAAAATTTTTTACTTATACACTTGGTTACCATTAAAAATACTAGTAACGCAGTAGTTGTATTAGAATCTAGTGCTCTCTGATAATAAAGAACAGCCCTAGTCTTATATACTGACTACCCAATTTTAGTAAAATTTTCAAAATTTTCAATTAAATGAATTCAAAATCATATTTATACATATTTATGAACGATAAAACTAGGTGTTAATACCGAAATTATTGTTACCTCGGAAAGGACATAAATTGAGAAACAAATCAAAATGTTAGAATTCATTTAAAATGGAATAGAGGACAATAAAAAGAAAAATAAAAGCCAAGTGTGGGAAAAATTACCAAGTTTTTTAAAACATATATCACATATTTTGTACAAAGATACTTTTGTTTTGGACAAAATTAACCATTTTACCCGATTTACTGTAATACTTTTGAAAGAAAGATGGATCTGTACGATGAATCAATTCCATCATTAAAAGGAAGTAAAGTCTTCTGAAAAAGACACGCGCTTCTTGATTTAGGTCAGGAAGTTGTCGTCCAGACCAGCTATAGGTTGACGAAAAATCTAGAAAAGTCATCTCTAAAATCAGCAGGAAATCCACGGACCTCAGCATCAAACATGGTCGCCAAGTGGTCAGACTTATCCTAACCATGAGAGGATCTGTCTCGTACAATGGGGAGGACGCCGTGCAAATTAGCTTGATAAGACTAATGAATCAGACCCTCACAAAGGATAATCTCTTTAAAGATTAAAAATCAGCTTTTAAGCCTGATATTACTCAATCCTAGAGATTGACCTTAAAGATTGAGAATTACAAACTCATGGAATTCGATGATATCTAAACTCGAGCTTGAACGAGAAAATATTTTGATCAAAATTACAAACCGATTTGTTTTTTGAAAACCCATTTTCAATGCGTTCATTACCATTAAACGTAAAATCCTAGGAATTCACCTGGAATTCATTAGGTCACCTGAACCAAATCGGGTGTCAACCGTAAGAACGGTGGTTGCATAGCATGGTCGAAGACATGACCTTGTGCCAGACCGAAAAACTATAGGGTGAGCTTTACTATTGCTCCTATCAAGGATAGTAATTGCATCCGACACGTTATAGACCATAATTAAAAGCATGTCAGGGGACATTGCCTTAACAGTTACTTGTTCAACGCTTTCCTTTACAACCGGACGGTAGTTTACCGAAAGGTAATATACGGAGCAAGTATACTGGACGTGTTGTTTTCCCAATACAAGGTTAGCAAGTGGGTGACACAAAACCATAAGTTTTGAGCTAAAATTTTCAAATCTGAAACCCACCAAACCCACAAAAATAATTTGCAAACACCGGTGAAGGGTTATTCCGGAAAACTTATCTAGGGTAAAAGCTAGATTTAATTTTCAAAAGATCAAATGTTTTCATAAAGATCCAATTTCCTTAATGGATCTAAATTTTCATAGTCATGTGGGACTGTAAACCACATCGTTACTACCATTGTTCATACCGCCGTATAGAAATCACTGATGTACAAAGTGTGAAGAATAAAGAAGTGATTCTAGTATGTTTTTATTTCAAGACTATATTGCTTGAGGACAAGCAACGCTCAAGTGTGGAAATATTTGATAACGCTAAAAATGAACATATATTTAATAGCATTATCCCTCAAGGAAGACAAGCTTTTAGTTGCAATTGTTCTATTTACAAGTAATATTCGTTTAAATAATAAAAGGTGAAGACAAAAGACAGATTCGACAAATTGAAGATGCAAATGACCAAAAAGCTCAAAAGTACAAAGTACAATCAAAGTGGTTCAAATTATTGATGAGAAACGTCTCAAAATTACAAGAGTACAAGATGCGAAATGCAAAGTGCAAGATATTAAATTATACGCAAGGACGTTCGAAAAACCAAAACCGGGACCAGAGTCAACTCTCAACGCTCGACGCAACGGACTAAAAATTATGAGTCAACTATGCACAAGAATATAATATAATATTTAAATAATTATATAAATTATTTATATATTATATTATATATTATAAACGTCGGCAAACAAGAAAACAAAGGAGTGTGAGCTGATACCTACCTCCATGCGATCGCATGGCCTGTAGGCTTATTTTCCATGCGATCGCATAACCCTGAAATCCAGGCCACATGCTATAAATTCGCGTGTTTTGGCTCAGTTTTTATCATATATCCATCTATCTCTCTATCTCACTCACGTATATATATATATATATATATATATATATATATATATATATATATATATATATATATATATATATTAATTATAATTATAATTTTAATTCTAATAATAAGGGTATGTTAGCGAATGTTGTAAGGGTGTAAGTCGAAATACTGTCCGTGTAACGCTACGCTATTTTTAATCACTGTAAGTTATGGTTAATGTTATTTTTAATTTAATGTCTCGTAGCTAAGTTATTATTATGCTTATTTAATGCCGAAGTAATCGTGATGTTGGGCTAAATATTAAAGTTGGGTAATTGGGCTTTGTACCATAATTGGGGTTTGGATAAAAGAACGACACTTGTAGAAATTAGACTATGGGCTATTAATGGGCTTTATATTAACTAAACGACACCTCGTTAATTTAATATATAGACTTATAATTTGACGTATTTATATATAACCACATATGCTTGACTGGGTACGGTGGGCGGGATATCTATAAATACCAATAATTGTTCATTTTACCGGACACGGAACTGGATTAATAGTTAATAGACTTGTTGAAACAGGGGTGGATTACATTCAAGGGTAATTGGTGTAATTGTTAACAAAGTAGTAAAACCTTGGACTACATGTGATGACCCGGGAATTTCCGACCAAATTTAAACTAAATCTTATTATGATTTCGATACGATAAGCAATGTATGTAATGTTGAGTCTAGAAAATTTTGAAACGATGTTCATATATTCAATTGGCCTTCGACTATTCCCGACGATTCACGAACTATTAATTGTAAACAGATAAGTATATATATATATATATATATATATATAGTAATAATATTCATACTAATGATATTAATATTAATAATATAATTAATATATTTTTTTATTAGTAACCTTATTAATCATTCTTATTATTAATATTATTATTATCATATATAATTATTAATTATCAATATTAGTTATTGATTATATAAATAATATAAACTTGAAGTAATCGTACGAATTTGTTGATTTCACTGTTTAACTGTATTAGATTGATTCTTTGTCTCTTATTTTGCTAGCAAATCAAAACCAAATACAGAATTAGGACAAAATCGGTTACACATCAATTTACCTTTTATTTTTTCTAATTTATCTGCTTAGCTGGGATTCATTGTCGACATCCTTAGTTCCATATAACTACACATCAATTTCTGTTATTAGGCATATCAATCAAGTTACACTAACAATTACCAATCATAAGTGATAGAAAATGAAGATTATTGTGCTTTTATTTCTTAGTTAATATCTCTTATATAAATATACATTTATATACATATACATTATCATAACCATATCTATATCTATTACAAAGAATGATCATACTATCAACTGCCTGCTACCACCGAGAGCACCACCACCAAGCCACCCATGACCACCACTCAATCAACCACCATCAACACCATCGAAAGTCGAAAACCATTTGGCACCCCACTACTACCTTTTTCGTTGGACTGCTCGAAATAACCCAACACCTGCAAACATCATTGATCACCAATCACCTCCACCACCTTGTTAACCTTGCTCATAACCATCAACATCGATCACTCCATTAACCATTATCCAACATACTTGTTGCTTTCGGTTGCAATACATAAAATCACAGAAACCCTAATGAAAACCAACCAACTCACCACCATCATCGACAATTCTTCGATAGTTCCATTTGGTTACAACTAAAGAAGTGAGAATCAATTACCTTACTTGCATGATGTTTCTGTTTCAGATGGAGCACAATCACCCACGTCACTCCCTTAAATCATCACAATCAACTTGTTCCTATCTTTTTCTTTTATTTTTATACGAAAATCAATTACAAAGAATAATTCTGTTTATGCTCTTTTCGATCTTTATAAAAAAAAAAAAGAAAGAAAGCTTGGTTGGCCATCTAAAGGGCCCTTACTCCACTTGAAACCGAAAGTTTTTTTGTCTTCTATACAACCAAGTTATCGTACACATGTTTTCCTTTTTGTTATGTGAACACTATCACCATTAATCATTATTAAATTATGTAGGTGATTACTAAAATTATTTTCTTGTTCAGTTACCATTAGTGGATCGATCCAACAACCTCCATTTCATTAAATATTTGGGCCGACAGTTACCCATCTTGTAACCCCACCGCCCTCTTCAAAACATTCACGATTTCCCTTGCAAAAACATCTCAAGTTGCTGCTGTAATCACGTTATGGTTATCATTATTTGATGTTGCTTTTGCAGTGACAATTTTCGTTTAATATACCATCGTACACGAACCCACAACCAAAATTATCACTTTAACCTTCTTTCCTATTACTACTTCCTATTCCACTATCCTGCAACTTGTATAATTCTATTCTTTAAACACCAATAATTCTTTTTTTTTATAGAAAGTAAATGGATTAATTGCTTTCCCTCTTTTAGACTTGTTATGTAGTGGGATGATTATATAATAAACCAAGACCCTACTTGTTTCATTTTGGTTTCCTATCTTGTTCCTTTTCTTCTGTCTTCCTTTAACCGAAATCATTGGGATGTGGATATCCAAATGACGATGACACTTTAATGATAAGATGAAGAATGATGATATTAGTATATTTTAGATGATGATAATTATATTAAGATTGATAGTAAGTATGTTAATGATGAGGTTAATGGAGAATGGAGTTGAATGATGAAATGACGTGTTTGAAGAAGAAAGGGGACACAGAAAATCGAGTTAAATAATAGGTCGCGTGTTAAATCAGAAATAAAACAAACGGAAGAGTGGTTTAAGGGTGTTGGTGATATACTAAGAGTCTCGGGTTCGAACCTAGGTGACTACATTTTTTTTACAATAGAAGAATGTGTTGAAAGCCTGGGCCGAGATCTAAGTTATTGGGCCGAATTCCTTTCTCTTTCTGATTGGGCTGAATCCTTGTTGGGCTATTCTAATTAAAGGAGTTATAAAGTTCTAGTTACATTTTATAAAAGGAAAGTAATAAATGGAGCATTGGTTTGATGTGTTGGGTGTTGAGCGAGAGTTCGTGGGTTCGAGTCCGGGCATGGGCAGTTATTTTTCCTTTTTGGAGCTTGTTTCGTTAAGGTAGCACTTTTAGTATTTTTTTATTATTATTATTATCATTATCATATTTATTATTATTATTATTATCATTATTATTAATTAAAATTGTCATCTTATTAAGATTAACATTATTAGAAAAATTATTATTATTATTATTATTATTATTATTATTATTATTATTATTATTATTATTATTATTATTATTATTATTATTATTATTATTATTATTATTATTATTATTATTATTATTATCAAGATTTTTATATATTATTATCATCATTTTTACTAACACTACTATTATTTATTATTATTATTAGTGTCCTTATTTTTATAAAAATATTACAATTTTCTATTATAAATATTATGTTACCAAATAAAGTAATAGTTATATAAAAACATATCTTAATATAATCCTATATATATAAATAAAGATATTAATCTTAATACATTATATAATATAAATAAGCTTAGTCAATTAAATGTGATATGTGTTAATATATATGAATAATTTAGGTTCGTGAATCCGAGGTCAACCCTACACTTGTTAAATGACGTCATATGTATTTTTACTACAAAATACAGTATGGTGAGTTTCATTTCCCTTTTTACTCATTATATTTTTGGGACTGAGAATACATGCGCTGTTTTTTATAACTGTTTTACGAAATAGACACAAGTAATTGAAACTACATTATATGGTTGAATGATCGAAATCGGATATGCCCCTTTTTATTTAGTCTGGTAATCTAAGAATTAGGGAACAGACACCCTAATTGACGCGAACTCTAAAGATAGATCTATCGGGCCCAACAAGCCCCATCCAAAGTATCGGATGCTTTAGTACTTCGAAATTTATATCATGTCCGATGGAGGATCCCGGAATGATGGGGATATTCTTATATGTAAATTGTGAATGTCGGTTACCAGGTGTTCAGTCCATATGAATGATATTTTTGTCTCTATGCATGGGACGTATGTTTATGAAAAATGGAAATATGAAATCTTGTGGTCTATTAAAAATATGAAATGATTATTTATGTTAAACTAATGAACTCACCAACCTTTTGGTTGACACTTGAAAGCATGTTTAATCTCAGGTATAAAAGAAGTCTTCCGCTGTGCAATTGCTCATTTAAAAGATATTACTTGGAGTCATTCATGACATATTTCAAAAGATGTTGCATTCGATTCGTCGGGTTCATCAAGATTATTATTTAGACAATTATAGTTGAATATATTATGAAATGATTTGCATGTCATCAATTTTCGATATAAATCAAGTTTGTCTTTTAAAAACGAATGCAATGTTTGTAAAATGTATCATATAGAGGTCAAGTACCTCGCGATGTAACCAACTATTGTGAATCGTTTGTAATCGATATGGACTTTGTCCGGATGGATTAGGACGGGTCCTTTCAGTTGGTATCAGAGCGGAGGTCTTAGTGAACCAGGTCTTGCATTAGTATGTCTAACTGACAGTTGTTAGGATGCATTAGTGAGTCTGGACTTCGACCGTGTCTGCATGTCAAAAGTTTTGCTTATCATTTTTGTCAAAAATCATCTGCTTATCATCCTAAGGAAATCACTTACTCATTATTCTTAGTCTAGACACATTTTACTGCATTGACTGCATGAATAGTGTATAGATAAAATTCATATCTTAGCGTATCTGAAAATTCATATCTTAGCGTATCTGTTACTGTAGACCTTGCCTGTTATCTCTCATAAATTTCTCCTTAATTTAAGGGATCCGGGTACTATATATATCTATGCAAATTATGCATTGAGAATACCATCCAACTATCAATTGCTGTCACTAAACTCTTCATACCAAAAATCTTTCCTGAGATCGCGTAAGATGGCCTCTACGAATCGACCAAGTTCCTCTGACTCCGAAGACAGCGTGACAGGAGCACACCAACCAATCAACTACCGTGATTACTGGAGAAAATGGGGGTGGGTTCGCGACATACTCACCCTATGGAGAAGGGAAGAAGGTACTCCATATCATGAACCGAATCTACCACCTAACCTTGGAGTACTCGACCCGCTCACCGACGAACCTGTTCGCAACACCGTTTATACCCTTTTTGCCAGAATTTTTCGTCTTGAGACTACCATTAACGGAACTAGAGAAGATATCCGATCTCTACCTTACACTGATAACCAACCAGGGTTAGTAGAAGAAGTTAAAGAACTCCGAGCTCGAGTGTTAACTTTAGAGAGCACGGTACACAATTTGCAAGCACCAGCCGTATCACCAACACCAGTAACATTACCAACCTTAGCACCAACAGCATTAGTACCACCAACAACAACATCCGCATCACCAGCTTCGACATCTCATTCTGTACCTCGAGTATAATCATCGTTCTACGTATCGTTCTGTCTATGTTATTTTCGTTCGACATGACGATTATGTAATCTCTAATGTTTTAGAGATTATATATTCTTGTTCTAATGGTAAATCAAATGAGATTAATAGCACATTAACTCATTAAATCCGTGATTATATCTGAAGAAAATATATGTATATATGTTTTCATAAAGATTGTAATTAAAAATTCTTTTGTACAAACTGTTAATGATGAAAATATTTTAACGGGTAGGTAATACCCGAGGAATATTTAGATTTCATATTAATAAGTTACATTGTACATTCTTCGAATCTGATTCAACTGTTATTTACTATCCTACTTACAACCATAGCTATACGTATCCGTTCACCGCAGAATAACCATTTTCATTCAATTTCATATTTGGATTTTGACCTATCAGAATCCACCAAGTGGCATAATGAAGAAAACATTGGACAAATAAAATCTATTAGAAACAAACAATTTAACTATGAGAAGAATTTTGTTAAGAATCCACGCTAACAAAATCCCAGCTAACTGTTCCTAGCTAACTGTTAATTCCGTATTACATTTTATTTATCGCAATTTATTTATCGTAATTTAATTATCGCAATTTATTTTATCGCAATTTATATTCTCATAATTTTATTTATCGTCATTTAATTTCTGTTATTTACTTTACGCATTTAATTTATCGTCATTTAATTTCTGTTATTTATTTTACGCACTTTAAATATCGGGACACGTATACAAAGTTTTGACATATCATATCGATGCATCTATATATATTATTTGGAATCACCATAGACACTCTATATGCAGTAACGATCGAGTTCTCTATACAGGGTTGAGGTTGATTCTATAATAATATATATACTTTGAGTTGTGATCGAGTCTGAGACATGTACACGGGTCACGATACGTATTAATTAATTTGAATATTATATATTAAATTATATATGAATATGAATTATTAGACTGTCAATTGTGGACTATCGACTGTGGACTAATAACATTGGACAATTAAAATAAATTAAAATATTGACTATAACATATGAAACTAAACAATTCTTCAAGTTTGCCACTTGATTTCATTCTAAACTTCATTAGTATCTTGACGATTACATTATGCGTTCAAACCTTTCATGGTTCTTGAAAATACCTTAATCGAGAGGATGAACCAACCGTACTTCATCTACAAAACAAAAGATATATGCATATAGATATGCACCTGAAAAACACTCGAAACTTGAGTAAACGTCTAACACGTATCTGTGCTAATTTATTTGGCATTGTTATTACCCAAAATAACTTGGTAATCCCTTTCAAAGTAGCAAATTTTGTCACAGCTCCAGCAAGTCAACTTCGAATTTTCATTCAAAGTAACCTTACTATAATCCTGATATATACAATTACCCTTTTGATATCGGATGATTCTTTTATATTTCACCACATTACCAGCAAATTTACCAGCAACCTTGACGCTCCTTAGTTTATATCTCTCCGACAAATCACTATATTTATCTATTGAAGTCTCGTCATGTACTCATCCGCATCTTGTAACGAGAACTGCCATAACAATTACCTGGAATCAGTAAACAGTACTTTGAAAACTCACAGCATATCTACATCAACAGTTATATGTATGACATTTACCTATTAGAATTATGATCTCTCATTCTGAAATTCTGAAAAGCACTCAGTCACAAATCAATACTCGGAATGTTGAAAAAGCTGAATGAAGCAACAGAAACCATAGACAACCGTAAACGACCTTAAGCATCGAAAGTTTGATGATAAAGAATGATATGTTGGAAAAGCTAAAAAAAAAAAAAAAAAAAATTGGAATTGGAAAACGAATTGTGCTAACCACAAAGGAGAGCAAGGACAAATACAAGGACCAAACCCTATATTCAAAGAATCCAGGTAGTTCTGAATCCAAGGAAATCTTTAGAGATTATCTTGCTCCGAAGTCATGTTAAAATCTTGCGGAAAATCTTTCTCCATCAACCATCGAACTTAAAAATTCCAAAAAATATCATCATCAATATCTTCGATATTTCTAAGGATATTTTCATAAATATTCTCGTCCGAAATTATTTACCCCTTCGTGCTTCCTGTGTATCATTATATTGGAAACATTCAATTGAAAATTTAGTACCGAAAAGCAGGTTATACGAGACTATGAAGAAAGCCGTGGACAAATCACAAAGAATAAGTTTAACTTCAAAGAATCTAAATGATTCAATGTCTACTGAAGCCTTTCGCGAATATCTTGCTCGTTACACTAACCCTTGCAGACAATAGTTTCTATCATCCTCTGATCTTAGATATTCTGAGATATTATCATATCTTTCATTATAAATATCCTCCATATTTCTGAAGATATTTTTATAACAATTCTTATCTGAAATCATTAATCTCTTCGTGCTATCAGTAGTACATCATATAAAAACTGTTAGTTTATATATTCTATAAACTTTCGAGCTTAAAATATGAATGTTATTGAAGTAATGTTGGGAACTGATGCATGAGTTAGTATAATATAATGACACTTGATCAACGTGATTATATTACAGTAAGTCATGCTGAGTTCTAATGGGACATGATGGTTCACAGTAGATCAAACCACCATCATGTGTCATGTTACATAACTCTTTCATTCTAATTAACTTCTGAACATATCAAGAAAGTATATTCTTGATAGCTCTATTCTCAATGATTCTGGTAATTTGACGAAACAAATCGTGCTATTACGTTCTTTCTTGATTATAACCTTAAATTCATTCGAAACTCCATACATATAAATTCTAGACCATTACTCGTTTTACTAGAGATCGAGAGGAGATTAAAAAGACGAAGAGCTCTGAAACATAAAGGAAGATATAAAAATCGACAACAGCACTGAAATTACAATAATTAAAAATTAAAACATCACAACAATTAAAATTTAAAAGATTACAATCAAACTACTCGTCGTCGTCAATTGTCATCTGCAAAGTAGTGTTCACCAGTCATTTCATCATCCGTGAGGTACTCTGGAGACATCGGTATTTCTCTTGATGCCTCAACTGCTGCTTCAGCTGATTCATCGAGGTAACGATAACCCAACGTCTCTTCATCTTCAAGAACCGCATATAAAGAAATGCGTTTACCGCGATCTTCAATGGTATCTTTTATAAAGTACCATTGATCATCGGTACACAGAGAACTTGCCCTACAATCCGCATCATAATCGTCTTTATAAAAGAACACAGACGTGAATTCACATGGAACTTTTTCCTTCAGAAAGGATAACAAATCTTGTAAACCAACATCACGAATGTCGATATCTTCAAACGAAATACTGTCGCCCCACTCATATTCCTTCATTTGATTACGGAAATCACCTCTGTAATAAACATCGAATGAAACAATCATTGGGGGAAGTGTTAACATTTTGCAGTTTGGGAGTGTTTGATTTTGATCTTGAGAAAGATGGAAATATAAAAGAAATATATGTTTGAGTGTATAAAATGAAGTATATGGTTGGTATTTTTATAGTGTAAAAGTGACCGTTGGGATAGCCGTTGAAATTCTTTTTATTTTACTAACGGCTAAAAAAAAAAAATTGGGCAAGTTTTTGGGCGAAGGTGGACGATGCCCGTTGGGACCTTTCTCATGATAGTTTCATCCGTACTCTTCGAATAATCGAATTATTATTATCCATATTACTCAATGATGATAAAACTTAAGTTATCAACTCATATTCGTCATGAAAACATTTTAATTATTAGCCATGACCTCTTCACTCAAATTTCGGGACGAAATTTCTTTAACGGGTAGGTACTGTGATGACCCGGGAATTTCCGACCAAATTTAAACTAAATCTTATTATGATTTCGATACGATAAGCAATGTATGTAATGTTGAGTCTAGAAAATTTTGAAACGATGTTCATATATTCAATTGGCCTTCGACTATTCCCGACGATTCACGAACTATTAATTGTAAACAGATAAGTATATATATATATATATATATATATATATATATATATATATATATATATATATATATATATATAGTAATAATATTCATACTAATGATATTAATATTAATAATATAATTAATATATTTTTTTATTAGTAACCTTATTAATCATTCTTATTATTAATATTATTAATATTATTATTATCATATATAATTATTAATTATCAATATTAGTTATTGATTATATAAATAATATAAACTTGAAGTAATCGTACGAATTTGTTGATTTCACTGTTTAACTGTATTAGATTGATTCTTTGTCTCTTATTTTGCTAGCAAATCAAAACCAAATACAGAATTAGGACAAAATCGGTTACACATCAATTTACCTTTTATTTTTTCTAATTTATCTGCTTAGCTGGGATTCATTGTCGACATCCTTAGTTCCATATAACTACACATCAATTTCTGTTATTAGGCATATCAATCAAGTTACACTAACAATTACCAATCATAAGTGATAGAAAATGAAGATTATTGTGCTTTTATTTCTTAGTTAATATCTCTTATATAAATATACATTTATATACATATACATTATCATAACCATATCTATATCTATTACAAAGAATGATCATACTATCAACTGCCTGCTACCACCGAGAGCACCACCACCATGCCACCCATGACCACCACTCAATCAACCACCATCAACACCATCGAAAGTCGAAAACCATTTGGCACCCCACTACTACCTTTTTCGTTGGACTGATCGAAATAACCCAACACCTGCAAACATCATTGATCACCAATCACCTCCACCACCTTGTTAACCTTGCTCATAACCATCAACATCGATCACTCCATTAACCATTATCCAACATACTTGTTGCTTTCGGTTGCAATACATAAAATCACAGAAACCCTAATGAAAACCAACCAACTCACCACCATCATCGACAATTCTTCGATAGTTCCATTTGGTTACAACTAAAGAAGTGAGAATCAATTACCTTACTTGCATGATGTTTCTGTTTCAGATGGAGCACAATCACCCACGTCACTCCCTTAAATCATCACAATCAACTTGTTCCTATCTTTTTCTTTTATTTTTATACGAAAATCAATTACAAAGAATAATTCTGTTTATGCTCTTTTCGATCTTTATAAAAAAAAGAAAGAAAGAAAGCTTGGTTGGCCATCTAAAGGGCCCTTACTCCACTTGAAACCGAAAGTTTTTTTGTCTTCTATACAACCAAGTTATCGTACACATGTTTTCCTTTTTGTTATGTGAACACTATCACCATTAATCATTATTAAATTATGTAGGTGATTACTAAAATTATTTTCTTGTTCGGTTACCATTAGTGGATTGATCCAACAACCTCCATTTCATTAAATATTTGGGCCGACAGTTACCCATCTTGTAACCCCACCGCCTTCTTCAAAACATTCACGATTTCCCTTGCAAAAACATCTCAAGTTGCTGCTGTAATCACGTTATGGTTATCATTATTTGATGTTGCTTTTGCAGTGACAATTTTCGTTTAATATACCATCGTACACGAACCCACAACCAAAATTATCACTTTAACCTTCTTTCCTATTACTACTTCCTATTCCACTATCCTGCAACTTGTATAATTCTATTCTTTAAACACCAATAATTCTTTTTTTTATAGAAAGTAAATGGATTAATTGCTTTCCCTCTTTTAGACTTGTTATGTAGTGGGATGATTATATAATAAACCAAGACCCTACTTGTTTCATTTTTGTTTCCTATCTTGTTCCTTTTCTTCTGTCTTCCTTTAACCGAAATCATTGGGATGTGGATATCCAAATGACGATGACACTTTAATGATAAGATGAAGAATGATGATATCAGTATATTTTAGATGATGATAATTATATTAAGATTGATAGTAAGTATGTTAATGATGAGGTTAATGGAGAATGGAGTTGAATGATGAAATGACGTGTTTGAAGAAGAAAGGGGACACAGAAAATCGAGTTAAATAATAGGTCGCGTGTTAAATCAGAAATAAAACAAACGGAAGAGTGGTTTAAGGGTGTTGGTGATATACGAAGAGTCTCGGGTTCGAACCTAGGTGACTACATTTTTTTTACAATAGAAGAATGTGTTGAAAGCCTGGGCCGAGATCTAAGTTATTGGGCCGAATTCCTTTCTCTTTCTGATTGGGCTGAATCCTTGTTGGGCTATTCTAATTAAAGGAGTTATAAAGTTCTAGTTACATTTTATAATAGGAAAGTAATAAATGGAGCATTGGTTTGATGTGTTGGGTGTTGAGCGAGAGTTCGTGGGTTCGAGTCCGGGCATGGGCAGTTATTTTTCCTTTTTGGAGCTTGTTTCGTTAAGGTAGCACTTTTAGTATTTTTTTATTATTATTATTATCATTATCATATTTATTATTATTATTATTATCATTATTATTAATTAAAATTGTCATCTTATTAAGATTAACATTATTAGAAAAATTATTATTATTATTATTATTATTATTATTATTATTATTATTATTATTATTATTATTATTATTATTATTATTATTATTATTATTATTATTATTATTATTATCAAGATTTTTATATATTATTATCATCATTTTTACTAACACTACTATTATTTATTATTATTATTAGTGTCCTTATTTTTATAAAAATATTACAATTTTCTATTATAAATATTATGTTACCAAATAAAGTAATAGTTATATAAAAACATATCTTAATATAATCCTATATATATAAATAAAGATATTAATCTTAATACATTATATAATATAAATAAGCTTAGTCAATTAAATGTGATATGTGTTAATATATATGAATAATTTAGGTTCGTGAATCCGAGGTCAACCCTACACTTGTTAAATGACGTCATATGTATTTTTACTACAAAATACAGTATGGTGAGTTTCATTTCCCTTTTTACTCATTATATTTTTGGGACTGAGAATACATGCGCTGTTTTTTATAACTGTTTTACGAAATAGACACAAGTAATTGAAACTACATTATATGGTTGAATGATCGAAATCGGATATGCCCCTTTTTATTTAGTCTGGTAATCTAAGAATTAGGGAACAGACACCCTAATTGACGCGAACTCTAAAGATAGATCTATCGGGCCCAACAAGCCCCATCCAAAGTATCGGATGCTTTAGTACTTCGAAATTTATATCATGTCCGATGGAGGATCCCGGAATGATGGGGATATTCTTATATGTAAATTGTGAATGTCGGTTACCAGGTGTTCAGTCCATATGAATGATATTTTTGTCTCTATGCATGGGACGTATGTTTATGAAAAATGGAAATATGAAATCTTGTGGTCTATTAAAAATATGAAATGATTATTTATGTTAAACTAATGAACTCACCAACCTTTTGGTTGACACTTGAAAGCATGTTTAATCTCAGGTATAAAAGAAGTCTTCCGCTGTGCAATTGCTCATTTAAAAGATATTACTTGGAGTTATTCATGACATATTTCAAAAGATGTTGCATTCGATTCGTCGGGTTCATCAAGATTATTATTTAGACAATTATAGTTGAATATATTATGAAATGATTTGCATGTCATCAATTTTCGATATAAATCAAGTTTGTCTTTTAAAAACGAATGCAATGTTTGTAAAATGTATCATATAGAGGTCAAGTACCTCGCGATGTAACCAACTATTGTGAATCGTTTGTAATCGATATGGACTTTGTCCGGATGGATTAGGACGGGTCCTTTCACTACACGCAGTCGATAACCTGGTGTATTCATTAAACAAAGTATTAAGACCTTGTTACAATTCGAATCCCCAATTAGTTGGAATATTTGACTTCGGGAATAAGAATAATTTGACGAAGACTTTCGCATTTTATGATTATGACTGATGGACTATTATGGACAGATCCGTATGGACATATCGAATAATCCAGGACAAAGGACAATTAACCCATAGGAATAAACTAAAAACAACACGTCAAACATCATGATTACGGAAGTTTAAATAAGCATAATTCCTTTATTTCATATTTAATTTCCTTTATTTAATATTTAATTGCACTTTTAATTATCGCACTTTTATTTATTGTCATTTTTATTTAATTGCATTTTTAATTATCGTACTCTTTAATTATCGCAATTTTTATTTATCGCAATTTTATTATCATTATTTACTTTACGCTTTAAATTAAGTTATATTTATATTTTACATTAGGTTTTAACTGCGACTAAAGTTTTAAAATCGACAAACCAGTCATTAAACGGTAAAAACCCCCTTTATAATAATAATACTACTTATATATATTTTTGTATTTTTACAATTATAAGTTAAAACTAATATAGCATTAAGCTTGTTTAAAAGATCCCTGTGGAACGAACCGGACTTACTAAAAACTACACTACTGTACGATTAGGTACACTGCCTATAAGTGTTGTAGCAAGGTTTAGGTATATCCATTCTATAAATAAATAAATATCTTGTGTAAAATTGTATCGTATTTAATAGTATTTCGTTGTAAAAATAATACTATTTCCTAGCACACCTCGCACACATTAGATACGTTCATATTATTTGAACCATTCTCTTCTAGGGGTCATGTGAAAAGTAGCTCCCGAGTCAAATAACCAGACATCAACAAATGTCTTTCTGCCTTCATTTGCTACCACTGCCTCACTAACCAAAGCAGTCCCATCATATAAAGTGCTTGCAATATTTTCTTGAGGATTTTGAGTTATTTAAACTCCGACAATCCTTCTTCAGGTGACCTTTCTTGCCACAGTTGTAGCATGTATAGGTCTTCTTCTTTTTAGACTTCGGTTTACCATGATTGTGACTCCCACTTGGGCCACGTTCTGTTGATCTCCCTCCTGACACCAATAAGGCCTCCACTTGTCGTGAACCGGCCTGTTTGTCCTCCTTGTTATTGCGCTGATTTTCTTCTTCTAGAATAGCAGCCGCAACTTCATCATAGACTAGATACTCCGAGAGAATATTATTGGTTAAGTTAATAATGAGTTGATCATACTAATCAGGTTGACTCTGAAGTAAAAGTTCAACACTTTCTTTTGGCTCTATATTGCAACTTAATGAAGCGAGTTGAGAAAATAGAGTATTCAAAGAATTAATGTGCTCATTAACTGAAGTAGATTCATTAATGCGTAGCGCATAAAGTTTCCTCTTAAGGAATATCTTGTTGTGGAGTGATTTTGTCTCGTACAATTTTATGAGGTGATCCCAAATCTCTTTCGCCGTCTTCTTTTCTTCTATGCTAGACAAAACGCCATCTGCTAGTGCCAGATGAAGATTTGCGATTGCCTGGCCGTTTATCTCTTCCCATTTTTCATCAGTGACTTCGGCGAAACATCCACTAATGGCTGCCAAACACTTATCCTTTCTCAGGATAGCTTTCATCTTTAGTTTCCATAACGAGAAGTTACTCCTGTTGAACTTTTCAATTTCAAATTTCGTTGACATCGCTATAATTACAATCTTCTTTTCGACAATAATATTTTTCTTGAAATCACACCCAAGGACTTTTACCGAGTGAAAATAATCTTACTTATTTTCTGATGTGGACGATCCACTCCCGTGGCAACCACAGAGCATACTATAAGTAGATTAATACACACTAGATATTAGACCTTAGCTCTTGATACCACTTGTTGTGAAAGTGACACCGAATTATAGCAAACCGCTAGTAATACTTGAAATAATGACAATAAAGAAACACCAAGATTTAACGTGGAAAACCCCAATAGGGTAAAAACCACGGGCAAGGAAAGAAATGTTTCACTAATATGAATAATAAGAATTACACTTCTCTCTAATTACAAGGATAAGTACCAAGTTTTATATCTCTTGTAATTAGGAGATTTATCACTTAATAATTCTCTATTAGACTACTAGAACATAAGAATGAATAATGTGTTGAGATGATTTAAATGAGCTAACATACTGCTCCATTTATAGTACTCCATAATGGCAATATTGTAAATAATATGGAGACAACTTGTGTGGTGATGACAATTGAAGTCTTCGTGGCATAAGTGTAGCCTTTCAATACCATATGCAAGTTGACAACTTGCATCCACCAATACATGTGCAACTTGACTACTTGTATCTACCAACTATATCTCATCAATTATTCAACAAATTCAATATTTACAAAAGGTTATTCAATAATTAAACCAACTATATTATCCTTGTATTATATGTTGATGATATTTTTAGCATATAATAATAAAGATATATTGTACGAGGCTGAAAGATTTCTTATAAGTAAGTTTGACATGAAGAATCTCAAAGACTCCTTGTTAGATAATAGGGTTTGAATGTCCGGATAAACCTTTGAATCGTATAATCACTTTCGGGATAAAGTATTTCGACCCTATACATATATTGCCTTAGGGTTAAACAAAATCTTTATTCAGGATAAGACAAAGGCACAACTCCAATATAGGCAATTAAAATTGGAAGTCAAGAACATAGATAATTTGTATATTGTGAATGATCAATTTTTCATCATCATGAAAATGAGACAATTATTCTCTATTTATAGAGAATGAAAGATTACACCTCTTAGTGAAAAGGTGCCATGAATGGTTACAACTTTTCTTAAAATGGTACCATGAAAAGTTAGACTACTTCATATAAAATTGTACCATTTCATGAAAAGCTTACACTCATTCATTAATAGTTGTGTCTTTTGGTCAAAAAGACACTAACGAAACAACACAACCTTTCACATGGATTCATCAAGTATGCATATACAAGCGTGCACTCTGCACTCTCCTAACTCGTATATGAGCGTAACTTGAAATCCTCTTATTTCAAGTAAATTACCTCATTACATAAAATGACCGATTATGTAATTGACATTGAAATACGCCGAGATAGGTTGATCTATAATATGAAAAGTTTATTAAGAAATACAACATGAATTATTGCTCACCATCAGTTACCCCTGTTGTTATGGGTGATCGATTTGGCTCATTTAAGCATGTGTAAAAGCAGAGATGGAGCTTTCTTAGGGCTAGGGGTGGCCTTCGCCACCTCAGAAAGTTTTGGACCAAACAGCAAATTCTATAAGTCTAGGAATTAAATATTGTTAAAATCTACCTGAAACCTGATGAATTAACTATCTATCTGCTTGCATTTTTAAAATTGAAAAATTGAAATCTGTGTGACTTTTTGTTTGCATTCGTATTAATTATTTACAATTTTATTTTCAACATGCATCTTCTATTAAAGTATATATAAAAGTGTTCTTCTATTTCTCTTCTAAATTTTTAGTAATACACCATTTCATTCGATCATATGTTTACTTCTATTAAATAACATAGATTCATGAATATGATTAAATCATCTCTTTAGTAATTTAACATTTTCATCAACTCTAATCACAACTAATCTATTTGTAATGATCATCTTTAGTAACTCTAATCATAACTTATATTCATGAATATGTTTAAATCATCTTTATTATATATAATGATCAGTTAACTTATGTGTATCACCTCATTGAATATGTCTTTTTCACGTCAGTGACATAAACATAGAATATATATATATATATATATATATATATATATATATATATATATATATATATATATATATATATATATATATATATATATATATATATATATATTCTAAGATTATATATTATGTTTAAGGGAGTTCGGCCCCTCCTATTTAAGTGTTGAAGCTCCGTACCTGTGTAAAAGCACGATGAGATGAGAATATACCTTACGTATTACTTAATCGAAGTCTTGTATATGCTCAAACATGATGGATGAGTATGTTGCATACTATCACATGACTCATCATTTAAGACCTTAAATTTTGGACTTATGGTGGTTACTTTCATATAACGACTTATTAGACTATATTAAGAAAATAGTGAAGTTAATTAGTTTTTAAATGGTTTTTATCTCGACACTAAGTGTCTGTATGTTCAAGAGAATTGAAGATAAGAGCATTGTCATAATGTATATACGTACTAATGTCATGCTGGTTAATCCACTTGCAAAATGTTTACTTCCCAAGCTCATTATAGAGCATGGTGCCGACATGAGATTATGTAATAACCTAACTTAAGGATTTTGCTCTTTCTATTATGTTGTAAATTATTCTATAATTTATGCACATTAAAGAAATGTTATCAACAAATTATTATTAATGGATCATTAGTGAAAGGACCCGTTCATATACATTATAAACGATTCTCAATAGTTGATTACATCGCGAGGTATTTGACCTATATATGATACATTTTTTAGACATTGCATTCGTTTTTAAAAGATAAACTCTCTTTACATCGAAAATTGACAGACATGCATACCATTTCATAAGATTCAACTATAAATGACCTAATCTGTCATTTACTTAATAATAATCTCTATTGAACTCAACGACTTGAATGCAACGTCTTTTGAAATATGCCATGAATGACTCCAAGTAATATCTTTAAAATGAGTAAATGCACAGTGGAAGATTTCTTTAACACCTGAGAATAAACATGCTTTAAAGTGTCAACTAAAAGTTTGGTGAGTTCATTAGTTTATCATAATCATTTATTTCCATCATTTTAAAAGACCACAAGAATTTCATTTCCAGTTCTCATAAATATACGTCCCATGCATAGAGACAAAAATAATCATTCATATGGTGAACACCTGGTAACCGACATTAACTAGATACATATAAGAATATCCCCTATAATTTCGGGATCCTCCTTCGGACATGATATAAATTTCGAAGTACTAAAGCATCCGGTACTTTGGATGGGGTTTGTTAGGCCCAATAGATCTATCTTTAGGATTCGCGTCAATTAGGGTGTCTGTTCCCTAATTCTTGGATTACCAGACTTTAATAAAAAGGGGCATATTCGATTTCGATAATTCATCCATAGAATGTAGTTTCAATTACTTGTGTCTATTTCGTCAAACATTTATAAAAGCGCATGTATTCTCAGTCCCAAAAATATAAAGGGTAAAAAGGCAAATGAAACTCACCATACTGTATTTCGTAGTAAAAATACATATAACATCATTGAACAAGTGCAAGGTTGGCCTCGGATTCACGAACCTAAATTAATTATATATATTTATGTGTTAGTCAATATTTATCTAACAAATTAGGTCAAGTCATAGTGTACCACAATCCTAATGCTCGAGACTAATATGCAAAAGTCAACAAAAGTAAATTTGACTCAAAATAATTTCCAAAAATCTATACATGATTAATATATAGTTTAAATATCGTCATTTTATATTTTTAAATATTTTTAAAAGATTTATTAGAGTAAATAATATAATTTATTTGTTAATAAATAAAATTTTATATTAAATTTATATAATAAAATATACTTTTATATATATTAAGTAATAAAATTTATAGGGTTCATTTAATATCATAAAGATAATATGATAGGTATTATTAAAGTAAGTTATTACACGTAGTAAAATATGCTTGTATCACATATTTATTTGATAAAATAATATCTATAATGATAGTAAGTAAAAGTTGTATTATTTTGTAATAATAATTATTATTATAAAAATATCAATATTTATAATTACTAAAATGATATTATGATAAAACGATAATTCTAATTATGATAACTTTAATATTTAAGATAATTTTTAATATTATCTTTAAAATAATAATTCTATTTAAAATAATAATAATAATGATATTTTATAGTAACAATGACATTTCTATTAAAATGATAATTTTTTGTTAAAATGATAGTTTTAATACTAACGATACTTTTAATAATAATAGTAATGATAAAAATAATAAGAACTATAATTTTATCTAAATCAATATCTTATAATATTTTAATTTCATCATGATACTTTTACTCATTATTTCCTAATCATTTCGTTTAATAGCTTTTAATCGTCTTTTATATCGTGTTCATAATAATGATAATAATAGTAATCAAAATAATTAGGTGTTACAAATATTTGTTTTAATAACACTAATATTAATAATGATAGTTACTATAACATTATTAACGATAATACTAATAATTATCTTAATGATAATATAGTAAAAATAATAATAACAATAACAATAACCATTTTTAAATAATGATATATATATATATATATATATATATATATATATATATATATATATATATATATTAATAATGATAATAATAATAATAATACTAATAATAATAATAATTGGATAATAATAATAATACTAATTATAACTTTAACGATAATAACGATAGTAATAATAAAAAAATAACAATTTTTAATGATAAATCCCTTTTATTGATAAAGATAATAATAATGATAATAATAAGATAAAACTAGAACGACGATAAAAACGACGATAATAATAATCATTTTTAATAAAAATATCGAAAATTCAATTGATTATAACTTCTAATCCGTTCATCGAAACCATTCGATATCTAAAGGAAAAGTTCTTAATTTTTCGCTAGCTTTCCAAGGACATGCATATCTTATACCTTATCTCAACCGCAAGTGTAACTAATTCAAGATTCAACCTAACCTGTCTAAGGGCAATATCAAAAGTACAAGCATGCATAATCCTAAATACTCGAGCACTAGTTAGGGATACACTATTAATATGTAAAAGTTAAATTATGAGTACTCACGTATCAATATTGAGATTCAATATTGCAGAAAAGGTACGTAGACGCAACGGAAATGATAAACACTATATTGATCTCACGAGCAAACCCATGAACCATACTCAATCACCTCCATAGCTATAACCCATAATTTCCTTAATCCTATCCTACTCGAAAAACAATTTCGAAATCACTCGGACAGCAATCCGTCGTAATATTTTATGTATACTAATAATATCTTGAAATAATACGGAGTAAATATATATATGTAAATCGATTGAGAGAGTTTAGAGAAAAATATTTTCAAGTTTCTATGAAATAATGAAACCTATTGAATTCTATTTATAATAGATTTTTGAATTATTAAAGTATGAATTATTAAAGTGAATTATTAAAGTATGAATTATTAAAGTGAATTCTTAAAGTATGAATTATTAAAGTGAATTATTAAAATATGAATTATTAAAGTGAATTATTAAAGTATGAATTATTAAAGTGAATTATTAAAGTTAAAGTAAAGTAAAAATAAAGTAAAGGTAAAGTTTAAGTATAGTAAAAGTATAAAACTATGTACGTATAATACGCATATAAATATATATAATATTAATTTAAATCGTTATATATTTAATAAAATAAAATATAAATATCATTATCTTTATCATACTAGTTAAGTAATGAGTTGTCAAAAATGGTTCTAGATATTTATAAAAGTTATATACGTTTTAATAATAAAGTTCTTTTTAAACTGAAAACGTTTTTGTACGTTTGAAACTAAATAGATCAATCGAGTCTTTATGAGATTCAATCTTCCACTATCCTTTGTCTAGTTCTCAATGATTGACAATTTGTTCTTATTTATAAATCACTTTACCATTTTCCGAATATTGTTAAAATGGAAAGATTTCTTCAAATCAACGTGGGCCTTTCAACAGAGACTTGTAATCATAATTCAATATATCTGATAATTCAATCATTTGATCTTATCTTCTAATTCCATTGATAAACATTTTGAAACAGATACAATCATATAAAGTATTTAATCTAATATTTTGTTTACGTTTCAAGTTATAATATATATACACATATACATATATAATCATATTCGTTTAATGGTTCGTGAATCGTTGGAACTTGGTCGAGGTTGAATGAATGTATGAACATAGTTTAAAATTCTTGAAATTTAACTTAACAAATATTGCTTATCGTGTCGGAAACATATAAAGATTAAAGTTTAAATTTGGTTGGAAATTCCGGGTTGTCACAGTACCTACCCGTTAAAGAAATTTCGTCCCGAAATTTGAGTGGAAAGGTCGTGAATGATAATAAGTATGTTTTCATGATGCATACGGGCTGAAAATTAGAGTTTTATCATCAGCGAATAATTTGGATAAACAATCCATTTATATGAAGAGTACGAATGAAGCTAACATAGAAGAGTGAAATGAGTAAGTGTAGATTCATCTTATCATTTGATGTAGATATGATTGATTCCCAGATTTCAAGGGATTTGAAGAAAATCTTCTTAATAAGATTTGACTCTCCGGTAATCAAGGGAATTAGGATCCGCTTTAAATGCGATCGTCCATTTTAATTGTTCTGTCGGAGATTTTCTTATAAATTCACCTCCTTCGTTTCCTTACAACTCACACCTTCTGTTGATGCATTTTATGCAAGTCCCTAGACATCTACCCACGTCCATTGCAGGTACAACAGTTTACAGGCCACCATGATTGCTCGTTATTATCCTATCCGTGTTTGTATGTGGTTACAGGAACTGCAGGAACGAGATTTAGATATTTGACTATGTTAGACTTAGTCAGACATATGAGTGAAGCCTCACTAGTACGGCTGACAGTCTCATACGCATGGTTGATGCTGAGCTAAGTCACAATTATAACCTAAATGAGAAGACACGAGTGAGTGATCACCCGTACGGCTGATGAAGCCAACTCGTACGTGTGATGAATGAATCGTATGGGTGAGTCAACAGCAGGGGTATATAAAGTCTTATGTTCTTCATTTTAGGTTAAGCCTCTCATTTGTTACACACACTCAGATCTAGTGAGCTCCTCCGATTCTCTTTCAGTCCAAATCACCCAGGTGGTGAATAATAGCTCTAGGTGTTGATTTAATCACACTTGATTTAGTTGTGGTTAACTAAATTAATCAAAAAAAACTTAACCTATTCACTAGAGGGTTTGATTCACTTGTTCCGCCATTGTGTGAGTTAAATCTGTTGATTTCTAAGTTCCTAGTCATGTTTCATCACCTTCTATTCTTTCCCCCTCAACTCATATTTTAAAGTATTCATCAATATGCTCCATCCAGTTCTGATTCTCGATATACTTCTAACTTTCATATCGGTCATTCTTCTTTTTCATCTACCACCGGAAGAATCTATTTACTTCTACTATACTCTTGGGTTTATAGTGTTTCTAGTTCTCCCGTGTCTTTATATTGCTATATGCATCGATATATATGGTTTATAATTTCTGGTTTGTCGTTGGGCTTTATATATTCCCTTATATTTCAAAGTCTCTGCTTCTGTCTTCTATAATCATTATCATTCACAGTTAATGCTCTCTTTTATTTGCTGCAATTTATACCCCAATTTCTATTTCGGAGTTTTGTCCTTTCGTTTCTTCTTCTTGTGATTAAGCACCGCTTGTAATGGTCCAGAATTCACATATATGAATTTCGGAATGAACATTGTTAATGTTCTAGGAAGGAAATTGTGATGGCACGATCTTGACTTGTCAAATTACTAGAATACCTTGAAAAAGGCCGAATCATCAAGAAATATTTTCTTGATATTTTAGAGGTTAAATAGAATACAAGAGTCGTATAACATGGCACATGATGATGTTATGATCTCTGAATCATCACGTTCCATTTAGAAACTCAGCATAACTTACTGTAATATAATCACATTGATCAAGTGTCATTATATTATACTAATTCTTGCTTCAGTTCCCAACACTACTTTAAAATATTCCTATGTTAAACTTGAATGTTTCAGAATTTAGAAACTAAAATAGTTTCTTTTATGATGTAATACAAATAGCGCGAAGAGGTAAATGATTTCAAATAAGAAAAATTAAGAAAATATCTTCAGAAATATGGAGGATATTTATAATGAAAGATATGATGATATTTTAGAATTTATAATATCAGAGGATGATGAAGAATATTGTCCGCAGGGGTTTAGAGTCAGGAGCAAGGTATTCGTTAATGACTTCAGCATGTACTGAATCATTTGGGTCCTTTGAAGTCAGGTTCAGTCTTTGTAATTTGTCCACAGCCTCCTTCCTACTTTGCTCAATCCGTTTTCCAGTTCCAAAACTTCTCTTTTTCTGCGTTTTGCCAGTACACTTCATCATTATCATCCAGCTTTTACTGTTTAAAGTCATTTATAGTTTTTGCTGCTTCATCAGCATTTTTTTTCATTTTCGGAGAACCAATTCGTAGTTCGGAGTGTTTTTCAGAAACTTCACATTCAAATTAAGTCCAGAAGATAGACGTTATATATACACATATAACTGTTGGCGTAGACATGCTGCGAGATTTTAAAATACTGATTGCTAATTCCCAATGATTCGTATGGCAATTCTCATTACAAGATGCGAATGAGTAAATGATGGGATTTCAATGAATAATTATAATGACTTTTTGCAGAGGCTAAAGTCAAAGGGTAATGAAGTTGTTGGTACATCTGCTAATAATGTGGTGGAATGTGAAAGGTTCCCTGGTAACGATGGTGTATATCTCAAGGTTATAATAAGGTTAGTTTGACTGAAAAGTCAAAGTTGACTTGCTGGAGCTGTGACAAAACTGGCTACTTTGAATAGGAGTGGCAAAGTTATTTTTGCTAATAAATGCCAAAGAATCTGATGCGGATACGTTGTTTAAACTTTTACTTTGGTTTCAAGAGTTTTTCGGGTACATAACTGTGGGTAACATGTGGTTGGATCATCATCTCGATTGCTCATCATTCGAAGTGTCTTCCGAAATTTACTAAGGGTTTGAACACAGATTGTAATCGTTAACATACATTTGATGTTCTAACACAGTTTTGAAGTCAAAATATAGCTTGTGAAAGATGTAAGGATCTAAGAGTGATGATTTTGGTCATATCTCAAGTAGAATTTTGAGATTTCAAAATCAGAATATGTAATTAAATTTTGAATGAGTATGGTTGTTTTGATTTCTATAAAAGAATGTATATTGTTGTGAAAGTAGAGAGTATAATGGATGATTTGCTGAATCAGATTCGAAGAATGTAACATATTAATTGTGAATTTATATATCTCTCGGGTATTACCTACCCGTTAAAAAAAATTTCACAATTAATATTTTATACAAAAGAATTTTATTACAGTCTTTATAAAAATATATATATATGTATATTTTCTTCAGATGTAACATATATTTAATGAGTTAATGTTAAATTAAACTCATTTGATTTACGGTTGAAACTAGAATTGAATAATCCCTAAAGACTTTAAAAAGTACATAACTTTTACGCAGTATTTCTTTAATGACATTGAAATTATGAATTAATACTTCGTTATTTGTTGATGTATGATGTTCGGTTCGTGGAATTCTTGTGAATTTTGCAAAGTACGAATGATGTTATCTGAAAAGTTTCGGGTACATCGATGATGAAAGTGTAAAATCAAATATATACTTGATTTATTATGAATTGGAATTTGTTGAATTGCGACAGAGATTGTAGTTAACGCTGGTTAAGTTGTGGCCGAAGGACGTACATTATTGCATATTTGTAATATGAATTAACCGAGTAGTTAAGATTCATACACAATAGCTTAGCACGGAAAGATTTATTTCAATATATATATATATATATATATATATATATATATATATATATATATATATATATATATATATATATATATATATATATATATATATATATATATATATATATATATATATATATATATATATATAATATACATATAATTTCTTCAGAGGGAATGAGTTAATTCTTCATAACTCATTGATATAATATATACGTTATTGATTCGTAATGATGTCCACAGTGATTCTTGAACTGACAGAGTTTGTGATGTTACCGGTGTTGTTGATTCGGATGTTGACTGTACTGACGATGCTGGTAACGCTGACGGTACTGTTGATGCTGTTGGTAAAGCAAGTTTAGCTTGTTAATCACACACCATTTTTGTTAGGGTTTCTACTCTTCCTTCTATCATTTTGGTTCGCTTAACTGATTTATGGTTAGGGCTAGATTAGATAATCTCTAAGACTTTAGAGATTACATAATCTCCGCAAATGTTTCTCCAATGAAGTTATGAATTAATACTTTGTCAGTTATTGTTGTTGGTACTCCTTGGTATCTTTGGTGCGTATGATGTTGATGCTCGTGGGACAGATTGTGAAGTTGAGGTTTACGACGCGGTTGTGGTTGGAGGTGGTAATGGTACTGTTGGCGTTGATGATGGTGGTACTGGTTATGCTGCTGATGCTGCTGCTGGTGTTTGTAATCTCTGCACCATATTCTCCAAAGCCACTACCCGAGCGCGAAGCTTGTTGACTTCTTCTATTACACCGGGGTGATTGTCGGTTCGGACGAGTGGATAAATAAAATCTAGAATTTGATGTAGTATATAATCGTGGCGAGATACTCTGGAAATGAGAGAAAAAATGGTGTTTCGGACAGGTTCGCCGGTAAGTGCTTCAGGTTCTTCGCCAAGAGGGCAATGTGGTGGATGGAAAGGATCGCCTTCTTCTTGTCTCCAATGATTGAGGAGGCTACGAACCCATCCCCAATTCATCCAAAATAGATGATGGCTGATTGGTTGATCCATTCCAGTCACACTGCTTTCGGAGCTTGAGTGGGATTCCATATCGGAATTCTAGGGACATGAACTAATGACGAATTCCATTTCGTACGATTGGATAAAGGATTTTTTTTTCCGATATGAAATGATTTTGGCTAACGGATGGTATTCTAATTACATAGAATATATATATATATATATATATATATATATATATATATATATATATATATATATATATATATATATATATATATATATATATATATATATATATATAGATCAAAAGATTTCATAGATTACGGAGGACTTTGCCTGACATATATATATATATATATATATATATATATATATATATATATAGATCAAAAGATTTCGTAGATTACGGAGGACTTTGCGGGATATGTCAGGCAAAGTTTAAAATAACAGATACGATAAGATATGATTTAGCAGATATGCTAAGATATGAATTTTTGTCTATACACTATTCATGCAATCAATGCAGCAAGACGTGTCTTAGACTAAAAATGATAAGCAGGTAATTTCCTGAGGATGATAAGTGGTTAATTTTCGACACAAAATGATAAGCAAAACTTTTGACATGCAGACACGGTCGAAGTCCAGACTCACTAATGCATTCTATCGACTTATCAGTTAGACACACTAATGCAGACCTGGTTCGCTAAGACCACCGCTCTGATACCAACTGAAAGGACCCGTTCATATACATTATAAACGATTCTCAATAGTTGATTACATCGCGAGGTATTTGACCTCTATATGATACATTTTTCAGACATTGCATTCGTTTTTAAAAGATAAACTCTCTTTACATCGAAAATTGACAGACATGCATACCATTTCATAAGATTCAATTATAAATGACCTAATCTGTCATTTACTTAATAATAATCTCTATTGAACTCAACAACTTGAATGCAACGTCTTTTGAAATATGCCATGAATGACTCCAAGTAATATGTAACGACCCGGAAATTTCCGACCAAATTTAAACTCAAATCTCTATATGGTTCCGACACGATAAGCAAAAACCCTAAAGTTGACCCGCATTTTTTTCGATCGTTCTATACTTATAAGATTAATATTTACATAAATTAAAACTTACCAACATGATAAGTAATCCAAATTGTCGAGATTTATATTTCCGAAAAGAGTTTTACACAACGTTTGACCGTCTAGTTTGACCGACGATATCACGAACTATACAATATATGATAATTATACGTTTGCGTATATATATGTATATATACATATTTAACATGATTAATGAATGTTTTAATATCTTATTTTGTATCAAAAACTATAAGTTATAAGTATATTTTGAAACTACTAACTTAAGTTTTCAAAACGATAACTATACGTAACGTTATTTGACATAAATACTTAAGACTTATAATGTTTATACATATATCGTATAAGTAATGTATTTACTCACTTTTAAGACTTAAATACATAAAATCATATAAGTGTATTCACAAAAGATAGCTATATTTGAATCCTCATTCCATTTTTCACAAAATTTCTATACGTATATCTAGAGTATTTGTACTCGTATCATACCTAGCTTCTATACGTATTTACTATTGGTATATACACATCAAATCACCACCTAACCAGCCCTTGTTACTACCCTAGGTATAAGGTAATTGCTTTTGTATTATTGTTTGACAAATACATAAGATTACAAACTAAAATTTTGTCATGTTATCCTTAAAGATCACATTTTTAGGAGTATATATGTATCATCATTTTGATTCATTTACTACTTCAATCTCCTAGCTAAAACACACACACTTATAACCCTTAAACACCTTCAACAATTCAGTAGAGTTCTAAGAAGATCTAGCTTCAAAAACCTTATATAAACACCATAAGAAAACCATACAAAAACACTTCAAGAAAACCTTCCAAGAACACCAACTTACTTCCAATCTTTCATCCACTTCTATCACCCTTTTGATTCTAGCTTCTTACTCCTCTTTTACAGCAAACTTATCCAAGGAACTTGAGGTAGAATCTATGTTCATAACCTTGTTCGATTCATATATATATAGCTATCTTATTTTGTGGTACAAAAGTTTAACAACAAGAACATAGTTTGAATGTTTTCAAACTTGTTTGCAAACTAAATAGATCCTTCTAACTTAACTTTTAATATACTTCAAGACCTGTAATATAACTTAAATATATGCTAATTTAATAAGGTAAAACTTGGTTTTTCAAAGTATAAGTATTTTTAGAAAAATGGTCATTAAATGATTTTTTTTTGTAACAAAATGTTTAACTTCATATGTTTCACTAATGTTTCACTTATGCCGTATGATTTTGAATACAAACCAAGGTATTTACAGTTCATAGTCTTAAAGAAGAACTCGATCCAAGAAGATGGCAATTTGAATCAACGAAAACGGACTTGTAACGAAGAAACTATGACCGAAACAAAATTGGTTATCCTAGATCATTTCAACTACGGGATCAATTGGAAAAAAAAGATATAAATCACATATTTCTAAGATAACATGATATTTTATATATATGTACTCATAATTCAATTTCATATGGTTCAGGATCACCCGTAAACAACACGAGAAGATTAATCATAAGATCCCATGATTGTACGCAACACGTCATTTGACAACACCGGTACTTTATGTACGCAACACGTCATTTGACAACACCGGTACCATGGGTCAAGATTAATCTCGACCAACACATATACGATGGGGTTTTATGGGAGTTTTATTTATTTCGTTGGGGGTTTATTTATTGCGGGTATATTAAACATCTAAAAATGAACCATTAAAATTGAATTACTAACATCGAAACGCTAACTACGGACTAAGGAATTATTCAAAGTATTAAAAGTATTATAAATATATATACGAGATGTTTGTTTAAAATGAAAATATATTGATATATTATATATGGATAGGTTCGTGATATCAACCGGAAGACCAAGTCAAAAAAATATATATATCTTCGAGACAACAGTGAGTATATAGTCCCACTTTTAAACTCTAAATATTTCGGGATGAGAATACATGTATTTTATGTTTTACGATATGGACACAAGTAACTGAAAAATATATTCTACGTTGAGTTGTACCACTGGCATACTTCCCTGTAGCTTGGTAACTAATATTTACAGCGGTATTGTAAACGCGAATCCTGTTGATAGATCTATCGGGCCTGACAACCCCAACCGGACTGGACGACCAGTATTCAACGGTTGCACAGTACTTCGTTTTGCGACTACACCTTGGTACGGTGTAGTAAGATTTCATATTAAAGGGAATATGCGACGTGATTAAATGTTAAGTATGGTTACCAAGTGCTCAACCACTTAGAATATTTTTATTGAAATGATTATATACGAAATCTTGTGGTCCATTGTTATAACGCTGCTAGCATCAAACCTATATATCTCACCAACTTTATGTTGACGTTTTAAAGCATGTTATTCTCAGGTACGAATTAAGTCTTCCGCTGTGCATTAGCTCATGTTAAGGATACTACTTGGGACCATTTAAGCTATGATACAAGGACGTTGCATTCGAGTCATTGAAGTTCATTAAAGACTATTGTTATGAAAATGGCAGATTAGATCATTTGGTTGTTATAAAATGTTAGGCTAATATGTCAACTCTCGATGTAATAATAGATTGCCTTTAAGAAATAAATGCAACGTTTGTAAAATGTATCATATAGAGGTCAAGTACCTTGCGATGTTATCAACTATTGTAATTCGTTTTTAATCTATATGGACGATGTCCGGATGATTAGTTTCGGATCCTTTCAGTTGGTATCAGAGCGTTGGTCTTAGCGAACCAGGCCTTGCATTAGTGTGTCTAACTAGTAGTTGTTAGGATACATTAAGTGAGTCTGGACTTTGACCGTGTCTGCCTGTCAAAAGTTTTGCTTATCAATCCTAGTCGGAAATCATCTGCTTATCATCCTTAGGGAACTGCCTGCTTATCATTCTTAAGTCTAGACACGTCTTACTGCATTTAGTGCATCGATAGTGTATAGACAAAATTCATATCTTAGCGTATCTGTTACTATAGACATTGCCTGACGTATTTCAAAGATTCTCCATAATTCATGGGATTTTGATATTATATATACATATGTAAATTATGTATTGAAGAGTACCAAACCCAACTCCTATAATCTATTCCAAACCAAAAATTCACTTCTCCGACTATACAAGATGGATTCTTCATCCAGTTCGAATTCCTCCGACTTCGATAGCTACGCCGATATGGATTTCCATTCGAGCTCCGAGAACAGCGTCACCGGAATGGATCAACCAATTTCCCATCATCTATTTTGGATGAATTGGGGATGGGTTCGTAATATACTAAATCTCTGGAGGCAAGAAGAAGGTGATCCATTCCATCCACCAAATTGTCCTCTTAACGATGAACCTGAAGCACTTACCGGTGAACCTATTCGAAACACCATTTTCTCGCTCATTTCTAGAGTATCTCGTCATGATTACATACTATCCCATATTTCGAATCTTGTTCATTCGCTCGTTCCAACCGTCAATCATCCCGGTATAATAGAAGAAGTCAACGAGCTTCGCGCTCGGGTAGTGGCTTTAGAAAATACGGTGCGAAGGTTACAAACACCAGCAGCAGCACCAGCAGCATAATCTATACCACCATCATCAACGCCGACAGTACTCTTGTCACCCCCAAAATCTCAACATCACAATCTGTATCTCGAATATCAACATCACACGACTCAATATCTGTACTTCGAGTATGATCTTCGTTCTATATATCGTTCTACATCGATTATCTTCGCTTTACGTATCGTATGACGATTATGTAATTTCTAAAGTCTTAGAGATTATGTAATCTAGAATTAACGATAAATCAAATGAGTTTATTATCTTATTGACTCATTAAATCTATGATTATCTCTGAAGAAAATATATATGCAAGTATATTTTCATAAAGATAGTAATTAAAAATTCCTTCGTACAAACTAATAATGATGAAAATATTTTAACGGGTGGGTAGTACCCGAGGAATATTTAGAATTCACATTAATAAGTTATATTGTACATTCTTGAATCTGATTCAACGGTCATTTGTTATTTTACTTACAACCATCGATATACGTATCCGTTCACCCCAGAATAACCATTTCCATTTAAATTTCATATTTGAATTTTTTTTTACCTATCCAAATCCAACAAGTGGCATAAAGAAGAAACATTGGACAATTAAAATGAAATAAAATGTTGATTATAACATATGAAACTAAACAATTCTTCAATTTTGCCACTTGATTTCATCCTAAACCTCATTTGTACTTCGACAATTATAATCCTCATTCAAATCTTTTCATGATTCTTGAAAACACCTCGATCGAGAAGTTGAACCAGCCGCACCTCGTTTACGGAAGAAAGATTTATGCATACAGTGATGCACCTGAAAAATTTTCGAAACCGAAGTTATAGTTAAAACGTATCCGCGTCGAATTCCTTATCATTCATTATCAAAAACAATCATACGATTCCTTTTCAAGAAGCTAATTTTGTCACAGCTCCACTTCGACTTCTCAGTGAGACTACTCCTATTATAATCTCGATATTTATACTTTGTCCTTTCGACGTTGTTACCGGAGAACCTTTTTCACAACATCATCAGCAGACGTACCAGCAACTCGTTATCTCTTTGGCGAAACCCGCAATCAGTATTTTGAAAATCTCGTAGAAATTCTCCCAGTTATACCGAGAACGACTATCCCTAAGAATTACATTTTTCGAATGTGAAGTTCTGAAAAACATCCTGGACTATGAAGTAGTTCTTGAAATGCTGAAGAAGCAGAAAAAAAAAAAAAAAAAAAAAAAAACTGTAAACGACTTTAACAGTCAAAAGTTTAATGATGAAGTACATTGTATTGGTAAAGCTTAGAAAAAGAGGAGAGTTGGAACTGGAAAACGGATTGAGCAAAGTATGAAGGAGGATGTAGATAAATCACAAGAACTGAATCTGCTTTCAAAGGATTCAAACGATTCAGTGCTTGCTGAAACCATTAGTAAAAAAAAAAAAACCTACCCCTTATCCTAAACCTTTCCCGATGATATTCTTCATCATCATCTTATCTTAGATATTATAAGATATCTTCATATCTTTTGTTATACATATCCTCCATATTTCTGGAGATATTCTCACAACTGTTCTTATCCAAAATCATGTATTTCTCCGTAATATCTGCGTTACAATATAAAAGAAACTGTGTTAGTTTCTAAGTTCTAAAACCTTCAAGTTTAAAATAGGAATGTTTTGAAGTAGTGTTGGGAACTGATACATGAATTAGTATAATATAATGAAACTTGATCAACTTCATTATATTACAGTAAGTCATGTTAAGTTTCTAATGGAATGTGATGATTCACAGTACCGTCATCATGTGCCATGTTACACGGCTCTTACATTCTATCAAGTCTCCAAACATATTAGAACGTATCACCTTGATAGTTCTATTTTTCCGGAATATTCGAGTAATTTAACGAATCAAGATCGTGCCATTACAATTTTATTCTAAAACCAATAGCTAGGTTCATTCCAAATTTTATACCTACGAATTCCGAACTATTGATCGCTTGACTCAAGGACGGGAAGAAGAAACGAAGGGACAAAGTCCCAAAATAGAAATTGGGGTATAGATCACAGCAAATAGGAGAGAATATTAACTATGGATGACAATGATTATGGAAAACAGAAGCAGGAGCATCGAAGTATAAGGAAAGATATCAAACCCAACAACCACCCAGAAACTACAAACCATGTATATCAATACGTATGGCGACGTAAAGACACGGGAGAATTAGAAACATTATAATTCCAAGAAAATCATAAAAGTGAATAGATTCTTCTGGCGGTAGATGGAAGAGAAGAATGAAAGATATAAAAGTTAGAAGTATAACAAAAATCAGAACGGGATGAAGCATTTCAAAGGATACCTTAAAGTAGGAATTAAGGAGAAAGAGTAGAAGATGCGAGTTGTGAAAAATAAGGAAACGAAGGGGTGGATTTATAGTGAAATATCCGACAGAGAAATCGAAACAGATTACCGCATTAAATCAAAGAAGATTCTGATCGCCGAATAACCAAATCTTATTACGTAAGATTTTTCCTAAATCCCTTAAATCCCGGAAATCAATTCTAAACCACGTCATCGATTAAAAACGATTCCATATTTACTCATTTCATTTTTTTTTTTGTGATAGCTTCGCTCGTGCGTCTCACATAACCAAATCGTTTTATCTAAATCTTTCAATAATGATAAAATTTCATTATTACCTCATATTCGTCATGAAAACATTCCTATGGTTATTTATGACAACCTCTACCAAATTTCGAGGACGAAATTTCTTTAACGGATGGGTACTGTAACGACCCGGAAATTTCCGACCAAATTTAAACTCAAATCTCTATATGGTTCCGACACGATAAGCAAAAACCCTAAAGTTGACCCGCATTTTTTTCGATCGTTCTATACTTATAAGATTAATATTTACATAAATTAAAACTTACCAACATGATAAGTAATCCAAATTGTCGAGATTTATATTTCCGAAAAGAGTTTTACACAACGTTTGACCGTCTAGTTTGACCGACGATATCACGAACTATACAATATATGATAATTATACGTTTGCGTATATATATGTATATATACATATTTAACATGATTAATGAATGTTTTAATATCTTATTTTGTATCAAAAACTATAAGTTATAAGTATATTTTGAAACTACTAACTTAAGTTTTCAAAACGATAACTATACGTAACGTTATTTGACATAAATACTTAAGACTTATAATGTTTATACATATATCGTATAAGTAATGTATTTACTCACTTTTAAGACTTAAATACATAAAATCATATAAGTGTATTCACAAAAGATAGCTATATTTGAATCCTCATTCCATTTTTCACAAAATTTCTATACGTATATCTAGAGTATTTGTACTCGTATCATACCTAGCTTCTATACGTATTTACTATTGGTATATACACATCAAATCACCACCTAACCAGCCCTTGTTACTACCCTAGGTATAAGGTAATTGCTTTTGTATTATTGTTTGACAAATACATAAGATTACAAACTAAAATTTTGTCATGTTATCCTTAAAGATCACATTTTTAGGAGTATATATGTATCATCATTTTGATTCATTTACTACTTCAATCTCCTAGCTAAAACACACACACTTATAACCCTTAAACACCTTCAACAATTCAGTAGAGTTCTAAGAAGATCTAGCTTCAAAAACCTTATATAAACACCATAAGAAAACCATACAAAAACACTTCAAGAAAACCTTCCAAGAACACCAACTTACTTCCAATCTTTCATCCACTTCTATCACCCTTTTGATTCTAGCTTCTTACTCCTCTTTTACAGCAAACTTATCCAAGGAACTTGAGGTAGAATCTATGTTCATAACCTTGTTCGATTCATATATATATAGCTATCTTATTTTGTGGTACAAAAGTTTAACAACAAGAACATAGTTTGAATGTTTTCAAACTTGTTTGCAAACTAAATAGATCCTTCTAACTTAACTTTTAATATACTTCAAGACCTGTAATATAACTTAAATATATGCTAATTTAATAAGGTAAAACTTGGTTTTTCAAAGTATAAGTATTTTTAGAAAAATGGTCATTAAATGATTTTTTTTTGTAACAAAATGTTTAACTTCATATGTTTCACTAATGTTTCACTTATGCCGTATGATTTTGAATACAAACCAAGGTATTTACAGTTCATAGTCTTAAAGAAGAACTCGATCCAAGAAGATGGCAATTTGAATCAACGAAAACGGACTTGTAACGAAGAAACTATGACCGAAACAAAATTGGTTATCCTAGATCATTTCAACTACGGGATCAATTGGAAAAAAAAGATATAAATCACATATTTCTAAGATAACATGATATTTTATATATATGTACTCATAATTCAATTTCATATGGTTCAGGATCACCCGTAAACAACACGAGAAGATTAATCATAAGATCCCATGATTGTACGCAACACGTCATTTGACAACACCGGTACTTTATGTACGCAACACGTCATTTGACAACACCGGTACCATGGGTCAAGATTAATCTCGACCAACACATATACGATGGGGTTTTATGGGAGTTTTATTTATTTCGTTGGGGGTTTATTTATTGCGGGTATATTAAACATCTAAAAATGAACCATTAAAATTGAATTACTAACATCGAAACGCTAACTACGGACTAAGGAATTATTCAAAGTATTAAAAGTATTATAAATATATATACGAGATGTTTGTTTAAAATGAAAATATATTGATATATTATATATGGATAGGTTCGTGATATCAACCGGAAGACCAAGTCAAAAAAATATATATATCTTCGAGACAACAGTGAGTATATAGTCCCACTTTTAAACTCTAAATATTTCGGGATGAGAATACATGTATTTTATGTTTTACGATATGGACACAAGTAACTGAAAAATATATTCTACGTTGAGTTGTACCACTGGCATACTTCCCTGTAGCTTGGTAACTAATATTTACAGCGGTATTGTAAACGCGAATCCTGTTGATAGATCTATCGGGCCTGACAACCCCAACCGGACTGGACGACCAGTATTCAACGGTTGCACAGTACTTCGTTTTGCGACTACACCTTGGTACGGTGTAGTAAGATTTCATATTAAAGGGAATATGCGACGTGATTAAATGTTAAGTATGGTTACCAAGTGCTCAACCACTTAGAATATTTTTATTGAAATGATTATATACGAAATCTTGTGGTCCATTGTTATAACGCTGCTAGCATCAAACCTATATATCTCACCAACTTTATGTTGACGTTTTAAAGCATGTTATTCTCAGGTACGAATTAAGTCTTCCGCTGTGCATTAGCTCATGTTAAGGATACTACTTGGGACCATTTAAGCTATGATACAAGGACGTTGCATTCGAGTCATTGAAGTTCATTAAAGACTATTGTTATGAAAATGGCAGATTAGATCATTTGGTTGTTATAAAATGTTAGGCTAATATGTCAACTCTCGATGTAATAATAGATTGCCTTTAAGAAATAAATGCAACGTTTGTAAAATGTATCATATAGAGGTCAAGTACCTTGCGATGTTATCAACTATTGTAATTCGTTTTTAATCTATATGGACGATGTCCGGATGATTAGTTTCGGATCCTTTCATAATATCTTTAAAATGAGCAAATGCACAGCGGAAGATTTCTTTAACACCTGAGAATAAACATGCTTTAAAGTGTCAACCTAAAGGTTGGTGAGTTCATTAGTTTATCATAATCATTTATTTCCATCATTTTAATAGACCACAAGAATTTCATTTCCAGTTCTCATAAATATACGTCCCATGCATAGAGACAAAAATAATCATTCATATGGTGAACACCTGGTAACCGACATTAACTAGATACATATAATAATATCCCCTATCATTTCGGGAGCCTCCTTTGAACATGATATAAATTTCGAAGTACTAAAGCATCCGGTACTTTGGATGGGGTTTGTTAGGCCCAATAGATCTATCTTTAGGATTCTCGTCAATTAGGGTGTCTGTTCCCTAATTCTTAGATTACCAGACTTTAATAAAAAGGGGCATATTCGATTTCGATAATTCAACCATAGAACGTAGTTTCAATTACTTGTGTCTATTTCGTCAAACATTTATAAAAGCACATGTATTCTCAGTCCCAAAAATATAAAGGGTAAAAAGGCAAATGAAACTCACCATACTGTATTTCGTAGTAAAAATACATATAACGTCATTGAACAAGTGCAAGGTTGGCCTCGGATTCACGAACCTAAATTAATTATATATATTTATGTGTTGGTCAATATTTGTCTAACAAATTAGGTCAAGTCATAGTGTACCACAATCCTAATGCTCGAGACTAATATGCAAAAGTCAACAAAAGTAAATTTGACTCAAAATAATTTCCAAAAATCTATACATGATTAATATATAGTTTAAATATTGTCATTTTATATTTTTAAATATTTTTAAAAGATTTATTAGAGTAAATAATATAATTTATTTATTAATAAATAAAATTTTATATTAAATTTATATAATAAAATATACTTTTATATATATTAAGTAATAAAATTTATAGGGTTCATTTAATATCATAAAGATAATATGATAGGTATTATTAAAGTAAGTTATTACACGTAGTAAAATATGTTTGTATCACATATTTATTTGATAAAACAATATCTATAATGATAGGAAGTAAAAGTTGTATTATTTTGTAATAATAATTATTATTATAAAAATATCAATATTTATAATTACTAAGATGACATTATGATAAAACGATAATTCTAATTATGATAACTTTAATATTTACGATAATTTTTAATATTATCTTTAAAATAATAATTCTATTTAAAATAATAATAATAATGATATTTTATAGTAACAATGACATTTCTATTAAAATGATAATTTTTGTTAAAATGATAGTTTTAATACTAACGATACTTTTAATAATAATAGTAATGATAAAAATAATAAGAACTATAATTTTATCTAAATCAATATCTTATAATATTTTAATTTCATCATGATACTCTTACTCATTATTTCTTAATCGTTTCGTTTAATAGCTTTTAATCGTCTTTTATATCGTGTTCATAATAATTATAATAATAGTAATCAAAATAATTAGGTGTTACAAATATTTGTTTTAATTACACTAATATTAATAATGATAGTTACTATAACATTATTAACGAAAATACTAATAATTATCTTAATGATAATATAGTAATAATAATAATAACAATAACAATAACTATTTTTAAATAATGATATATATATTAATAATGATAATAATAATAATAATAATAATAATACTAATAATAATAATAATAATAATTGGATAATAATAATAATACTAATTATAACTTTAACGATAATAACGATAATAATAATAATAAAAAAATAACAATTTTTAATGATAAATCCCTTTTATTGATAAAGATAATAATAATGATAATAATAAGATAAAACTAGAACTACGATAAAAATGACGATAATAATAATCATTTTTAATAAAAATATCGAAAATTCAATTGATTATAACTTCTAATTTGTTCATCGAAACCATTCGATATCTAAAGGAAAAGTTCTTAATTTTTTGCTAGCTTTCCAAGGACATGCATATCTTATACCTTATCTCAACCGCAAGTGTAACTAATTCAAGATTCAACCTAACCTGTCTAAGGGCAATATCAAAAGTACAAGCATGCATAATCCTAAATACTCGAGCACTAGTCAGGGATACACTATTAATATGTAAAAGTTAAATTATGAGTACTCACGTATCAATATTGAGATTCAATATTGCAGGAAAGGTACGTAGACGCAACGGAAATGATAAACACTATATTGACCTCATGAGCATACCCATGAACCATACTCAATCACCTCAATAGCTATAACCCATAATTTCCTTAATCATATCCTACTCGAAAAATAATTTCGAAATCATTCGGACAACACTCCGTCGTAATATTTTATGTATACTAATAATATCTTGAAATAATACGGAGTAAATATATGTATGTAAATCGATTGAGAGAGTTTAGAGAAAAATATTTTCAAGTTTCTATAAAATAATGAAACCTATTGAATTCTATTTATAATAGATTTTTGAATTATTAAAGTATGAATTATTAAAGTGAATTATTAAAGTATGAATTATTAAAGTGAATTATTAAAGTATGAATTATTAAAGTGAATTATTAAAGTATGAATTATTAAAGTGAACTATTAAAATTAAAGTAAAGTAAAAATAAAGTAAAGGTAAAGTTTAAGTATAGTAAAAGTATAAAACTATGCACGTATAATACGCGTATAAATATATATAATATTAATTTAAATCGTTATATATTTAATAAAATAAAATATAAATATCGTTATCTTTATCATACTAGTTAAGTAATGAGTTGTCAAAAGTGATTCTAGATATTTATAAAAGTTATATACATTTTAATAATAAAGTTCTTTTTAAACTGAAAATGTTTTTGTACGTTTGAAACTAAATAGATCAATCGAGTCTTTATGAGATTCAATCTTCCACTATCCTTTGTCTAGTTCTCAATGATTGACAATTTGTTCTTATTTATAAATCACTTTACCATTTTTCGAATATTGTTAAAATGGAAAGATTTCTTCAAATCAACGTGGGCCTTTCAACAGAGACTTGTAATCATAATTCAATATATCTGATAATTCAATCATTTGATCTTGTCTTCTAATTCCATTGATAAACATTTTGAAAACAGATACAATCATATAAAGTATTTAATCTAATATTTTGTTTACGTTTCAAGTTATAATATATATACACATATACATATATAATCATATTCGTTTAATGGTTCATGAATAGTTGGAACTTGGTCGAGGTTGAATGAATGTATGAACATAGTTTAAAATTCTTGAAATTTAAATTAACAAATATTGCTTATCGTGTCGGAAACATATAAAGATTAAAGTTTAAATTTGGTTGGAAATTTCCGGGTTGTCACAATTAGTATCATTGGCTTTATGTTGATTACCACTTATATTTTATTTGCCATTGAAATTAATTATGGTTTATGAAATTTATGAACTATGTGAATGACTAATTGTATAATTGATAGGAGTTTTGTATCGAAAAATGATACATGTTGTGACGACCCGGGAATTTCCGACCAAACTTAAACTTAATCTTTATATGATTCCGACACTATAAGCAAAGTCTGTAAAGTTGAATCTCAAAATTTTTGAACTGTTTTAATCTATTCTTTTACCCTTTGACTAATCCCGACGATTCATGAACAATTAATGATAAATAGATATGTATATATAGATGTGTATTATATATATAAAATTATAATATTTCAATTTATGTACATAATTGTGTATTAATATTAAATTGTTATATTAATATTATTAATATTATTATTACTAAATCTATGATTAATATTATTAGAATTTTAATTATTATTATTATAATTATAATTATTCATTATTATTATTAATAATATTATTAATTGATATATTTTTTATTAATATTTATTTTGTACAAAACAGATGCATACAAAATCAGTTTGGCATCGCTTTCTGTCTATTTGATGTATCTGCTCGATTGAAATCATTAATCTAATTTGTTACATAACATCCAAGATCGGTTATCAATCTATTTCACCTTTTTATATTTTTTATTTTCTTCTTCCTATTACTGATCCTTCCTGTCGACACACTTGCAAAAAATCCAACAAATTATTCTATGTTATGAAGAACTTATCCCATTCCTCATTATCATATTCAAATATCGATCACTTTTAATAAACCACCACAATCACTAACTTTCTATGTCATTTTACCAACTCAAGAACACCCATTTAAATTACCATCGATTACTTTACACAACCCATATTACTACTGTATCATGCTGTGTGTATGTTTCTGTTTTAAACAAACCCATACATCTTCTACATGATCCTGCAGTTGACGAAAATCACCACAACCATCAATCATGAAACCCAATACAGTTGTGACATTCTAATGATCGAACACCACAACTAGTATTTTCTGATTCTGCTAAAAACCGATGCTAAACGAAATAATGGTATAATGAAATCGAAAGCCCCACTTGTTGATTATTAAAAAAAAGGGATCAACTTTCTTCTATTCTATTTCGGACCATATATTTATTGGATCACGATTCATTTTCCTGTCTATATATATTGCTGGATGATGATGATTCTGTAAGATAACGATAATGATACATGATGCTAGACGTTAAATAATGGGTGTTATATTAAGGATGCGAATGATTGTAAAAACGTTGATAATAATGATTATGTTTCGGTAACGATGTCATAATGTTGATGGTAGCGATGATAATGATAAAGCATTAGGACGGATGATAGATAGATGATTATGATATTCATATTCATATGATGATGATGATTAAGATGTTAAAACGATGATGATGAACGGATCACAAATTGTGATTTTATGTAGATAAGAATCATGAAGTGATTCATTATGATGATGATGATTGAAGAAGATGAAGATGTTAATGATATATTACTATGAGGATGATGAAGAAATCACGAATGGCAATAGAGGATGATGGTTGGTGTGTTAAATCGAAACCCTTATAATTTTGTTGTCGACTATGCTTCGTGATTACAGAACCCCAATACCAGCTTTAAAACTTGGGCCAATTAATTATCTAGTGGGCTTGTGTAAATGGGTTACGAAATTTCTGTTGGGCCGAAGGTAAGATGGGACAGTTTATAGAAACGGATACTGAGAGTTAAAAGAATTTCGATCCTAATTATTAGAGAAAAACAACAGACAGATTGATGGTTAGGGAATTGTTGGGTGAACGGGAGGTCACGAGTTCGATCCCGGTTCGGGACATTCTTTTTAGATCAAGCTATTAAGGTAGTTTTTAAATATCAAAAATTATTATTATTATTATTATTATTATTATTATTATTATTATTATTATTATTGTTATTTTTACTACTTATTAATGTTATGATATAAATAAAATGATTAATATTATCAACATTTAGTCATTATTAAGTAATATCATTAAAGCATTACTAGTATTATTAATATTGTTATTTTTAATTTTATCATTTTTATTATTAATATATGTATTATGATTATTATTATGATTATGACTATTATTATCATCATTATTATTAGTATTAGTATCATTTTGTAATTATTAGTATTATTATTATTATTGTTATTATTAACATAAGTATTATTATTAAAGTTATCATTATTATTACTATTATTACTATTATTACTATTATTATTATTACTATCATTTTTATCATTATCAGTACTACTACAAATAAATATTTTTATACATTATACTATATTTTTATTATTAAAAAGATATAAATTAATCTATATATATATATATATAAAAGATATCAAGTAATATATAAATATATATTTTTATCATATATGAACTTTTATATATAATTTTATTATTAATGATGAATAATAGTTATACAAAACTATATAATAATCACTTTTAAATATATATACAAATTAAATAAATAATATATAAAGTTATAATATATGAAATTGTTCGATTTCGAGTATATGTTTTAATATATATATGAATAATATAGGTTCGTGAATTCGAGGCCAACCCTGCACTGTTCAATGTCGTCATATGTATTTTTAATACAAAATACAGTACTGTGAGTTTCATGTGATGACCCATCAAAGTACACTTGACGACCATCATTATCTTGGTCCCACAGCTTGATCGAAACTCTATATGAATTTAATAAAACAACCTTGCATTCTTTATTTAAAAATAATTTCTTAAAAAGGAAATCTATCAAAATGTGTAAGTTTAGAAAAACCATACATTATTACTTAACCAAAAGTTGACCAAAACAAAGTCAACAACATCCACTATTAAATGTATCAAAAATAGAATGCAAGTTAATGTTTAACAAAAGCTGCCATCATAAATATGCAGACTCTCTAAGCACAGCGGAAGCAATCAATCATGAACCTGAGAATAAAACATGCGAGTAACTGTCAACAAAAATGTTGAGTGAATTATAGGTTTAATATTGCAAACAATATTTAATAAAAACCATAAAAATTTATGTTTGAAAACATAAAAACTCCTTTTTGGACCATAAAATTATATGCTAGAAAACATATAAAAACATTATTCCATTTTCCGTGAGCCACCTGGTAACCACTTAACCATTTATTTACCCTTGCCAAACACAATAAATAATATACACCGAACAAGTGTATCTACAACAAAATACGAAGTACTAAACATTCCGATTATAAATTGCTAGAGCGACTAGCTCGAAATGGGGTTGTCAAACCTGATAGATCTATCCGTAGGATTCGCGTTCACCAGTAGAAACCAGTGATTACAGTTACCAGAGTAGGGAATATTTTTGTTCAACTCACAATGAATAATTTAAACCAACTTCCACATGTGTCCAAAAATATAAAATAAATTGCATGTATTCTCATCCCAAAAGTTTTAAAATATAAAAATGGGACTATAACTCACCTTAATAGCAAACGAAGAACCAACACAAATAAGCGAACAGCAAATGAAGTATAGTGATCAGGAATGATCACAACGCCGACCTATAAATAAAGCAGGTCGATATAAATAACTAACTTAGGTCAAGTCTTAGTATGATAGCTATTGTACATGTTGCAAGTAGACATAAAACAATACTCGGCATGCATCGGTTTGATTGGAACAGCGTACGGACACACACTTTCTATTTTTTAGAAAGTTTCTATTTTTAGCAGGTTTCCATTTTTGGAAAGTTTCTATTTTAGGAAAGTTTCTATCTTAGGAAAGTTTTCTATTTTAGGAAAGTTTCTATTTTTGGAAAGTTTTCTATTTTAGGAGAGTTTCCTTAATTAGAAAGTCAACAAAAGTCAACTGAAAGTCAAAGTCAACCGAAAGTCAACTCAAAAGTCAACCTTGGTCAAACATAGTCAACGTTAATTTTAAAAGTGTAAGTTATATTAATAATGTAAGTTATAATGTTTATTAAAGTTAAATATGTCTAATTATGTCATAACATAAGTTTAATTAAATTAAAATGAATTATTAAAGTTAATATAAGTTAAAATGATATAATTAATATAACATAAGTATTTAATTAATTAATTAAATATTAGTCATAATATAAGTATTATTAATTAATAATAAATTTTAAATCATATCATAAGTATCATTAATTAATAATGAATTATTAATCATCTCATAAGTTTCTAATTATAATTATTAAATCATAAGTATTTAATAATTAAATTATAATTAAATAATAACTAAGCCTTATAATAATTAAATAATTATTTAATCCTTATTATAAGTCTTATTATAGTAATCTCATAATAATAGTTTAATACTTATCATAAGTATTCCTCATTAATAATAAAAGTATTATTAATCATAAGTTTAATTAATGTTAATTAAATCATAAGTAATAATTAAATGATATAATAAATATATATCATAAGTCTTAAATAATAATAATTACTTTTTTTATCATAAGTAATTAAATGATAATGAAATCCATTATTTATATCATAAGTTTAATAATTAATCAGAAGTTTTAAATCAAAAGTTCATCGGGTCGTATCTTGAGCCCCGGGTGTCGGTTTTCGGCGAGCCTTACATATATCTCCGCCTAATAAAACTACCCGAAACTTTGGTACACTCAAGAACACACCAAGAACAGCCCACAAGTCGTGGTGATCAGCCAAGACATCACTTGAAACTTTAATTCAATCAAAATCGTGTTTTAGACGTAACGGGTGATTCGTGGCTCGGATTTAGATGACCCGAACATGAAAGTTCGTCCCACCATTAATCCTAACACACTAACACACCCTAAAGTCACCAAATATGGTCACAAAGTCGGACCAAACCTGGTTCATACCAAAATCACATTTCAATCTTAACAAAATACCACTTTGATCATATCTAGGGCTCCGGGAATCGAAACGACATGAATCCGGAGTCTAAAATTAATGTCTTGATGAGAGAAACTCATCTAGATACTTTATTTTAACTTTTATAACAGTCACAATATCAGAAATACACGAAATAGCTGCTGTCCCAATTTTATTAAACCGAAAACATGTGTTTATGAGTAATTCTATGCATACAAACACCATTACAACAACAAGTAATCATCATACTATTAAAATATAATCAAAATACAGAAAAATAAAGAAAAATCAAAAGTTCTAGGGTTAGGGTTTATACCCTAATCGAGAAACAAGAAGTATGATCGCGTAGAGGAGATTGAGAGGAACACGTTTATGTATAACAATGGATGATCCAAGCCTTTTGTTGAAGCAAGATGATGATGATGGTGATTATGGGTGACAGCTAGGGAGGGAGAAAAAGGGAGAGCAAAAATAAATTTAGGTTTAGGGAATAAATTGTGATGTAAATGAAAAAGGAAATTTAGAAGTGAAAAACAAAGGGGTATCCCCTCCCCCCTTTTGGTTCAGCCGATTGGTGGGGTATAGGGTGGGACCCAAAAGCCCAATTTGGTAAATGTTAATTTACTTGTGGCTCGAAAGCCCGAAGAATCCCGAAACGCGAAAACACGATTACGCGATTAAAAATTCGAAGAGATAACAAACGCGTGACGAAAAATAAATATAAATACTCTATATAATAATATGATCTTAAAATATCATATTTAAAATAATTAGGATTTAAATATTCCAAAAACTCGACGGTTGGTTTGAAAACCGAAAAGATTCGCCGGATAGAAATCCGCGACATGTAGAAACGTACAATTTAAGATATGAATACAAATATTCATATAACACATAATAATTAATATATTATTACAAAAATAATAATATAGGTCATAGAAATGACGTGGCATGAATAACAGTTAACGGTCATTAAATAATTAACGGTAAAAGATAACAGAAAAAGTAGGGTCGTTACAGTACCTTCCCGTTACGGAAATTTCGTCCCGAAATTTAAGCAGGTGCAGGGGTTGACTCGGCATCTGGGAACAAATGCGGATACTTCTGCTTCATCTAATCTTCACACTCCCAAGTGAACTCGGGACCGTGCCTGGCGTTCCATATAACCCGGACAATAGGAATTCTACTCTGCTTCAGAGTCTTAACCTCTCGGTCCATAATTTCAACCGGTTCCTCAATAAAATGAAGTTGCTTATCAACATGAAGTTCCTTCTCTTATTAGCATAGCTCCTTTGCCAACTTCTGGTGGTTCTCAAACTTTCCTTAATCCGTACGATCTTCTCGGTAGTCTCGTGAATAATTTCTGGACCTGTGAGTTGAGCATCCCCAACCTCATTCCAACAGACAGGAGACCTACACTTCCTACCATATAGAGCTTCAAACGGTGCGGCTTGAATACTTGCATGATAACTGTTGTTATACGAAAACTCAGCTAGCGGCAAATATTTATCCCACCTATTACCAAAATCGATAACACACGCTCGGAACATATCTTCCAACGTCTGAATGGTCCTTTCACTCCGACCATCTGTTTGAGGATGATAAGCGGTGCTCATGTCTAACTTAGTTCCCAAGGCTTCCTGTAAGGATCACCAAAACCTCGATACAAATTGACTGTCTCGGTCTGAAATAATGGATACAGGAACACCATGCCTTGAAACAATCTCTTTCAAGTACAAACGAGTAAGCTTCTCCATTGAATCTGTTTCCCTAATCGGAAAAAAGTGAGCCGACTTAGTGAGTCAATCTACAATCACCCAAATTTTATCCTAGCCACCCGCAACTCTCGGTATCTTTGTAATAAAATCCATTGTAATCCCTTCCCATTTCCACTCGGGAATCTTAGGTTGCACCAAAAATCCAGACGGTTCCTGATGTTCAGCTTTAACCTTAGCGCAAGTCAAACACTTAGCCACATACGTAGCCACATCATCTTTCAAATTAGGCCACCAATACAGCTCCTTAAGATCATGATACATCTTTCCTGAACCAGGATGAATAGAGTACCTAGACTTATGAGCCTCATCTAAAACAAGTTGTCGTAGATCACCAAACTCCGGAACCCAAAGATGTCCCGCAAAATACCGAGTACCATTGGTTCGTACATCTAACTGTTTACTCAAGCCTCGGACCTTCCCATTACAAAACTCTCCTCTTTCAAGGCTTCTTGTTGAGCTGCAAGAATCTGCCTTGCGAGGTTTGTTCAAATGGTCATATTCAAGGCCCGAAACCTACGAGGTTCAGTCCTCTCTTTAAGACTTAACGTATCGGCCATAACATTGGCCTTCCCCGAATGATACAGAAGTTCGTAATCATAATCATGCAACGTCTCAACCTATCTTCGTTGCCTCATATTCAACTATTTTTGGTCAAGGATATGTTGAAGACTTTTGTGATTAGTGTACACTGTACCTTTGACCCCATAAAGATAATGTCTCCAAATCTTGAGCGCAAACACAACAGCTCCCAATTCTAAATCATGGGTTGTATAATTATATTCGTGAATCTTCAACTGACGTGACGCGTATGCAATAACTTTCTTTCGTTGCATCAAAACACAACCAAAGCCCTGACGCGAAGCATCACAATAAACAACAAAATCATCATTACCCTCAGGTAGTGACAATATCGGAGCGGTAGTCAACTTCTTCTTCAAAGTTTAAAAAGCAGTCTCTTGTTCATCCTTCCACTCATACTTCTTCCCCTTGTGCGTTAAAGCAGTCAGAGGTTTCGCTATACGAGAGAAATCTTGAATGAACCTTCTATAATAGCCTGCCAAACCTAGGAACTGACGAATATGAGTAGGAGTTTTCGGAATTTCCCACTTTTCAATCGCTTCAATCTTAGCAGGGTCAACTTGTATTCCATGTTTACTAATAATATGTCCAAGAAATTGAACTTCTCTTAACCAGAAAGCACACTTAGAGAACTTAGCGTACTATTCTTCTTTTCTCAACAAATCAAGCACCAACTTCAAATGTTCTTCGTGCTCTTCATCACTCTTGGAATAAATAAGGATGTCGTCGATGAAAACGATAACGAATTTGTCTAGATAGGGTCTGCACACACGGTTCATGAGGTCCGTGAACACAGCAGGTGCGTTAGTCAATCCAGACGGCATAATAAGACATTCGCAGTGACCATAACGGGTACAGAAAGTGGTTTTCGGAATATCAGTTTCTTTAGCGCGTAATTGGTGATAACCGGAACAAAGATCAATCTTTGAATAAACGGACGAACCTTGAAGTTGATCGAACAGATCATCAATTATCGGAAGAGGATAACGGTTCTTAATTGTAAGCTTGTTCAATGCGCGATAATCAATACACCATCGAAATGAACCACCTTTGTTCTTAACAAACAAAACAGAAGCTCCCCAAGGGGACGAACTGGGACGAATGAAATATAGTTGCAACAATGAAGGATGAAATATATGGAGTAGTCACATCGATGGCATAGATATTTAAGGCAATTCTCTCAAGGAGATAACGAGAATCATGGACTTCAAAGTAAATTTTCATTACGTTTCCGAAAGGAAGACGTACGAAAGGTGTGATATTTTAACGAGAGTGTACTTCCTTGTACAATGAGCGAGGAAATATAGGATTCATCCGTATTCTTATATTTATGTGCGGATGAAAAGAACGCGAATCATGGGTTATAAATAATGGCCGCCTCCAGGTGAGATGAATCTCCAAAAATAATTTCGTGCACCTCAATGTATTGAATCCTAGGATTGATGTTTACGTGGGTGTTTTGGTTGACAGCGAATATTGAGAGTAGAAACTCCTCAAACGGTCTAGTGAAATATATATCCATGATACCCACTATAACAACAGTTGGGGTTGAAACCCACCTAGCGCCTTTTCTACAATAGGGTGACCACCGAATATACCCGGAAAATTGCTTTATCGGTCCGCGTTTCGGCCATGTCCAATCATAATAGGGGAAAATTTTATGAGCGCAAAGACTTTCCTACAAATTTTGTAAAACCGGAATCCAAAGTGGTGTAAGAGTTTCTATCAATGAACTTAAGGGTAAGTTTCATCCTTAAACGGAGGATGAGAAGAACTGTGATCCAAACACTCTGTAGGGTAGTGCGAAAATTTGATAAAATCAATCAAAGGAGTTTTGAAAAAGCTTTAAACGTTTGATGTGACAACATAAACGGAACGAAGTTCTTAGTAAATTTAGAAGTATGTACAATGTGTACCATTTTATATAAACCAAATTGACTTAGTTAAAACAGCTCAATAAATGAGTGGTCTTAAAAATAATTTTATAGGTATAATTTAGTATATACTAGCCAAAATAGGTAAGGGTAAATTTATTCATTTGAATCCATATATACATATATGATTTTTATAAATTGTATACATGACAAAATATTTCACTACTTCTATTCACCCATAAATCCCGTGAGAACCGCCCAATTAAAAAAATGTGTAAAACTCCCGATGATAAACAGAGTATCTGTATTTCAGAGGTTACAAGTTGAAGTAAGATCGAGTAAATGACTTGTATCGTCATGTGACATTTGACCAACAAATGTTACGAGGTCATGAAAACCAACGAGTTAAAGGTTGTTTTGACTGTTATCAGGACATAAGTCCCTAGGCCAAAATTGTTCCCGAGCGAAGCTGTTGCTAACAAGTGAGTTATAGAGGATAGGGCATGAGATAGATAATCTGGTTAAATTGAGCTTCTCGTATATCAACAAATAAGATAATGAATATCTTCCCTACCCATGTAATACATCGGAATTTCTGAATGAGTAGTGTAAAAATTTTATTTGACTCGCTTTCTATTCCTCATGTCACAATATTGGGACTTCTTTATGAATTAACGTAATATAATCACGTTGGCCTGATGCCATTATATTTCACTAATTCATAGCTCCATTCCAATAGCACTACATGAGGTCAGGACACACGATCAACCTCGAATTTCCACACAATTTCTCTAAAACATTTTCTTAAACAATGTGCTAAGGATAGCACAAGAGGCAAAACATCATAAGCAACAAATAGGAGTAACGATGACATAGAAATGTCTTCAAAGTGCCAAAAATCTCTAAAAGTCAAGAATGACGTCTTCCGGTTCAAAAACCAAAGCACATAGGCACAACGGCACAAAGGCACGTAATATAACAAGAATGTTATATACCTAAACATAATAGCGGACATTGAAATGCCGAGCATTTAGAAGTCAAGAATGACATCTCGCATAAGATAACTCAAACATTATATATACATAACCATAATAGATGACATAGAAATGTCGAGAATTTCAGAAGTCAAGAATGACACCCCTCGGTTTCACTACCCGAGGTGTTCTTATAAGGATAAGTTCGCACGAGTCGGAGACTACCTTTAAATTGGAATGAGAGTTCCTCCCGAATTCAAAACATAATAGGGATGTATGTATGATAACAATATACATACCAATACGATACAAATAATCACATATAATAATACATTATAGGCCGGGCTGTAGACTAGACTCACTAATGCACCCTATCGACTCGGGTAACGACATCAATACAGCCTAATTCCCTACAACCAACGCTCTGATACCAACTGTGATGACCCATAAAAGTACACTTGACGACCATCGTTATCTTGGTCCCACAGCTTGATCGAAACTCTATATGAATTTAATAAAACAACCTTGCATTCTTTATTTAAAAATAATTTCCTATAAAGGAAATCTACCAAAATGTGTAAGTTTAGAAAAACCATACATTATTACTTAACCAAAAGTTGACCAAACCAAAGTCAACAACATCCACTATTAAATATATCAAAATAGAATGCAAGTTAATGTTTAACGAAAGCAGCCATCAAAAATATGCAGACTCTCTAAGCACAGCGGAAGCAATCAATCATGAACCTGAGAATAAAACATGCGAGTAACTGTCAACAAAAATGTTGAGTGAATTATAGGTTTAATATTGCAAACAATATTTAATAAAAACCATAAAAATTTATGTTTGAAAACATAAAGACTCCTTTTTGGACCACAAAATTATATGCTAGAAAATATATAAAAACATTATTCCATTTTCCGTGAGCCACCTGGTAACCACTTAACCATCTATTTACCCTTGCCAAACACAATAAATAATATACACCGAACAAGTGTATTTACAACAAAATACGAAGTACTAAACATTCCGATTATAAATTGCTAGCGCGACTAGCTCGAAATGGGGTTGTCAAACCCGATAGATCTATCCGTAGGATTCGCGTTCACCAGTAAAAACCAGTGATTACAGTTACCAGACTAGGGAATATTTTTGTTCAACTCACAATGAATAATTTAAACCAACTTTCACATGTGTCCAAAAATATAAAATAAATTGCATGTATTCTCATCCCAAAAGATTTAAAATAGAAAAATGGGATTATAACTCACCTTAATAGCAAATGAAGAACCAACACAAATAAGCGAACAACAAATGAAGTATAGTGATCAGGAATGATCACAACGCCGACCTATAAATAAAGTAGGTCGATATAAATAACTAACTTAGGTCAAGTCTTAGTATGATAGCTATTGTACATGTTGCAAGTAGACATAAAACAATACTCGGCATGCATCAGTTTGATTGGAACAACGTACGGACACACACTTTCTATTTTTTAGAAAGTTTCTATTTTTAGCAGGTTTCCATTTTTGGAAAGTTTCTATTTTAGGAAAGTTTCTATTTTAGGAAAGTTTTCTATTTTAGGAAAGTTTCTATTTTTGGAAAGTTTTCTATTTTAGGAAATTTTCCTTAATTAGAAAGTCAACAAAAGTCAACTGAAAGTCAAAGTCAACCGAAAGTCAACTCAAAAGTCAACATTGGTCAAACATAGTCAACGTTAATTTTAAAAGTGTAAGTTATATTAATAATGTAAGTTATAATGTTTATTAAAGTTAAATATGTCTAATTATGTCATAACATAAGTTTAATTAAATTAAAATGAATTATTAAAGTTAATATAAGTTTAAATGATATAATTAATATAACATAAGTATTTAATTAATTAATTAAAATTAGTCATAATATAAGTATTATTAATTAATAATAAATTTTAAATCATATCATAAGTATTATTAATTAATAATGAATTGTTAATCATCTCATAAGTTTCTAATTATAATTATTAAATCATAAGTATTTAATAATTAAATTATAATTAAATAATAACTAAGCCTTATAATAATTAAATAATTATTTAATCCTTATTATAAGTCTTATTATAGTAATCTCATAATAATAGTTTAATACTTATCATAAGTATTCCTCATTAATAATAAAAGTATTATTAATCATAAGTTTAATTAAAATGTTAATTAAATCATAAGTAATAATTAAATGATATAATAAATATATATCATAAGTCTTAAATAATAATAATTTTTTTTTATCATAAGTAATTAAATGATAATGAAATCCATTATTTATATCATAAGTTTAATAATTAATCACAAGTTTTAAATCAAAAGTTCATCGGGTCGTATCTTGAGCCCCGGGTGTCGGTTTTCGGCGAGCCTTACATATATCTCCTCCTAATTAAACCACCTGACACTTTGGTAGACTTAAGAACACACCAAGAACAGCCCACAAGTCGTGGTGATCAGCCAAGACATCACTTGAAATTTTAATTCAATCAAAATCGTGTTTTAGACGTAACGGGTGATTCGTGGCTCGGATTTAGATGACCCGAACATGAAAGTTCGTCCCACCATTAATCCTAACACACTAACACACCCTAAAGTCACCAAATATGGTCACAAAGTCGAACCAAACCTGGTTCATACCAAAATCACATTTCAATCTTAACAAAATACCACTTTGATCATATCTAGGGCTCCGGGAATCGAAACGACATGAATCCGGAGTCTAAAATTAATTTCTTGATGAGAGGAACTCATCTAGATACTTTATTTTAACTTTTATAACAGTCACAATATCAGAAATACACGAAATAGCTGCTGTCCCAATTTTATCAAACCGAAAACATGTGTTTATGAGTAATTCTATGCATACAAACACCATTACAACAACAAGTAATTATCATACTATTAAAATATAATCAAAATACAGAAAAATAAAGAAAAATCAAAAGTTCTAGGGTTAGGGTTTATACCCTAATCGAGAAACAAGAAGTATGATGGCGCAGAGGAGATTGAGAGGAACACGTTTATGTATAACAATGGATGATCCAAGCCTTTTGTTGAAGCAAGATGATGGTGATTATGGGCGACGGATAGGGAGGGAGAAAAAGGGAGAGCAAAAATAAATTTAGGTTTAGGGAATAAATTGTGATGTAAATGAAAAAGGAAATTTAGAAGTGAAAAACAAAGGGGTATCCCCTCCCCCCTTTTGGTTCGGCCGATTGGTGGGGTGTAGGGTGGGCCCCACAAGCCCAATTTGTTAAATGTTAATTTACTTGTGGCCCGAAAGCCCGAACGAATCCCGAAACGCGAAAACACGAAGGGGTATCCCCTCCCCACTTTTGGTGGGCCCCACAAGCCCAACTAAAACGTCCCATGTATCAATCGCTCCTTCAGGTAACGATTCCAACCAATCTTTGGCTTCTCCCTTTAAAGTCTAGGGAAATAACATGAGATATATCTGTTCATCCTCCACTTCTCTTATTTTAAATAAAGTACAGATCCTATTAAATGTACGAAGATGTTCGTTTGGATCTTCCTTCGGTGCACCACTAAATTGGCATTGATTAGTTACCATGTGTAGGATTTATCCTTTGATTTCATAATCTGGCGCATTAATGTCTGGTTGAGTAATTGCGTGACCTTGGCCAGTGCGTTTAGCTCTCATTCGGTCTTCCATACTTAGAGGTTCCAGATTCTCCATGATTGAATTTGTTGAATCTGAATCACTATAGGATTCTGATTTAATGGTTGGTTCCTCGACAATCTCTGTTTGAATGATTGGTGGTTTCGGAGGAAAGATTAATGGTTCAGGATCTCTGAATTGTCCCTGAATATCTTCCGGATTCTCAATTGTGAGGTCGGGTTCAAAAAATGGATTATCGAAAATTTGAATTGGAGTACTTGGTCGAATAGATGACGATTCTAAAGAAAAATCAACGGCGACAATATTTGATAGATGTCTTGATCGAGTTACAGGTGGTGAACGTACAAAAGGTGGTGAACGTTTTGCTCGATGCATTCACTGAATATCATATTAATTATAAAAGATAAAAATTATTTAAGTTATCAAATTAACAGACTTTTCTGCTTTTGCCCACGTTTCGAATAGCCAATAGATGCAGCAGGGAGCCAGAACCCTTTAAATCGGAAGCTCACAACTCAGCCACTAACAAATCCAACTATTACTACGAAACAGAAAATTTGGATGTCTATCAATTCAACCGCTTAAAATAATTTTTCGTTGAAATTTAAAGAAATTTTAGAGAAGAAATAGAAAATTCTATGTCCTAAAAACTAGAGTGTCGAGAAATAAGAAAGAAAAAGAGCGCGTTGAAAAACGTCGAAAAATAAAAGGTTGAAAAATAATAGGCGTCGAAAAATAAAAATAAGAAAGTAGCGCGTCGAAACTTAAAAAGGAACTAAAAACTAAGAATTAAAAGTTGCGTCTAAAAATATTAAAGCTTAAAAGAAAAACTATATCCCAAATGGCAATAACTTAAAAAGTACTAAAATATAAAAACGGCGTCGCAAAATTCTAAAGCACCTAAATCTTAGTCTAAAGAAAAAGCACTTAAGGGATTTTACGGCAAATCCTAAAAATCTAGAAATAAAAATAACTATGGCAAAAACTATATCTTAAAACTAATTACGAGCGAAAAATACAAAAATTACGCTATAACAAATAAAAAGATACAAAATATAAAAATAAAACTTAAAGTTGTAAAAAGTACAATTTTTATAAAAATATTATTTTTATATTATTTATTTTATAAAATTATTAATTTTATATATTTATAAAACTAATTACACTTAATAAAACAAATTAATTAAAAACTAAAAAATTAATTATTAAATATAACCCTAATTAGGGTTTTAATTATAATAATTATAATTAAACTAAACCCTAAACAATCGGCTGAGGTTACCAGGCCTGTCAAGTCAAGCCATGCGATCGCATGGTTTGATAGTTAAAACCTCATGCGATCGCATGAGGTAGGATTTCGGGCCATGATCTGGACTGCTACAGTAACGGGCCAAGAGTGTTTTTATATTTTTATTTTTCTGTTTTTCTGTTTAAATAAAAATATTTATATAAAACTTATATTTTTACAAACTAAAATAAAAATAAAGAAACTTTATAAAACTTATATATTTAACAAACTCTTAAATATATATATATTTTTTGTTTTTCTTTTTATAAGTTTGAATATTTAAAACGTATTTTTACAAAAGCGTATTTTTATAAAAGTAAACTAAAAATTAATAAAAATCTTTTTTATTTATTTATATATATAGCGTTTCGCTTCCGGCGTTTAAGCAATTTCCCCGGCAGCGATGCCAAAAATACTTGATGTGTGCGAGGTGGTGTATAAAATAGTTATATTTTTACTACGAAAAACTATTAAATACGATACAAATTTACACAAGTGATTTATTTATTTATAGAGTGGATATACCTAAACTTTGCTACAACACTTATAGGCAGTGTACCTAATCGTACAGTAGTGTAGTTTTTAGTAAGTCCGGTTCGTTCCACAGGGATATTTTAAACAAGCTTAACGCTATATTAGTTTTAACTTATAATTGTAAAAATACAAAAATATATATAAGTAGTATTATTATTATAATGGAGGTTTTTACCGTTTAATGACCGGTTAGTCGATTTTAAAAATTTAGTCACAGTTAAAACCTAATGTAAAATATAAATATATCTTAATTTAAAGCGTAAAGTAAATAACGATAATGAAATTGCGATAAATAAAAGTGCGATAAAAGAAAATTGCGATAATTAAAGAGTACGATAATTAAAAATACAATTAAATAAAATGATAATAAATAAAAGTGCGATAATTAAAAGTGCAATTAAATATGAAATAAAAGAATTATGCTTATTTAAACTTCCATAATCATGATGTTTGACGTGTTGATTTTTAGTTTATTCCCATGGGTTAATTGTCCTTTGTCCTGAATTATTCGATATGTCCATACGGATTTGTCCATAATAGTCCATCAGTCATAATCATAAAGTGCGAAAGTCTTCGTCAAATTATTCATATTCTCGAAGTTAAATATTCCAACTAATTGAGGATTCGAATTGTAACAAGGTCTTAATACTTTGTTTAATGAATACACCAGGTTATCGACTACGTGTAGTCCAAGGTTTTACTACTTTGTAAACAATTACACCAATTACCCTTGAATGTAATCCACCCCTGTTTCAACAAGTCTATTAACTATTAATCCAGTTCCATGTCCGGTAAAATGAACAATTATTGGTATTTATAGATATCCCGCCCACCGTACCCAGTCAAGCGTATGTGGTTATATATAAATACGTCAAATTATAAGTCTAAATATTAAATCAACGTGGTATCATTTAGTTAATATAAAATCAATTAATAGCCCATAGTCAAATTTCTACAAGTGTCGTTCTTTTATCCAAACCCCAATTATGGTACAAAGCCCAATTACCCAATTTTAATATTTAGCCCAACATCACGATTACTTCGGCATTAAATAAGCATAATAAAAACTTAGCTACGAGTCATTAAATTAAAAATAACATTAACCATAACTTACAGTGATTAAAAATAGCGTAGCGTTACACGGACAGAATTTCGACTTACACCCTTACAACATTCGCTAATATACCCTTATTATTAGAATTTAAAATTAAAATTAAAATTATAATATAAATATATATATATATATATATATACATATATATATATATATACGTGATAGATAGAGAGATGGATGGATATTGTGTAAAAAATTCGTCCAAAACTCGCGAAATTTATCGGACCTGACCTGATACTGTTAGCCATGCGATCGCATGGAAAATGGTCATGCTGGCCATGCGATCGCATGGCCCTGGAATCCAGCTCACATGTCTTTGTTTGCATTCTGCCGACGGTTTTTATTATAATATATAATATATAAATAATTTATATAATTATTTAAATATTATATTTTATTTTTGTGCATAGTTGACTTGTAATTTTTAGTCCGTTGCGTCGCGCGTTGAGAGTTGACTTTGGTCCCGGTTCTAGATTTTCGAACGTCCTTGCGTACAATTTAGTATCTTGTATTTTGCATTTCGCGTCTTGTACTCTTGTAATTTTGAGACGTTTCTCACCAATAATTTGAACCACTTTGATTGTACTTTGTACTTTTGAGCTTTTTGGTCATTTGCGTCTTCAATTCGTCGAATCTGTCTTTTGTCTTCACCTTTTATTATTTAAACGAATATCACTTGTAAATAGAACAATTGCAACTAAAAGCTTGTCTTTCTTGAGGGATAATGCTATGTAATATATGTTCATTTTTAGCATTATCAAATATTCCCACACTTTAGCGTTGCTTGTCCTCAAGCAATATAGTCTTGAAATAAAAATACTAGAATCACTTCTTTATTCTTCACACTTTGTACATTAGTGATTTCTATACGGCGGTATAAACAATGGTAGTAACGTTGTGGTTTACAGTCCCACATGACTATAAAAATTTAGGTCCTTTAAGGAAATTGGATCTTTATGAAAACATTTGATCTTTTGAAAATTTAATCTAGCTTTTACCCTAGATAAGTTTTCCGGAATAACCCTTCACCGGTGTTTGCAAATTGTTTTTGTGGGTTTAGTGGGTTTCAGATTTGAAAATTTTAGCTCAAAACTTGCGGTTTTGTGTCACCCACTTGCTAACCTTGTATTGGGAAAGTAACACGTCCAGTATACTTGCTCCGTATATTACCTTTCGGTAAACTACCGTCCGGTTGTAAAGGAAAGCGTTGAACAAGCAACTGTTAAGGCAATGTCCCCTGACATGCTTTTAATTATGGTCTATAACGTGTCGGATGCAATTACTATCCTTTGTAGGAGCAATAGTAAAGCTCACCCTATAATTTTTGGTCTGGCACAAGGTCCTGTCTTTGACCATGCTATACAACCACCGTTCTTACGGTTGACACCCAATTTGGTTCAGGTGTCCTAATAAATTCCAGGTGAATTCCTAGGATTTTACGTTCAATGGTAATGAACGCATTAAAAATGGGTTTTTCAGAAAACAAATCGGTTTGTAATTTTGATCAAAATATTTTCTCGTTCAAGCTCGAGTTTAGATATAATAGAATTCCATGAGTTTGTAATTCTCAATCTTTAAGGTCAATCTCAAGGATTGAGTAATATCAGGCTTAAAAGCTGATTTTTGATCTATTAAGGAGATTATCCTTTCTGGGGATCTGATTCATTAGTCTTATCAAGCTAATTTGCACAGCGTCCTCCCTATTTTACGAGACAGATCCTCTCATGGTTAGGATAAGTCTGACCACTTGGCGACCCTGTTTGATGCTAAGGTTCGTGGATTTCCAGCTGATTTTCGAGAAAACTTTTCAAGGTTTTTCGTAGACTCTACAACTGGTCTGGACGACAACTTCCTGACCTAAATCAAGAAGAGCATTTCTTTTTTGGAAGACTTTACTTCCTTTTAATGATGGAATTGATTCATCGTGTAGATCCATCTTTCTTTCAAATATATTACAGTAAATTGGGTAAAACTGTTTAGATTAGTCCAAAGCAAAGTATCTTCAGTTATTTGTACAAAAATATGTGATATATGTTTTAAATAACTTGGTAAATTTTCCCACACTTGGCATTTATTTTCTTTTATTTGCCTTTTTATTGTCCTCTATTCCATTTTAAATGAATTCTAACATTTTAGGCTGTTTCTCAATTTATGTCCTTTCCGAGGTAACAATAATTTCGGTGTTAACACCTAGTTTTATCGTTCATAAATATGTATAAACATGATTTTGAATTCATTTAATTGAAAATTTTGAAAATTTTACTAGAATTGGGTAGTCAGTATATAAGACTAGGGCTGTTCTTTATTATCAGAGAGCACTAGATTCTAATACAAGTACTGCATTACTAGTATTTTTAATGGTAACCAAGTGTATAAGGTAAAAATTTTAAAAATCCGAAAGAATTTAACCCCTTCCCACACTTAAGATCTTGCAATGCCCTCATTTTCAAGAAATCAGTAACAATTTAAATTATTGAGGGTGATTAGCGTAGAAAAATGATTAAATTTTACCAAAGTTTCCAAACATATTGGCGTTTGTTTGTTGAATGATAAATGGTGCACATCATTTGTTCATTCCATCTTGTTGTTACATCACATTTGTTTTTCGTTTTGTCGTCAAAAGTACTAGCTTTTGCTGAACTTAATGCCAGTCTTTGAAAATGCGATGTTTTACTCTGTTGTGTACATGAAATAAAATACATACAATACAAATATAAACATGCATGGTAATTTGAAATGGGACTTAAAATCCCACTTTCAAATCAAATATGAAACATTAGTACAACAAATAAAAATATTAAACATTACAATAAAAGTATCATAATATAATGTGTTTAAACATAAATAAACAGAAATAATAAAAATTAAAAATCATATAAATTACCAACCAGAACTAAATCAATCTGGATAGGGGTTCCAGTTCATGTCGTCGTCCGGGTTCCATGGTTGGTGATAGGTGTACTGGCATGCCTGGTTAGGGTCGTAGAGAGTAAATGGCGGTCTCATCTCGGGCTGGTGTGGAGGATAGTAAGCTGGTCGGGTCGGGACATAGTGCTCCTGAGGTGACAGCCGACTCATAATCTGACGCTGATGATAGTATCATCTATCATGCTGTCGTTGCCTGGAATGCTCGTAATCATTCCGAGCTTGGCACTGCTCCATCCGACGAAATCTCTCCGCTTTGGTCATGTCTACCTCATCTACATGCTGGTAGACATCAGTCATAGCCTCCCGAATGACATCCCTAATGTCATCCGCTTCCTCCATTTCCTCGTCTGAACCTCTCTCTACCTGAGGATGGCTACCTTCATAGGGTACTGCCTGATTGCGTCTACTCTTTAATACCTTAGCACCCGCATAAACCCTCAATCCTAAAGGCTCAACCTGTTCTCTACATACCAAAAATGGACCCCTCGGTCCCTATCTACACCTAAATACTCTCTAATGAGAGTAACAAAAATACCTCCTCCAATTATCCCCCTTCCTGTATTCCTTCCACCATTTTAGATAAATAAAAACTAACACAGTAAGGGATATTAACAAAGCCTCTTGGGTCTCGAATACACCTTAGGTAAAATAAATCATGTAAGGTCAATTTTTCCTTGTTGTGACCTCTCTGTGTAATCGAGTTAGCTAAAAATCTATGAATTATACGAAGCTCGGCTCTGTTAATATGTAAGTAGGTATGTGTTCCTGCCCGCCCAAAAATATTATAATCTGACATACGCCTCCAGACGGCGTTCGCATCAAAATTCCTATCTACCCTTTCACCACGATAAATCAAATTAATACAATCGGGTAGTAGTAATTCAGCGGGCGTATATATCTGCAAAGCCCTGGCCATTTCCAGCATGGACATTCTGTACATCCTACGGCCAAGTATAAATCTAAGAAAACTTCTATCATCTAACCTATCTACATCTGCATTTAATGCTATAGTACTCATAAGCTCGACACACCATTCCTTATATACAGGTCTATGAATGGTGAATAGACGTTCCCAATCGGTAAAAGAAGAACTGCCATACCTTTGAATCAGTAGCAGTCTAACACGGTCAGCTAGATGTACCTTTTCCAAAGGATTCCAATCAATTACCCTAGGCACCTCTACATCTTTCGTTACTAATTTGAATTTATTACTTTGATATGCCGGGTAATCTCTCCAGCTTCTATCGAATCTCAGATTAGGATGCAATGTATGTTCAGGAATCGTTGGGTATTCTACTGGTGGATGTATCGGAAATACTGTGAAGGCATCAACAAATTGTAGCGGATCGTAATAAGGTACATGTTGATCAGGTTGATGTTGTTATTCCTGTTGTGGTTCTTGTTCGGGTTCTGGCTCGTATTGCGGCTCATATTCTGGTACATGTTTTTGTTTTGGTTGTCTAGATGATGATGAAGCACCAACAGTATCGGTTTTCTGCAAAACACATTAAACACAAAATTTGTGCATCCAAATATGCATTAGTGTTAGCAAAATAACAACTTGAAACAATTACAATAACATGTTAAATCAAAATTAAACTTATACACATTTTCACAATTTTATTAATTCTACACTTTTTCAAATAAGCATAAATGAAAATGTTTACAAAGTTCATAAGCATTCAACTCAAATAACATGTTAAAACAACCTTTACTAGCAATTAAACAAGTCTCAAATGGCAATTATATCAAATTAATCAAGTTCATGAATTTTGTACTTAAAAAGTCCACTCTAATTCTCAAAAATCATGTTTAGGATCAAAGTTTGGATCATTTAGCTACCTAAACATGTTACACTACTTAATTTAGCAATAATTCATGACAAAAATCGGCCATAACCTGTTTATATCAAAAAGCCGCAAATTGCTCAAGAACACAAACCCTAGATTTCTAAAAATTTTGAAGTTTTTGGCTTCAAATCATGTTAAATAGCATCAATCTAGGTTATACATGCATAAAATACTAACAATTTAACACTAATTACACTAGAAATTAACAAAATCAAATTAGGTAAAATATTGGTAATTATCACAAAAACTAGAAAATTTATGAGTTTAGGGGTGTAATTTTTACCTTTTTGTTGAAGAATCCGAACCTAGACATGATTAGAGCAAGAAATTTGACGAATTACGGTGAAAAAAATGGTGAAATTTGGTGAGGATTTGAGAGAATTTCGTGTGTATATGTGTGTGTTTTGTGGTGAAGCAGCAGACTCGACTGCCTTTTGTTTCTGGCCAGTTTTCCAGCTCCATGCGATCGCATGGACTGGAAGGCCAAATCCCATGCGATCGCATGGGGTTCGGGTACAGTGCATTTTTGTTTTTTTTTTTTTTATAAAAACCTTATAACTTTTTAAAAAATATATTAATAAAATTTTTAAAAATTTGTTTCTTTTTAGGATGAGGGCGTTTCGGAACGATGTCCTAGTCCGTCCTTCGACAAAATTTTAAAATTTGTCAATTTTAAGCGCAACTTTAAAAGCAAAGGTTTTTGGATTTTTTTTAATGTTTTTGGCATACTTTAATTCAATAAGATTAAAAATAATGATAATAAAAGTTCCCGTCCCTCCCTTGGGTAGAGCAATTTCGGTTCAACGACCTAGTTTTCAACTCACGACGAATTTTAAAAATCATATTTTTAACTTAACGAAATAAAGTAAATTTTTGTTTTTAAATTCACAACAAACTTTAATTTAAAATGCATAAAATTAAAAAATTCATATTAAAATTATTAAAAATTCACACCAAATTCATATTATATTTTTGTTTTTATACATACAAACTTATATTAAAAATATTATTTTTTTTAAATATTTACAAACTTAAATATATTGATTTAAAAAGTTTACCATATTATTTTAATATTAATTTTAAAAACAAAGTAAAAATAAAATTAAAAATCTTTTTGTCTTTTATCCCACTTTAATCAATCAAATATTATCACAAATATATGCCCCTCTTTTAGGTAAAGTAATTTCGGCTATATTACCTAGTTTTACTCCTGACGAATTTCTGAAATATTTTGGGTTGATTGATTAACGATATTTATACCTTAAGAATAAACGGTAAATTTCGAAGTGATGTAATAAATTTTTGCATAATATCAATAATTTCGGTCGCAAAACTTAATTTTATTGAATACCAATTTAATACTTTATAGCGAACGATTTAGCGTTTATTATCAAAAGGTTAAAAGCAATAAAAATAAACATAAAAACTGTACATACTTACCTGTGAAATAGAATTCTTAGTGACCCGCTTTAGCCCACTCATAAGATAGTCGGACTAATTGGTTTTCCATAGCTACATAGGCGTAACCTCGAGCATTCAACATTTTTTCTTCGAAACATATGAACGGTCCATCTCTGCATAAAGTAACGAATTCGGTATTGGAATATGTCTGATTCGTCGAGCATTTTCCTTCGTGTGACCATTTTACGCATTTGTGACATCTTTCAAGGTGTCGTGCTCTTCTTTTCGCTGTGGATTTTGATTTTCCTTTACCAAAATGTAACTTATTATTTTCGTTCCTGGATTCTTTTCTTACTCCGTCCAATTTTCCTCTGATTAATGATACCAATTCACTTGGAAGGGTGTCATTATTCCGTTTAGTGATTAAAGCGTGTAGCATTAGACCATGGTTTAGTTCACAGGAAGTCTTCATCTCGTAAAACCTAAAAAAAATAAAAATTCAGAATGGGGGGAGAAGACTAGTTCTTTAGGGTCTGCTAGGGAAAGACCATTCGGATTCCATTCTCGAGAACTACACGAAAACAGAAAATCTAACTCTAACAGAAATATATATTATCCTTTAAAGACTTGATTCTCCCCACACTTAGTTAGCTGTGGTGTTGAAATTGTGATTAACTTCGTTGTCATCTTCCATCGTATCATGTACATAATGTTTAACTCTGTGACCATTAACTTTAAATTCAATCCCATTTAAATTTATTAACTCTATTGTTCCGTATGGGAAAACTCTTTTGACTATAAATGGTCCAGACCATCTTGATTTCAATTTTCCAGGAAATAACTTGAATCGTGAATTGAAAAGAAGAACTCTGTCTCCTTCTTTTAATTCTTTTGAACTTCTGGTTCTTTTATCATGCCATTTCTTCGTTCTTTCCTTATAGATTAACGAATTTTCGTATGCTTCATGTCTCAATTCTTCTAATTCGTTTAGTTGGCTTAACCGTAGATGTCCAGCTTCATGTAAATCAAGATTACATGTCTTCAAAGCCCAAAATGCTTTGTGTTCAATTTCTACTGGAAGATGACATGCTTTTTCGTAAACGAGTTTAAAAGGTGTGGTTCCAATTGGAGTTTTGTAGGCTGTTCTAAAAGCCCAGAGTGCATCCTCCAATTTCATGGACCATTCCTTCAGATTTGATCCTACGATTTTCTCTAGAATACATTTTAATGCTCGGTTGGTATTTTCAACTTGTCCACTTGTCTGTGGATGATAAGCAGTGGAGATTTTATGAGTTACTCCATATCTTTTAAGAACTTTCTCAAGTTGATTATTACAAAAATGAGTACCCCGATCACTTATTAAAGCTTTCGGTGTTCCGAACCATGCAAAAAGACGTTTTAAAAAGTTGACTACAACTCGTGCATCATTAGTTGGGAGAGCTTGTGCTTCCGCCCATTTAGATACATAATCAATGGCAACGAGAATGTAGAGATTATAATGAGATTTTGGAAATGGACCCATAAAGTCAATACCCCAAATGTCAAATACTTCACATACTTGAATGACATTTTGTGGCATTTCATCACGTTGACTTATTTTTTCGGCCCTTTGACAAGCATCACATGATTTGCAAAGAAGGTGTGCGTCTTTGAAAATTGTAGGCCAATAGAATCCAGCATCGTAAACTTTTCTTGCTATGAGTTGAGGCCCATAATGCCCTCCTGTTGGTCCTGTGTGATAATGGTTTAATATTTGACTGGCTTCATCCTCAAATATGCATCGGCGTATTATTCCATCGGGACAACTTTTAAACAAATGTGGATCTTCCCAGAAATAGTGTTTTATATCTCTAAAGAATTTCTTTCGTTTTTGGTACGACAATCCTTTTTCAAGGAATCCACATACTAAGTATTTTGCATAGTCTGCAAACCATGGAATTTCATTATAATCTACCTTCAATAGATATTCATCAGGAAAGTTGTCTTGTATTGCCGATTCATTTAGAACTTCTAATTCAGGATTTTCAAGACGAGAAAGATGATCAGCGGCGAGATTTTCTGCTCCCTTTTTATCTCAGATTTCAATATCGAACTCTTGTAAGAGTAAGATCTAACGGATTAATCTTGGTTTGGCATCTTGTTTCGAAAATAGGTATCTAAGAGCAGAATGGTCGGTATAGACCACCGTTTTAGCTAGAACGAGACATGAACGAAATTTGTCAAAAGCAAAGACAATAGCAAGGAGTTCTTTTTCAGTAGTTGTATAATTTGTTTGTGCTCCTTGTAACGTCTTACTAGCATAATAAATAGGTTGAAATTATTTTTTAATCCTTTGTCCTAAAACGGCTCCCATTGCAAAATCACTTGCATCGCACATAAGTTTAAACGGTAGATTCCAATTTGGAGTTATCATGATTGGCGCATTAGTGAGTTTCTCTTTAAGAATATTAAAAGATTTTATGCATTCATCTGAAAAGATGAATGGAGCATCCTTTTCTAGGAGTTTATTCATAGGAGTGGCAATTTTAGAAAAACCTTTTATGAAATGTCGGTAAAAACCGGCATGCCCTAGAAAACTCCTAACTCCTCTAACATTGGTGGTATGTGAAGTTTAGCAATTACATCTGCTTTAGCTCTATCCACTTCAATTCCTTCCTTTGAAATTTTATGACCAAGAACGATGCCTTCTTTAACCATGAAATGGCATTTCTCCTAATTAAGTACTAGGTTTGATTGTTCGCATCTAATAAGCATTCGTTCAAGATTAACTAGACATGTTTCAAAAGTATCACCGAAAACTGAAAAGTCACCATGAAAACTTCCATGCATTCTTCTATCATGTCGTGAAAAATCGCCATCATGCACCTTTGAAAGGTTGCAGGGGCATTGCAAAGTCCAAATAGCATGCGTTTGTAAGCAAAAGTACCATAAGGGCACGTGAATGTGGTTTTCTCTTGGTCTTCGGGTGCTATTGGAATTTGGAAATATCCAGAAAAACCATCAAGAAAACAATAGTAACTATTTCTGGCTAATCTTTCCAACATTTGATCAATAAAAGGTAAGGGAAAGTGATCTTTTCTGGTGGCGTCATTTAATTTTCTATAATCAATACAAACACGCCATCCTGTTACAGTCCTAGTAGGAATAAGCTCATTTTTTTCATTTGTGATGACAGTCATGCCACCCTTCTTAGGTACGCATTGAACTGGGCTTACCCATGGACTATCAGAAATTGGATAAATTAAACCTGCATCAAGTAGTTTAATAATTTCTTTCTTAACAACATCTTGCATATTAGGATTTAGTCTTCGTTGGCGTTGCACATACATTTTATGACCTTCTTCCATAAGGATTTTATGTGTGCAATACGAAGGACTTATGCCTTTAATGTCATGAATCTTCCATGCAATAGCTGGTTTATGAGCTTTTAACACAGAAATGAGTTGAGATTTTTCATTTTCCGTAAGAGAAGACGATATTATTACAGGTAATTCAGATTCACCATGTAAATAAGCATATTCCAAATGGTTTGGAAGCGGCTTTAACTCTAATGTCGGTGGTTCTTCTATCGATGATTTGTATCGATATCTGTCTTCTTCTTTTAGCCTTTGAATTTCTTCTGTTGTTGGTTCATATCCATTAGCCAAAAGTGTAGCTAACATTTCAGTTTCATCAATTGGTTCAGTTCCTTCTCCTAAAGAATATTCTTCTGTTCCTTGTAATTCTGGAAATTCTTCTAACAATTCTGCATGTGAATCTATAGTTTGAATATAATAACATGTATCATCTGCAGATTGCGGTTGTTGCATGGCTCTATCAACAGAAAAGGTAACACTCTCGTCCTCTATACTTAGGGTCAGTTTCTTACCAAATACGTCTATTATTGCTTTGGCCGTGTTTAAGAATGGTCTTCCTAATATGAGAGGAACTCGAGAATCTTCTTCCATATCCAGAATAACAAAATCTACTGGAAATACTAAAGTACCAACTTTAACTAGCATGTTTTCCATTATCCCTCTAGGATATTTTACTGATCTATAAGCTAGTTGTATACTTATTCGTGTTGGTTTCAATTCTCCAAGGTCTAGTTTAGCGTATAGTGAATACGACGTTAAATTTATACTAGCACCTAAGTCTGTCAATGCTTCTATTGAATCAAGACTACCCAGAAAACATGGAATTATGAAACTTCCTGGATCTGATAATTTTTCTGGTATCTTATTCAACAGCACTGCAGAACAATTAGCATTCATAGTAACAGTCGAGAGTTCTTCCATTTTCTTTCTATTTGTGATTAGATCTTTCAGAAATTTAGCATATCTAGGCATTCCTGAAATCACATCAATGAAAGGAAGATTGACATTTATCTGTTTAAACATATCCAAGAATTTGGATTGCTCGGCTTCAAGTCTCTCTTTTCTCATTTTACTCGGGTAAGGAAGTGGTGGTTGGTATGGTTTAACATAAGGTTTAGCCTTAACTGTATTATCTTCATTAACCTTTTCAACTACCGGTTCTGTTTCCTTATTTTGCTCAGGTTGTGGTTCTTGTGGAGTAGGAATAGCTTCATCAGAAATTACAGGTATTTCAGGTGGTTTAAGTGTAATACCACTTCTTGTGGTAATGGCTTTAGATGTTTCATTCTGGGGGTTAGCATTTGTATCATTAGGTAGACTTCCCGGTTTTCTTTCACCTATTAACCTTGCTAGGTTGCTCACTTGTTGTTCCAAATTTTGAATAGAAGCTTGTTGATTTCTAAATGCTTGAGCATTTTGTTCATTGGTTTGTTTCTGAGATGTGAAAAACTGTGTTTGAGATTCAACTAGCTTTGACATCATATCTTCTAAATTTGGCTTTTTATCATCGGTTTGTGGTGGTTTATTTTGAAAATTAGGTCTTTGCTGATTGTAAGTATTATTGGATACTTGTTGATTGCTAGGATCTTGTTGATTGTTGTTTGGAACATTTTGGTTATAATTCTAGTTTTGATTGTAGATCGGTCTTGGCGGTTGATAATTATTCTGATAATTATTTCCAGGCCTTTGGTTTATGTATGAAACATTCTCTCATTGTTCCATTGTTAGTTCAATACTGAGACAATCTTTTGTCAAATGTGGTCCTCTACACTGCTCACAACTAATTCGTATTGAGTGAATATCTTTAGTCATCTTTTCCATTCGTCTCTCGACAGCATCTATCTTAGCAAAAATGGAATCGAAGTCATGGCTAGAATCGGCTCTAGCTTCTTTAGATGATCTAACGATATCTTTTTCTTGGTGCCACTCATGTGAGTGGGAAGCAGTGTTATCAATAATTTTGTAAGCGTCAGTTGCTGTTTTCTTCATAATGGAACCACCAGCTGCTATATCGATGTCTTTCCTTGTAGTGATGTCTCATCCTTGGTAGAATATTTGTACTATTTGACACGTGTCTAAACCATGTTGCGGACATCCTCTCAATAATTTTTCAAATCTGGTCCAAGCTTCATATAAAGTTTCATTTGGCTTTTGCGTGAATGTGACAATTTCCCCTTGAAGTCTCACGGATTTAGATGCCGGAAGGAATTGTTTAAGAAAATTTTCAACTAAAACGTCCCATGTATCAATCGCCCCTTCAGGTAACGATTCCAACCAATCTTTGGCTTCTCCCTTTAAAGTCCAGGGAAATAACATGAGATATATCTGTTCATCCTCCACTTCTCTTATTTTAAATAAAGTACATATCCTATTAAATGTACGAAGATGTACGTTTAGATCTTCCTTCGGTGCACCACTAAATTGGCATTGATTAGTTACCATGTTTAGGATTTGTCCTTTGATTTCATAATCTGGCGCATTAATGTCTGGTTGAGTAATTGCGTGACCTTGGCCAGTGCGTTTAGCTCTCATTCGGTCTTCCATACTTAGAGGTTCTAGATTCTCCATGATTGAATTTGTTGAATCTGAATCACTATAGGATTATGATTTAATGGTTGGTTTCTCAACAATCTCTGTTTAAATGATTGGTGGTTCCGGAGGAAAGATTAATGGTTCAGGATCTCTGAATTGCCCCTGAATATCTTCGAGATTCTCAATTGTGAGGTCGGGTTCAAAAAATGGATTATCGGAAATTTGAATTGGAGTACTTGGTCGACTAGATGACGATTCTAAAGAAAAATCAACGGCAACAATATTTCCTAGATGTCTTGATCGAGTTACAGGTGGTGAACGTACAAAAGGTGGTGAACGTTTTGCTCGGTGCATTAACTGAATATCCTATTAGTTATAAAAGATAAAAATTATTTAAGTTATCAAATTAACAGACTTTTATGCTTTTGCCCACGTTTCGAATAGCCAATAGATGCAGCAGGGAGCCAGAACCCTTTAAATCGGAAGCTCACAACTCAGCCACTAACAAATCCAACTATTACTACGAAACAGAAAATTTGGATGTCTATCAATTCAACCGTTTAAAATAATTTTTCGTTGAAATTTAAAGAAATTTTAGAGAAGAAATAGAAAATTTTATGTCCTAAAAACTAGAGTGTCGAGAAATAAGAAAGAAAAAGAGCGCATCGAAAAACGTCGAAAAATAAAAGGTCGAAAAATAATAGGCGTCAAAAAATAAAAATAAGAAAGTAGCGCGTCGAAACTTAAAAAGGAACTAAAAACTAAGAATTAAAAGTTGCGTCTAAAAATATTAAAGCTTAAAAGAAAAACTATATCCCAAATGGCAATAACTTAAAAAGTACTAAAATATAAAAACGGCGTCGCAAAATTCTAAAGCACCTAAATCTTAGTCTAAAGAAAAAGCACTTAAGGGATTTTACGGCAAAGCCTAAAAATCTAGAAATAAAAATAACTATAGCAAAAACTATATCTTAAAACTAATTACGAGCGAAAAATACAAAAATTACGCTAAAACAAATAAAAAGATACAAAATATAAAAATAAAACTTAAAGTTGTAAAAAGTACAATTTTTATAAAAATATTATTTTTATATTATTTATTTTATAAAAGTATTAATTTTATATATTTATAAAACTAATTACACTTAATAAAACAAATTAATTAAAAACTAAAACAAATAATTATTAAATATAACCCTAATTAGGGTTTTAATTATAATAATTATAATTAAACTAAACCCTAAACAGTCGGCTGAGGTTACCAGGCCTGTCAAGTCAAGCCATGCGATCGCATGGTTTGATAGTTAAAACCTCATGCGATCGCATGAGGTAGGATTTCGGGCCATGATCTGGACTGCTACAGTAACGGGCCAAGAGTGTTTTTATATTTTTTTTTCTATTTTTCTATTTAAATAAAAATATTTATATAAAACTTATATTTTTACAAACTAAAATAAAAATAAAGAAACTTTATAAAACTTATATATTTAACAAACTCTTAAATACATATATATTTTTTGTTTTTCTTTTTATATTTTTGAATATTTAAAACGTATTTTTACAAAAGCGTATTTTTATAAAAGTAAACTAAAAATTAATAAAAATCTTTTTTTTATTTATATATATAGCGTTTCGCTTCCGGCGTTTAAGCAATTTCCCCGGCAGCGGCGCCAAAAATACTTGATGTGTGCGAGGTGGTGTATAAAATAGTTATATTTTTACTACGAAAAACTATTAAATACGATACAAATTTACACAAGTGATTTATTTATTTATAGAGTGGATATACCTAAACCTTGCTACAACACTTATAGGCAGTGTACCTAATCGTACAGTAGTGTAGTTTTTAGTAAGTCCGGTTCATTCCACAGGGATCTTTTAACCAAGCTTAACGCTATATTAGTTTTAACTTATAATTGTAAAAATACAAAAATATATATAAGTAGTATTATTATTATTATTATTATTATAAAGGAGGTTTTTACGGTTTAATGACCGGTTTGTCGATTTTAAAACTTTAGTCGCAGTTAAAACCTAATGTAAAATATAAATATAACTTAATTTAAAGCGTAAAGTAAATAACGATAATGAAATAGCGATAAATAAAAGTGCGATAAAATAAAATTGCGACAATTAAAGAGTACGATAATTAAAAATGCAATTAAATAAAATAACAATAAATAAAAGTGCGATAATTAAAAGTGCAAGTAAATATGAAATAAAAGAATTATGCTTATTTAAACTTCCATAATCATGATGTTTGACGTGTTGATTTTTAGTTTATTCCCATGGGTTAATTGTCCTTTGTCCTGGATTATTCGATATGTCCATACGAATTTGTCCATAATAGTCCATCAGTCATAATCATAAAGTGCGAAAGTCTTCGTCAAATTATTCTTATTCCCGAAGTTAAATATTCCAACTAATTGGGGATTCGAATTGTAACAAGGTCTTAATACTTTGTTTAATGAATACACCAGGTTATCGACTGCGTGTAGTCCAAGGTTTTACTACTTTGTTAACAATTACACCAATTACCCTTGAATATAATCCACCCCTGTTTCAACAAGTCTATTAACTATTAATCCAGTTCTGTGTCCGGTAAAATGAACAATTATTGGTATTTATAGATATCCCGCCCACTGTACCCAGTCAAGCGTATGTGGTTATATATAAATACGTCAAATTATAAGTTAATATATTAAATTAACGAGGTATCATTTAGTTAATATAAAACCCATTAATAGCCCATAGTCTAATTTCTACAAGTGTCGTTCTTTTATCCAAACCTCAATTATGGTACAAAGCCCAATTACCCAATTTTAATATTTAGCCCAACATCACGATTACTTCGTCATTAAATAAGCATAATAATAATAACTTAGCTACGAGACATTAAATTAAAAATAACATTAACCATAACTTACAGTGATTAAAAATAGCGTAGCGTTACACGGACAGAATTTCGACTTACACCCTTACAACATTCGCTAACATACCCTTATTATTAGAATTTAAAATTAAAATTAAAATTATAATATAAATATATATATATATATATATATATATATATATATATATATATATACGTGATAGATAGAGAGATGGATGGATATTGTGTAAAAAATTCGTCCAAAACTCGCGAACTTTATAGGACCTGACCTGATACTGTTAGCCATGCGATCGCATGGAAAATGGTCATGCTGGCCATGCGATCGCATGACCCTGGAATCCAGCTCACATGTCTTTGTTTGCATTCTGCCGACGGTTTTTATTATAATATATAATATATAAATAATTTATATAATTATTTAAATATTATATTTTATTCTTGTGCATAGTTGACTTGTAATTTTTAGTCCGTTGCGTCGCGCATTGAGAGTTGACTTTGGTCCCGGTTCCGGATTTTCGAACGTCCTTGCGTACAATTTAATATCTTGTATTTTGCGTTTCGCATCTTGTACTCTTGTAATTTTGAGACGTTTCTCACCAATAATTTGAACCACTTTGATTGTACTTTGTACTTTTGAGCTTTTTAGTCGTTTGCGTCTTCAATTCGTCGAATCTGTCTTTTGTCTTCACCTTTTATTATTTAAACGAATATCACTTGTAAATAGAACAATTGCAACTAAAAGCTTGTCTTTCTTGAGGGATAATGCTATGAAATATATGTTCGTTTTTAGCATTATCAATTATTATACCGGATATCACCCTTTTTAGCTTGGTAGCCTAAGAATTAGGGAACAGACCCCCTAATTGACGCGAATCCTAAAGATAGATCTATTGGGCCCAACAAGCCCCATCCAAAGTACCGGATGCTTTAGTACTTCGAAATTTATATCATGTCCGAAGGAGGATCCCGGAATGATGGGGATATTCTTATATGCATATTGTGAATGTCGGTTACCAGGTGTTCAATCCATATGAATGATATTTTTGTCTCTATGCATGGGACGTATGTTAATGAGAAGTGGAAATATAAAATCTTGTGGTCTATTAAAATGATGGAAATGATTATTTATGTTAAACTAATGAACTCACCAACCTTTTGGTTGACACTTTAAAGCATGTTTATTCTCAGGTATGAAAGAAATCTTCCGCTGTGTAATTGCTCATTTTAAAGATATTACTTGGAGTCATTCATAACATATTTCAAAAGATGTTGCATTCGAGTCGTTGAGATCATCAAGATTATTATTAAATCAATTATAGTTAGATATATTATAAAATGGTATGCATGCCATCAACTTTCGATGTAATGAAAGATTGTCTTTTCAAAAATGAATGCAATGTTTGAAAAATGTATCATATAGAGGTCAAGTACCTCGCGATGTAATCAACTGTTGTGAATCATTTATAATCGATATGGACTTCATCCGGATGGATTAGGACGGATCTCTACAGTTGGTATCAGAGCGGTGGTCTTAGCGAACCGGGTCTTGCATTAGTGTGTCTAACTGATAGTCGTTAGGATGCATTAGTGAGTCTGGACTTCGACCATGTCTGCATGTCAAAAGTTTTGCTTATCATTTTTGTCGGAATTCATCTGCTTATCATCCTTAGGAAATTACCTGCTCATTATTCTTAGTCTAGACACATCTTACTGTAATGATTGCATGAATAGTGTATAGACAAAAATTCATATCTTTGCGTATCTATTACTGTAGACTTTATCTGACATGTTTCCTTAATTTTCTCTGTAATTCAAGGGATCTTTGGAAGTATGTATAGATATTCTATATATAATTAGAATATCATTCGGTATTCGAAAAAAAAAAATCATTTCATATCAAAACCCTTTAACTGATCGTGAGAGATGGATCCTACACCTAGCTTGGATTACATTAGTTCCGGAAGCGATTTCGAGATGTATATTGAAGCAGACTCCGAAGTCAATGAACCAGAAGTGCCTCAACCATTTAGTTATTTTTCTCTCTGGAGGAGATGGGGGTGGGTTCGAGACTTACTCACTCGATGGAGAAATGAAGAAGGCGAAACCTACCATGAACCAAACTTACCACCTAACATCGGAGAAAACAATGTACTCATTGGTGAACCTATGCGCAACACTGTTTTCACCCTTCTTGCCAAAATATTCCGCCTCGAAGGTCGTATTACTGCAATCTCAGAAAATATTCAACCTCTACTCCCGAATACCAATCGAAGGGGAATATTAGAAGAAATTAGGGAACTTTGAATTGATAATCAAGATTTATCGAATCAAATGAGTGAGTGGATAGAAACGATAGAGGGTAGGATAGAAACCCTGACACGAATGGTGCGTGATTTACAAGTATCACAAGCATCAAAAGCACCACAAGCACCATCAACATCATCCCCGTCACCATCAACAGTACCGACAGCATCAGCAGCACCAGCAGCATAAACAGTACCGCCACCATCCAGCAACAGCAACATCCGCATCTCACCCCTCAAATTCACAATTTGTCCCACGAATATCAACATCATACGCACCATAGATACCAAGGAGTACCAACAACAATAACCGATGAAGTATTGATCCATAACTTCATTAATATTTTGCGAAGAATATGTGGTTCCTAATAGTCTTAGAAATTACTTATTCTAGCTCAAACCGAAAATCATATGAGTTTAATATCATATTAATTCATTAAATCTATGATTACATCTGAAGAAAATATATATGTATATATGTTTTCATAAAGATTGTAATTAAAATTTCTTTTGTACAAACTGTTAATGATGATAATATTTTAACGGGTAGGTAATACCCGAGGAATATTTAGATTTCACATTAATAATTTACATTGTACATTCTTCGAATCTGATTCAACAAGCATTTACTATCCTACTTACATCTACGGATATACGTATCCGTTCACCACAAAATAACTATTTTCATTCAATTTCATATTTGGATTTTGACCTATCAGAATCCAACAAGTGGCATAATGAAGAAAACATTTGAAAAAATAAAATTTGTTAGAAACAGAAAAATTAACTATGAGAAATTTTGCTAAGAATTCAAGCTAACAAAATCCTAGCTAACTGTTCCTAGCTAACTGTTAATTTCGTATTACATTTATTTATCGCAATTTATTTATCACAATTTATTTATCGTAATTTAATTATCACAATTTTAATTCTCTCAATTTTAATTATCGTCATTTAAATACTGTTATTTACGCATTTTAAATATCGGGACATGTATACAAGGTTTTGACATATCATATCGACGCATATATATATATATATATATATATATATATATATATATATATATATATATATATATTATTTGGAATAACCATAGACACTCTATATGCTGTAATGATCGAGTTCGCTATACAGGGTTGAGGTTGATTCTATAATAATATATATAATTTGAGTTGTGATCGAGTCTGAGACGAATATGGGTCACGATATGTATTAATTAATTCGAATATTATAAATTAAACTATATATGAATTATTGTACTGTTAACTGTGGAATATTGATTGTGGACTATCAAGATTGGACAATTAAAAATGAATTAAAATATTAATTATAACCTATGAAACTAAACATTTCTTCAAGTTTGCCACTTAAATTCATCTTAAACTTCATTTGTATCTTGACGATTACAATCTGCGTTCAAACCTTTAATGATTCTTGAAAATACCTTAATCGAGAGGATGAATCAACCGCACTTCAGCTATGGAAGGAAAGATCAGTGCATATAGTTATGCACCTGAAAACACTCAGAACCTGAGTAAACATTTAACACGTATCTGTGCTTGCTCTTTTGGCACTGTTATTATCGAAAATAACATTGCAATTCTTTTTCAAATTAGTCAATTTTGTCACAGCTTCAACAAGTCAACTTCGACTTTTCATCCAAATTGGTCTTATTATAACCTCGATATATAAGTTTGCCTTTCGTCATCGTTACCGGGGAACGGTTTATATTCCACCAAATTAGCAGTAAACTTACCAGCAACCTCATCACCTCTTGACTTAAATCTCTAAGATAAATCATTATATTTATTCATTGAAACCCTATCATATACTCATCTGCATCTTGTAACGATAACCGACACGCCAATTACCGGGAATCAGCAATCAGTACTTTGAAAACTCACAATATATCTACATCAACAGTTATATGTATAACATTCGTCTCTTAGAATTATGATCTTTCATCTAAAATCCTGAAAAGCACTCAGTCTACAAATCAATACTCTGAATGTTGAAAAAGCTGAATGAAGCAGCAGAAACCGTAGATAACCATAAGCGACCTTAATCATCGGAAGTTGATGATAAAGGATAGTATGTTGGAAAAGCTCAGAAAAGTTGGAACTGGAAAACAGATTGAGCTAACCATGAAGGAGACCAAGGCCAAATACCAGGACCATACCATATATTCAAAGAATCTAGGTAATTCTGGATCCGATGAAACCTTCAACGAATATCTTGCTCCGTACTCATGTTAAAATCTTGCGTAAAATCTTTCTTCATCAACCATCGAACTTAGAAATCCCAAAATATCATCATAAATATCTTCGATATTTCTGAGGATATTTTCATAACTCTTCTTGTCTGAAATTAGTTATCTCTTCGTGCTATCCGTATTACACCAAAAAGGAAACCATTTTAGTTTTTAAATTTCTTTAAAATTCGAGTTTAAATTATGAATGACTTCTGGAGTAGTGTTGGGAACTGATGCATGAGTTAGTATAATATAATGACACTTGATCAACGTGATTATATTACAGTAAGTCATGCTGAGTTTCTAATGGAACGTGATGATTCACAAATCATAACGTCATCACGTGTCATGTTACATAACTCTTTCATTCTGCCTAACTCCTGAACATATCAAGAAAATATGTTCTTGATAGTTCTATCCTCAGTGATTCTGATAATTTGACAAATCAAATCGTGCTATTACGTTCTTTCTTGTTTAGAACATTAAGTTCATCCGAAGATCCATACTTACGAATTCTGGACCGTTACTCGCTTTACTAGAGGTTGAGAAGAGAATAAAAAGGCAAAGAGCTCTAATGGTGTATCCTATCGTATACACATATAAAAGGCATAATGGTTGCATAAAAGTAGCATCAGGAAGATTGGAAACGACAGTTTTGTGGAATTATCCGTCCAGCGTTCTCCACTGTACACGTTGCTCCGTCATGCGTAAGCCTTGAAGGCCGCCTAGCGCGTAAGCCCTGGCCGGAGAACGCCACTTTCAGCATAAATTTCGGATCACAAGTAACAGAACGTATCATCATCTGACACATGTCCCCGAACAATCCAGTGGATCTGACACTATAAATAAACCACTTGGGTCGTCATTTTACAGGGTTCAGGCATTCTGACAAATTTGAGAGCAGAGACTTCATCTCTTTCACTCTCTAGCACTTTCTCTCACTAGAAGTCATCCGGCTAGCAATTCTTCGCTCTACGGATGACAGATTGATTAAGCCACCCCACAAGTTTCTATACTTGTGAACCGGGTCTGCAGGTATTATTTCCCAAGCGTAAACATCAATCGGAAACACTCGCCCACCTAAAGCTTGATTACTTCTAGTAACGTGTTGGCACACTAAGCATTACCTCATAAGGAAATAGGTGTTAACAAGCTCCAAATTATACGAGAAAATATCAAGCCCAAAAACAACACGGAGGATTATAAACCGTGGATATTAATACGAATAGCAATATAAAGATACGGTATAATTAAGAATAGTATCACCCCAAGGTAATAGTGGAAGTAAACAGATTTTTATGGTGGAATATTGAAAAGAAGAATGACAGAAATGATAATTAGGAAAATATCAAGGATTAGAACGGGATTAAGCATTTTCACAATCTTTTGGATGTATGAACTAAGAAAGAAAGTATAGGAATTGTGAGAATAATAGAACAGAAGAGCTTAATTTATAATGGAAATATCAGATAGAGTAATCGAGGCAGATCATCGTATTTAATTATAGAGATCTTAATTCCCTTATTCGTCGAAGAATCAAACCTTTTAGATTTCGAAGAATTCCTTTAAATCCCTTGAATTTCGGAATTCAACCCTGACTCTATCAAAAGTTAAGATGAATCTTTACTTTTCCTATTTCAATCTTTTGCGATAGCTTCACTCATACGCTTCAAGCAACCGAATCGTTTAATCTATATTACTCGGTAATGATAAAACTCTATTTACCACCCATATTCGCCAGGAAAACATTTTTATTGTTAACCATGACCACCGCACTCAAATTTCGGGACGAAATTTTTTAACGGGTAGGTAATGTGACGACCCGGGAATTTCCGACCAAACTTATACTTAATCTTTATATGATTCCGACACTATAAGCAAAGTCTGTAAAGTTGAATCTCAAAATTTTTGAACTGTTTTAATCTATTCTTTTACCCTTTGACTAATCCCAACGATTCATGAACAATTAATGATAAATAGATATGTATATATAGACGTGTATTATATATATAAAATTATAATATTTCAATTTATGTAAATAATTGTGTATTAATATTAAATTGTTATATTAATATTATTAGTATTATTATTACTAAATCTATGATTAATATTATTAGAATTTTAATTATTATTATTATAATTATAATTATTCATTATTATTATTAATAATATTATTAATTGATATATTTTTTATTAATATTTATTATGTAAAAAACAGATGCATACAAAGTCAGTTTGGCATCGCTTTCTGTCTATTTGATGTATCTGCTCGATTGAAATCATGTATCTAATTTGTTACATAACATCCAAGATCGGTTATCAATCTATTTCACCTTTTTATATTTTTTATTTTCTTCTTCCTATTACTGATCCTTCCTGTCGACACACTTGCAAAAAATCCAACAAATTATTCTATGTTATGAAGAACTTATCCCATTCCTCATTATCATATTCAAATATCGATCACTTTTAATAAACCACCACAATCACTAACTTTCTATGTCATTTTACCAACTCAAGAACACCCATTTAAATTACCATCGATCACTTTACACAACCCATATTACTACTGTATCATGCTGTGTGTATGTTTCTGTTTCAAACAAACCCATACATCTTCTAAATGATCCTGCAGTCGACGAAAATCACCACAACCGTCAATCATGAAACCCAATACAGTTGTGCCGTTCTAATGATCGAACACCACATCTAGTATTTTCTGATTCCGCTAAAAACCGATGCTAAACGATGTTAAAACCTACTTACTATTTTTTCATTGCTCTTTATTTTTTTCCTTCGTTCCTACTGCTACTCGAAATCATGGCTTCATGATGAAGAATATAAGGCAATTAAGAACCTCATAATGATGATGCTGTGTGATTTGTGATGATGAAAGTAAGGATCACTAAATACCCCTCAATTCCACTTGCAATTAAATTAAGTTTTTTTTATATATAAGGGTTTATCATATATCCAAGACAAGTGACCTCCATGTGGGACTAGAATTAGGTGGCCGACTAAGAATTTGCTTTAGGGACGTAATATATTTTTTTAGATAAAGCTTATGACCTAGCAAACCCCACACTAATCCCACTAGTTAACCATTGGAAGGAAAAAAGGAACCAAAATTCCTTGTTGATGTACAGTTGTTCGATCCACTTGATTAGATGGGACCGAAATAATGGTATAATGAAATCGAAAGCCCCACTTGTTGATTATTAAAAAAAAGGGATCAACTTTCTTCTATTCTATTTCGGACCATATATTTATTGGATCACGATTCATTTTCCTGTCTATATATATTGCTGGATGATGATGATTCTGTAAGATAACGATAATGATACATGATGCTAGACGTTAAATAGTGGGTGTTATATTAAGGATGCGAATGATTGTGAAAACGTTGATAATAATGATTATGTTTCGGTAACGATGTCATAATGTTGATGGTAGCGATGATAATGATAAAGCATTAGGATGGATGATAGATAGATGATTATGATATTCATATTCATATTCATATGATGATGATGATTAGGATGTTAAAACGATGATGATGAACGGATCACAAATTGTGATTTTATGTAGATAAGAATCATGAAGCGATTCATTATGATGATGATGATTGAAGAAGATGAAGATGTTAATGATATATTACTATGAGGATGATGAAGAAATCACGAATGGCAATAGAGGATGATGGTTGGTGTGTTAAATCGAAACCCTTATAATTTTGTTGTCGACTATGCTTCGTGATTACAGAACCCCAAAACCAGCTTTAAAACTTGGGCCAATTAATTATCTAGTGGGCTTGTGTAAATGGGTTACGAAATTTCTGTTGGGCCGAAGGTAAGATGGCCAGTTTATAGAAACGGATACTGAGAGTTAAAAGAATTTCGATCCTAATTATTACAGAAAAACAACAGACAGATTGATGGTTAGGGAATTGTTGGGTGAACGGGAGGTCACGGGTTCGATCCCGGTTCGGGACATTCTTTTTAGATAAAGCTATTAAGGTAGTTTTTCAATATCAAAAATTATTATTATTATTATTATTGTTATTTTCACTACTTATTAATGTTATGATATAAATAAAATGATTAATGATTAATATTATCAACATTTAGTCATTATTAAGTAATATCATTAAAGCATTATTAGTATTATTAATATCGTTATTTTTAATTTTATCATTTTTATTATTAATATATGTATTATGATTATTATTATGATTATGACTATTATTATCATCATTATTATTAGTATTAGTATCATTTTGTAATTATTATTATTATTATTATTATTATTATTATTATTATTATTATTATTATTATTATTATTATTATTATTATTATTATTATTATTATTATTATTATTATTATTATTATTATTATTATTATTATTATTGTTATTATTAACATAAGTATTATTATTATTAAAGTTATCATTATTATTACTATTATTACTATTATTATTATTACTATCATTTTTATCATTATCAGTACTACTACAAATAAATATTTTTATACATTACACTATATTTTTATTATTAAAAAAATATAAATTAATCTTTATATATATAAAAGATATCAATTAATATATAAATATATATTTTTATCATATATGAACTTTTATATATAATTTTATTATTAATGATGAATAATAGTTATACAAAACTATATAATAATCACTTTTAAATATATATACAAATTAAATAAATAATATATAAAGTTATAATATATGAAATTATTCGATTTCGAGTATATGTTTTAATACATATATGAATAATATAGGTTCGTGAATCCGAGGCCAACCCTGCACTGTTCAATATCGTCATATGTATTTTTACTACAAAATACAGTATTGTGAGTTTCATTTTCTCCCCTTTTAAATGCTTTTGCAATATATATTTTGGGACTGAGAATACATGCGCTGTTTTTATAACTGTTTTACGAAATAGACACAAGTACTTGAAACTACATTCTATGGTTGAATTATTATATCGGATATCACCCTTTTTAGCTTGGTAGCCTAAGAATTAGGGAACAGACCCCCTAATTGACGTGAATCCTAAAGATAGATCTATTGGGCCCAACAAGCCCCATCCAAAGTATCAGATGCTTTAGTACTTCAAAATTTATATCATGTCCGAAGGAGGATCCCGGAATGATGGGGATATTCTTATATGCATATTGTGAATGTCGGTTACCAGGTGTTCAATCCATATGAATGATATTTTTGTCTCTATGTATGGGACGTATGTTTATGAGAAGTGGAAATATAAAATCTTGTGGTCTATTAAAATGATAGAAATGATTATTTATGTTAAAATAATGAACTCACCAACCTTTTGGTTGACACTTTAAATCATGTTTATTCTCAGGTATGAAAGAAATCTTCCGCTGTGTAATTGCTCATTTTAAAGATATTACTTGGAGTCATTCATGACATATTTCAAAAGATGTTGCATTCGAGTCGTTGAGATCATCAAGATTATTATTAAATCAATTATAGTTAAATATATTATAAAATGGTATGAATGCCGTCAACTTTCGATGTAATGAAAGATTGTGTTTTCAAAAACGAATGCAATGTTTGTAAAATGTATCATGTAGAGGTCAAGTACCTCGCGATGTAATCAACTGTTGTAAATCGTTTATAATCGATATGGACTTCATCCGGATAGATTAGGACGGGTCTCTACACATGTGACTATATTGATTGGCATTTGTAATTCTACCTAATGACGATTAATGATTAAATAAAGTACTTGGCCAAACTATAAGTACAAATCATAAATAGGTATACGCTCAAGTGGGAGAATGTTAGACATATTATATTCCACATTATTATGTCCTACCTATTTTGCATTATGATTTACTTTATTAATATTTAATACATATATTAATACAAGTTATGTTATAAGACTCTAGAATTAATATCATATATCATCCTCTTAATGTATATGAGGTTATAAGACTTATGTTTATGTTCTATATATTTATAACCATAATGACGAGTCTCATTTATTACCATAATGAAGTGTTCTTAATAAGTCTTTATAGGAGACTATTAAGATATCACTCCATAATGCACGATAGTTGATTCCTACCTTGACATCTCTTATATATAGAGGCTAATGTTTTACCTTATATGACTAATCACAACAACACATAACACTTAGCATAATTCCATCACTAAATGGAGAAGTTTTAAGTAGAAGATCATCATCTTAACTTATGTTTATGGCTTCTACATGATATATCAATTCAAGTAAGCTTTATTCCTTAATCTGTATATTGCTATGAATTACACGATGATTATGATATGCTTAACACGCCAATATGTTTAAGATTGATTGCCAGTGCCTCACTCAAATCATCTACTTACTGCGATCAAGTCAATGCTATTCTGATCAACGAGTGATTTGCACATCATAAAAATTTAGACATACACTACTACTCAAGTTTTAAAAGGTTGTATATTGAAATAATATAATTTAAGAGTAGTGATGTATAATATATGACTAATTTTAGCTATGTATAAATTATCACCATTCATTTTAGTTGTGTAATATTATGTTCTTTGGCGGTTCAAGAACGACAAGGTTTTTAATGAGTCTTTAATTTGTAGAAATTGTATTTTTGATTTCATTAGATTGTATTCTTTTCGTTGACTTAACAATGTAGTGACCGGAACTTTTCCATGTTTATATATATTAAATGAAATTGTTATTTACATGATTAAGTGTTTCCAACATGTTAAGCAATCAAACTTGTTAAGACTTGATTAATTGAAATAGGTTTCATATAGACAATTGACCACCCAAGTTGACCGGTGATTCACGAACGTTAAAATTTGTAAAAACTATATGATGACATATATATGATTATATATATAGTTAACATGTTATTATGATAAGTAAGTATCTCATTAGGTATTTTAACAATGAGTTATATACATAAAATTGAGTTTATTGAATTAAGAAACTCGAAACGATATATATAACGATTATCGTTATAATAACGTCTTACTAAATACATATGAATCATATTAAGATATTGATACACTGTGTTTAATCATGATAAATGATAAGTAAACATGTCATTAAGTGTATTAACAATGAACTACATATGTAAAAACTAGACTACTAACTTAATGATTTCGAAACGAGACATATATGTAACGATTATCGTTGTAACAACATTTAACTGTATATATATCATACTAAGATATATTAATATATCATAATATCATGATAATGTAATAATTTAACATCTCTTTAGATATAATAAACAATGGGTTAGCAACATTTAACAAGATCGTTAACCTAAAGGTTTCAAAATAACATTTACATGTAACGACTAACGATGACTTAACGACTCAGTTAAAATGTATATACATGTAGTGTTTTAATATGTATTCATACACTTTTGAAAGACTTCAAGACACTTATAAAAATACTTCTACTTAACAAAAATGCGTACAATTACATCCTCGTTCAGTTTCATCAAAAATTCTACTCGTATGCACCCGTATTCGTACTCGTACAATACACAGCTTTTAGATGTATGTACTATTGGTATATACACTCCAATGATTAGCTCTTTGCAGCCCATGTGAGTCACCTAACACATGTGGAAACCATCATTTGGCAACTAGCATGAAATATCTCATAAAATTACAAAAATATTAGTAATCATTCATGACTTATTTACATGTAAACAAAATTACACATCCTTTATATCTATTTCATATTCCAACGACCAAAAACACCTACAAACACTTTCATTCTTCAATTTTCTTCATCTAATTGATCTCTCTCAAGTTCTATCTTCAAGTTCTAAGTGTTCTTCATAAATTCTATAAGTTCCAGTTTCATAAAATCAAGAATACTTTCAAGTTTGGTAGCTTACTTCCAATCTTGTAAAGTGATCATCCAACCTCAAGAAATCTTTCTTATTTACAGTAAGATATATTTCTAATACAAGGTAATACTCATATTCAAACTTTGATTCAATTTCTATAACTATAACAATCTTATTTCGAGTGGAAATTTTACTTGAACTTGTTTTCGTGTCATGATTCTGCTTCAAGAACTTTCAAGCCATCCAAGGATCCTTTGAAGCTAGATCTATTTTTCTCATTTCCAGTAGATTTATCCACAAAACCTGAGGTAGTAATGATGTTCATAACATCATTCGGTTCATATATATAAAACTACCTTATTCGAAGGTTTAAACTTGAAATCACTAGAAGATAGTTTAGTTAATTCTAAACTTGTTCGCAAACAAAAGTTAATCCTTCTAAATTGACTTTTAAAATCAACTAAACACATGTTCTATATCTATATGATATGCTACTTAATGATTTAAAACCTGGAAACACGAAAAACACCGTAAAACTGGACATACGCCGTCGTAGTAACACTGCGGGCTGTTTTGGGTTTGATAATTAAAAACTATGATAAACTTTGATTTAAAAGTTGTTCTTCTGGAAAAATGATTTTTCTTATGAACATGAAAGTATATCCAAAAATCATGATTAAACTCAAAGTGAAAGTATGTTTTTCAAAATGGTCATCAAGACGTCGTTATTTCGACTGAAAATGACTACCTCTTACAAAAAAAACTTGTAACTTATACTTTTGACTATAAACCTATACTTTTTCTTTTTAGATTCATAAAATAGAGTTCAATATGAAACCATATCAATTTGATTCACTCAAAACGGATTTAAAACGAAGAAGTTATGGGTAAAACAAGATTGGATATTTTTTGATTGTTGTAGCTACGGGAAATATTGTAACAATTCTATACAAATCATATCCTAGCTAACTTATGTTGTATTAAACATGTATTCTAATATATTATGTAATCTTGGGATACCATAGACACGTATACTGAAAGGACCCGTTCATATACATTATAAACGATTCACAATAGTTGATTACATCGCGAGGTATTTGACCTCTATATGATACATTTTACAAACATTTCATTAGTTTTTAAAAGACAAACTTTCTTTACAATGAAAGTTGACGGCATGCACACCATTTCATAATACATCCAACTATAATTGGTTTAATAATATTCTTGATGAACTCAATGACTCGAATGCAATGTCTTTCAAAATATGCCATGAATGACTCCAAGTAATATCCTTAAAATGAGCTAATGCACAGCGGAAGATTTCTTTAATACCTGAGAATAAACAAGCTCTAAAGTGTCAACCAAAAGGTTGGTGAGTTCACAGGTTTATCATAACAATCATTTCAATATATTAATAGACCACAAGATTTCCGTTTATAAATATATGTACACTCGCAAGTGTATAAAAGTATTCTATAAGTTGTAGGCACCCAGTAACAAGCCTTAACGTTCATATTTTACCCTCTAAATTACACCAGATCAAGTGTGTTTAAAATAACCTCGAAGTACTAAAGCATCCCATAGTCAGGATGGGGTTTGTCAGTCCCAATAGATCTATCTTTAGGATTCGCGCCTACCGTACATAGACAAGTAGTTTAATGTTACCAAGCTAAGGGTATATTTTTGGTTTAAACCCACGTAGAATTAGTTTTAGTACTTGTGCCTATTTCGTAAAACATTTATAAAAACAGCGCATGTATTCTCAGTCCCAAAAATATATATAAAAGGGAGCAAATGAAACTCACAATACTGTATTTCGTAGTAAAAATACATATAACGTCATTTAATAAGTGCAAGGTTGGTCTCGGATTCACGAATGTATCAATATTGAGATTCAATATTGCAGGAAAGTACGTAGACGCAACGGAGATGATAAACACTAGATTGACCTCACGAGCATACCCATGAACCATACCCATCACCTCCATAGCTATAACCCATAATTTCCTTAGCTTCGACTCATTAAAAAAAAACTATTTTGAAATCACTCGGACAGCACTCCGTCGTAATATTTTATGTATACTAATAATATCTTGAAATAATACAGAGCAAATATATATATATATATATATATATATATATATATATATATATATATATATATATATATATATATATATATATATATATATATATATATATATATATATATATCAATTGAGAGAGTTTAGAGAAATATATTTTCAAGTTTCTATGAAATAATGAAACCTATTGAATTCTATTTATAATAGATTTTTGAATTATAAAAGTGAATTATTAAAGTATGAATTATTAAAGTGAATTATTAAAGTATGAATTATTAAAGTGAATTATTAAAGTATGAATTATTAAAGTTAAAGTAAAGTAAAAGTAAAGTAAAGGTAAAGTTAAAGTATAGTAAAAGTATAAAAAACTATGTATGTATAATACGCGTATAAATATATATAATATTAATTTAAATCGTTATATATATTTAATGAAATAAAATATAAATATCGTTATATTTATTATACTGGTTAAGTAATGAGTTGTCAAAAGTGATTCTAGATATTTATAAAAGTTATATACTTTTTAATAATAAAGTTCTTTTTAAACTGAAAACATCTTTGTACGTTTGAAAATAGATTAATAGAATATTATGGAAACCAATTATCCACTAACTTTTGTCTAACTTTCGTAAATGACACTTTTTGTTTTTATTTATAAATAGCTTTACAAATTATTCTGAATATCGTTAAGAGGAATAGATTTTCTCAAATCATAGTGGACCTCTCAACAGAGACTTGTAATCATAATTCAATGTTTCTGATAATTCAATCATTTAATATATTTTTTTTTTGTCGAAAATCATATTGAAACAAATACATTCGTGTAAACTATTATATGTTTAATACTTTATTAATATTCTCAAGTTATAATATATATATACATATACATATCTATTTATATATAACGGTTCGTGAATCGTCGGAATTTGGTCGAGGTTATAATGAATGTATGAACACAGTTTAAAATTCTTGAGATTTAACTTAACAAACTTTGCTTATCGTGTCTGAATAATATAAAGATTAAAGTTTAAATTTGGTCGGAAATTTCCGGGTCGTCACAGTACCTACCCGTTAAAGAAATTTCATCCCTGAAATTTGATAGAGGTCGTCATGACTAACAATGAGAATGTTATTATAATGATTATAGAGTTTTATCATGTTTAAGAAGAATGGATAAAATAATTCGATTACTCGAAGCGTATGAGTGAAGTTATCGTAAATGAATGAAATAAGATAATAGTGATTCGTCGTATCTTTTGACGTCATCATGATTGATCTCCGAAAAGAAAATCTTTGTAATCTATATTGGATTTGATTATTCGGCGATTAAGAAAATGATGATCCTCTTCTAATTAATGCGATAATCCATTTTGATTTCTCTGTCAGATATTTCACTATAAATCCACCTCCTTTGTTTTCTTACAACTCACACCTTCTCAACTCATATTTTAAAGTATTTGTCAATATGCTTCATCCAGTGCTGATTCTTGATATACTCCTCACTTTCATATCTGTAGCTCTTCTTTTTTATCTGCCTCCAGAAGAATCTATTTACTTCTACTATACTCTTGGTTTTATAGTGTTTTTAGTTCTCCCGTGTCTTTATATTGCTATATGCATTGATATATACGGTTTGTGATTTCTGGCTTGTTGTTGGGTTTTATATCTTCCCTTATATTTCAAAGTCCTTGCTTCTTCTATAATCATTGTTATCCACAGTTAATGCTCTCTTCTATTTGATATGATTTATACTCCCATTTCTAGTTCGGAGCTTTGTCCTTTGGTTTCTTCTTCTTGCGATTAAGCACCGCTTGTAATGTTCCAGAATTCGCAGATATAAATTTTGGAATGAACATTGTTAATGTTCTAGGAAGGAAATTGTAATGGCACGATCTTCACTTGTCAAATTACCAGAATACCTCGGAAAAAGCCGAATCATCAAGAAATATTTTCTTGATATTTAGAGATCAAAGAGAATACAAGATTCGTGTAACATAGCACATGATGACGTTATGATCTGTGAATCATCATGTTCCATTTAGAAACTCAGCATGAATTACTCTAATATAATCACGTTGATCAAGTGTCATTATATTATACTAACTCATGCTTCAGCTCCCAACACTTTTTCAAGAATATTCCTATTTTAAACTCGAATGTTTCAGAATTTAGAAACTAAAATAGTTTCTTTTATGATATAATACAGATAGCGCGAAGAGGTAAATGATTTCAGATAAGAATAATTATAAAAATATCTTCAGAAGTATGGATGATATTTATAATGAAATATACGATGATATCTTAGAATGTCTAATATCAGAGGATGATGAAGGATATTGTCCGCAGGGGTTTAGAGTTAGGAGCAAGATATTCGTTAATGACTTCAGCAAGTACTGAATCATTTGGATTCTTTGAAGGCAGGTTTAGCCTTTGTGATTTGTCCACAGCCTCCTTCATACTTTGCTCAATCCGTTTTCCAGTTCCAAAGCTTCTCTTTTTCTGAGCTTTGCCAATATACTATCCTTTATCATCCAACTTTTTACTGTTAAGGTCGTTTACAATTTTTGTTGCTTCATCAGCATTTTTCAAAATTTCGAGAAATGGTTCGCAGTTTAGGGTGTTTTTCAGAAATTTCTCATTCAAAGAATGTAAGTCTTGGAGGTAGACGTTGTGTGTACATGTAATTGTTGATGTAGACATGCTGCGAGGTTTCAAAATACTGATTGCTGATTCTCAATAATTGGTATGGCAATTCTTGTTATAAGGTACAAATGAGTATATGATTGGGTTTCGATAATTATAATGATTTTTTTTTGGAAAGTCAAAGATCAGTGAAGTTGTTGGTAAGTTTATTGCTAATGTGGTGAATATAAACGATTCCCCGATAACGTTGGCGAAAGGGCAACGTATCTATCTAGGTTATAATAAGACTGTTTTGATTGAGAAGTCGAAGTTGACTTGCTGGAGCTGTGACAAAACTGTCTATTTTGAAACGGAATTGAAAAGTTATTTTAGCTAGTAAATGCCAAAGGGTCTAACACGGATATGTATCGAACTATGACTTGGGTTTTGAGAGTTTTTCAGGTGTATACCTGTGGGTAACATGTGGTTGGATCATCATCTCGATTGTTCCTTAGTTGAAGTGTCTTCAGGAATTTTGAAGGGTTTGAGCACATATTGTAATCGTTAATACATATGATGTTCTAACACAGTTTTGAAGTCAAAGTATAGCTTTGAAAGATATAGGAATCTAAGAGTGATGATACTGGTTATATTTCGAATTGAATTATGCGATTTCAAAATCAGAATATGTAATTGAATTTGAATGAGTATGATTGTTTTGATTTATATGAAAGAATGGATATTGTTGTGAAAGTAGGGAGTATAGTTGATGATTGCTGAACCAGTTTCGAAAAATGTAATATATTAATTGTGAATTTATATATCTCTCGGGTATTACCTACCCGTTAAAAAAAATTTCACAATTAATATTTTGTACAAAAGAATTATTACAGTCTTTATGAAAATGTATGTGTATATTTTCTTTAGATGTAATATAGATTTAATGAGTTAATATTAAATTAAACTCATTTGTTTTATGGTTGGAACTAGAATTGAGTAATCCCTAAAACTTTATAAATTGCATAAGTATTTCTTCAATAATATTGAAATTATGAATCATTACTTTGTTACTTGTTGGTTTTCGTGAAACTCTTGTGAACTTCGCAAGGTACGAATGATGTTATTTGAAAAGTTTCGAGTACATCGATGATGAAAGTGTAAAATCAAACATATATTCGAATAATACACTTGATTTATTATGAATTGGATTTTTATTGAATTGAGACAGAGATTGTAACTAACGATGGTTAAGTTGCGGACGAAGGACGTACATCATTGCATATTTGTAATATGAATTAACTGAGTAGTTAAGATTCACATATAATATCTTAGTACGGGAAGATTTATTATGGTTTAAAAATTTATACATATAAAATATACATATAAATCTTTCGATTGGAAATGAGTTAATACTTCATAACTCGTTGATACAATATATTTGTTGTTGATTCGTAATGATGTCTACAATGATTCTTGAACTGACAGAGTTTGTGATGTTACAGGTGCTGTTGATTCTGACGATACTGACGGCACTGACTGTGTTGACGATGCTACGGTCCTGTTGATGCTGTTGGTAAAACAATTCTAGCTTTTAAATCGTACACCATTTTCGATCAAAGTTTCTACTATACCATCTCCGTTCACTCATCCGATTTACGGTCAGAATTAAATAATCTCTAAGATTTTAGAGATTACATAACTGCCGCAGAGATATCTCTTCAATGAAGTTTATGAATTAATACTTCATCGTTTGTTGTTGTTGATATTCCTGGATATTTACAGGGCGTATGACGTTGATGTTTGAGATACATATTGTGATGTTGCGGTGTGGGATGTGGATGTTGTTGTTGGTGGTGGTGATGGTACTGTTGGTGTTGCTGATGGTGGTACTGTTTATGCTGCTGGTGTTTGTAACCTTTGCACCATATTCTCCAAAGCCATTACCCGAGCGCGAAGCTCGTTGACTTCTTCTATTACACCGGGGTGATTGTCGGTTCGGACGAGCGGATAAATAAAATCTAGAATTTGGTGTAGTATGTAATCGTGACGAGATACTCTATAAATAAGAGAGAAAATTGTGTTTCGGATAGGTTCGCCGGTAAGTGCTTCAGGTTCTTCGCCAAGAGGGCAATGTGGTGGATGGAAGGGATCACCTTCTTCTTGTCTATAATGATTAATGAGGGTACGAACCCATCCCCAATTCATCCAGAATAGATGATGACTAATTTGTTGATCCATTCCGGTCACACTGCTTTCGGAACTTGAGTGGGATTCCATTTCGGAATCCGAGGGACTTGAACTAATGACGAATTCCATTTCGTACGATTGAATAAAGAATTTTTCGATATGAAATGATTTTCCGGCTATCGGGTGGTATTCTAATTATATAGAGCAAAAGGTTTCGTAGATTACGGAGGAATTTACGAAATATGTCAGGCAAAGTTTACAGTAACATATACGCTAAGATATGAATTTTGTCTATACACTATTCATGCAATCAATGCAATAAGATGTGTCTAGACTAAGAATGATAAGCAGGTAATTTCCGACAAGAATGATGAGCAAAACTTTTGAAATGCAGACACGGTCGAAGTCCAGACTCACTAATGCATCCTAACGACTATCAGTTAGACACACTAATGCAGACCTGGTTCGCTAAGACCACCGCTCTGATACCAACTGAAAGGACCCGTTCATATACATTATAAATGATTCAAAATAGTTGATTACATCTCGAGGTATTTGACCTCTATATGATACATTTTACAAACATTTCATTCGTTTTTAAAAGACAAACTTTCTTTACAACGAAAGTTGACGGCATGCACACCATTTCATAATACATCCAACTATAATTGGTTTAATAATATTCTTGATGAACTCAATGACTCGAATGCAACGTCTTTCAAAATATGCCATGAATGACTCCAAGTAATATCCTTAAAATGAGCTAATGCACAGCGGAAGATTTCTTTAATACCTGAGAATAAACATGCTCTAAAGTGTCAACCAAAAGGTTGGTGAGTTCACAGGTTTATCATAACAATCATTTCAATATATTAATAGACCACAAGATTTCCGTTTATAAATATATGTACACTCGCAAGTGTATAAAAGTATTCTATAAGTTGTAGGCACCCGGTAACAAGCCTTAACGTTCATGTTTTACCCTCTGAAATACACCAGATCAGGTGTGTTTAAAATAACCTCGAAGTACTAAAGCATCCCATAGTCAGGATGGGGTTTGTCAGGCCCAATAGATCTATCTTTAGGATTCGCGCCTACCGTACATAGACAAGTAGTTTAATGTTACCAAGCTAAGGGTATATTTTTGGTTTAAACCCACGTAGAATTAGTTTTAGTACTTGTGCCTATTTCGTAAAACATTTATAAAAACAGCGCATGTATTCTCAGTCCCAAAAATATATATAAAAGGGAGCAAATGAAACTCACAATACTGTATTTCGTAGTAAAAATACATATAACGTCATTTAATAAGTGCAAGGTTAGTCTCGGATTCACGAACATATCAATATTGAGATTCAATATTACAGGAAAGTACGTAGACGCAACGGAGATGATAAACACTAGATTGGCCTCACGAGCATACCCATGAACCATACTCATCACCTCCATAGCTATAACCCATAATTTCCTTAGCTTCGACTCATTTAAAAAAAAACTATTTTGAAATCACTCGGACAGCACTCCGTCGTAATATTTTATGTATACTAATAATATCTTGAAATAATACAGAGCAAATATATATATATATATATATATATATATATATATATATATATATATATATATATATATATATATATATATATCAATTGAGAGAGTTTAGAGAAATATATTTTCAAGTTTCTATGAAATAATGAAACCTATTGAATTCTATTTATAATAGATTTTTGAATTATAAAAGTGAATTATTAAAGTATGAATTATTAAAGTGAATTATTAAAGTATGAATTATTAAAGTGAATTATTAAAGTATGAATTATTAAAGTTAAAGTAAAGTAAAAGTAAAGTAAAGGTAAAGTTAAAGTATAGTAAAAGTATAAAAAACTATGTATGTATAATACGCGTATAAATATATATAATATTAATTTAAATCGTTATATATATTTAATGAAATAAAATATAAATATCGTTATATTTATTATACTGGTTAAGTAATGAGTTGTCAAAAGTGATTCTAGATATTTATAAAAGTTATATACGTTTTAATAATAAAGTTCTTTTTAAACTGAAAACATCTTTGTACGTTTGAAAATAGATTAATAGAATATTATGGAAACCAATTCTCCACTAACTTTTGTCTAACTTTCGTAAATGACACTTTTTGTTTTTATTTATAAATAGCTTTACAAATTATTCTGAATATCGTTAAGAGGAATAGATTTTCTCAAATCATAGTGGACCTCTCAACAGAGACTTGTAATCATAATTCAATGTTTCTGATAATTCAATCATTTAATATATTTTTTTTGTCGAAAATCATATTGAAACAAATACGTTCGTGTAAACTATTATATGTTTAATACTTTATTAATATTCTCAAGTTATAATATATATATACATATACATATCTATTTATATATAACGGTTCGTGAATCGTCGGAATTTGGTCGAGGTTATAATGAATGTATGAACACAGTTTAAAATTCTTGAGATTTAACTTAACAAACTTTGCTTATCGTGTCTGAATAATATAAAGATTAAAGTTTAAATTTGGTCGGAAATTTCCGGGTCGTCACATATACAAATGTTTTGACATATCATATCGACCCATGTATATATATTATTTGTAACAACCATAGACACTCTATATGCAGTAATGTTTGAGTTAGCTATATAAGGTTGAGGTTGATTCCAAAAATATATATACTTTGAGTTGTGATCTAGCCTGAGACGTGTATACACATGGTCGTGGATTGATTCAAGATAATATATATCAATTTATTTCTGTACATCTAACTATGGACAACTAGTTGTAGGTTATTAACGAGGACAGCTGACTTAATAAACTTAAAACATCAAAATGTATTAAAAATGTTGTAAATATATTTTGAACATACTTTGATATATATATATATATATATATATATATATATATATATATATATATATATATATATATATATATATATATATATATATATATATATATATATTTGTTATAGGTTCGTGAATCGACCAGTGGCCAAGTCTTACTCCCGACGAAGTAAAAATCTGTGAAAGTGAGTTATAGTCCCACTTTTAAAATCTAATATTTTGGGATGAGAATACATGCAGTTTTATAAATGTTTTACGAAATAGACACAAGTAAATGAAACTACATTATATGGGTGAATGATCGAAGCCGAATATGCCCCTTTTGCTTGGTAGCCTAAGAATTAGTAAACCGATCTACTAATTGACGCGAATCCTAAAGATAGATCTATTAGGCCTAACGAACCCCATCCAAAGTACCGGATGCTTTAGTACTTCAAATTCGTTTTTATCATGTCCGAAGGATTTCCCGGAATTATAGGGGATATTCTTATATGCATCTTGTTAATGTCGGTTACCAGGTGTTCACCATATGAATGATTTTTATCTCTATGTATGGGATGTATATTGAAATATGAAATCTTGTGGTCTATTATTATGATTTGATAATATATAGGTTAAACCTATAACTCACCAACATTTTTGTTGACGTTTTAAGCATGTTTATTCTTAGGTGATTATTAAGAGCTTCCGCTATTGCATATTAAAATAAGGACAAGATTTGGAGTCCATGCTTGTATGATATTATGTAAAAACTGCATTCAAGAAACTTATTTTTGATGTAATATATTCTTATTGTAAACAATTATGTAATGGTCGTGTGAAAACGGTATATTTTAGATTATCATTATTTGATAATCTACGTAATGCTTTTTAAACCTTTATAGATAAAATAAAGGTTATGGTTGTTTTAAAAATGAATGCAATCTTTGAAAAACATCTCATATAGAGGTCAAAACCTCGCGACGAAATCAATTAATATGGAACGTTTATAATCAATATGAACGGGACATTTCAAAAAATAGAGATGATCTAGTTTCTAAGTAAAACTTATGGCTTATATAGCCTTTGTAATTTCTCTCTTAGTGCCTTTGCTAGGGAGAATTTGTTGATATATAAAATTTAAATCGTTAATAAAACAATGTCGCACTAGTAATCTAACACATATCATAGCTAGGGATGATATCGGTTCTAGAACCGTACCGGAACCGGTTAGTACCGGTACCGAAATTGGTAAAATGGAGAACCGAAACCGTACCAAAATTTCAATACGATACCGGTTTCGGTACCGGTATTTTTCTGTTTTTTACCCACTTGATACTGTAATTTTTTGACAATGGTGTAGATAATACGAGTGACATGATATGATGTATGTACATATACATTATTTGTTTCCTTTATATATAGTGTATATTATGCGTTGTTGATAGAACCTAAAATAGATGAAATACCAGATAGATGATGACTAGAAATTGCTGAATCAACTGCTCCTCCAAAATGGCTGGTAATACCACTTAAGGTCAGATAGACTGTCCACGCAGTGCCACTACCCACTTCTACTAAGGTTGTGCTTAATAGGAGTAAGAGACTTGGTGGCAACAATCAGAATGAAATATTATTTATGTGTTATTTATCCATTTATAATTTTTTATGCCAATGTAGGTGACTGGAGATAACTCTCTTCAATTATTCCTGGGATGAGAGGGAGTAGGTTCTTCCTCCGACCCTCTATTTATATAACGAAGAAAGGAAAAGGCTCTTGCTCATACATGACTTATGTCTCTTTTCCATATATAAAAAGTAAGTTCACTCTCCCGACAGGCCATCAAGCCATTCCTTGCGACTTAGCCCTTGTTAAAGGCTAAAGAGCATACTGAACTCTCACCCTTTCTCGCCAGCAAGCTAAGCTCTTAGTCCTCTTAGCTGGCTTACCTTTAAACTAAGTCTTTAGGTTATGGCCCAAAGAACAATGATATATAAATAACATGAAGATGAACATGCAATAAACAAATATAAGAATAATGAAAAAGTTTGGTAGAACAAAAAATGCATACATGTACAGTCTATAAAAGAAAGAAAAAATTCCTATAAAATTCGTCTAAATAAAGTTTAACAAAAAAAAAAAACCAACTAAGGTTCGGAAGTCTCCTTCTCTTTTCCCTTTTTGTTTTTGTTGGGGGAGAATGTAGGTTAACATGGGATTATGCTTAATGACTATACTAATCTTAACTCATAAAAATAAGTGTTTTGATGATGACATGTGCACATAGCTAAAGGTGATGTTAGATATCTTGACATAAATCATCAATTTCACTAATTCACACTTCATCTAGCAAAAGATCAAAAACCAAAGAAAGCCTAAAATGTGAAACATGGTACACGGCTGAACCACGGTTGACTGCAGGTCAGACCATGGAGATCTGCACCAGATTTATGAAATCAGGGATGCACGGTCTGTAGTGACCCGAACTTTTCCAGGTTTATATATATTAATTGAGATTGATATTTACATGATTAAATGTTTCCAACATGTTAAGCAATCAAACTTGTTAAGACTTGATTAATTGAAATATGTTTCATATAGACAATTGACCACCCAAGTTGATCGGCGATTCACGAACGTTAAAACTTGTAAAAACGACATGACGATATATATATGGATATACATATGGTTAACATGAGATTATGATAAGTAAGTATCTCCATAAGTATATTAACAATGAGTTATATACATATAAACAAGACTACTAACTTAAGGATTTCGAAACGAGACATATATGTAACGATTATCGTTGTAACGACATTTAAATGTATATATATCATATTAAGATATATTAATATATCATAATATCATGATAATATAATAATTTAACATCTCATTAGATATAATAAACAATGGGTTAACAACATTAATTGAGATCGTTAACTTAAAGGTTTCAAAACAACACTTACATGTAACGACTAACGATGACTTAACGACTCAGTTAAAATGTATATACATGTAGTGTATTTAGATGTATTAAAATACTTTTGGAAGACTTCAAGACATATATCAAAACACTCATACTTAACGAAAATGGTTACAGTTACTTTTCCATTCTTTTCTTTCATCAAGAATTCTAGTCGTATTCTTATCCGTATTATACACAGCTTCAAAACGTACTTACTATAAGTATATACCAATAGGAACTAGCATGGGATTCCACTCTTGATTATGTCATGTATGACTAATCAATTTTAACTTCTACCATGAGCTAGTCAACTAACTAGAACTCCTTTTAACCCCACTCACCACTCACCAATTACCACTCATCATTCACTCCATTTCACTTCCAATTCTCTTTCTAATTCTCTCTCAACACACACACACACACACACTATTATGAACGTATTTTTCCAGTAGTTAATCATCATCTTCATCAAAAATCACTTCAAGAATCAAGCTATAATCATCATAGGAAGAACACTTCAAGAACACTTCAAAAATCCCTTCAAGTTTACTAATTTACTTCCAAGCTTTCTAATCCATTCCAAGTAATCATCTAAGATCAAGAAACCTTTGTTATATACAGTAGGTTATCTTTATTATTCAAGGTAATATTCATATTTAAACTTTGATTCAATTTTTATAACTATAAACTATATTAATTCGAGTAAAAATCTTACTTGAACTTATTTTTGTGTCATGATCCTACTTCAAGAACTTTCAAGCCATCCAAGATCCTTTGAAGCTAGATCATTTCTTGTCACTTCCAGTAGGTTTACGTACTAAACTTGAGGTAGTAATGATGTTCATAACATCATTCGATTCAAATATGTAAAACTATCTTATTCGAAGGTTTAAACTCGTAATCACTAGAACATAGTTTAGTTAATTCTAAACTTGTTCGCAAACAAAAGTTAATCCTTCTAACTTGACTTTTAAAATTAACTACACACATATTCTATATCTATATGATATGCTAACTTAATGATTTAAAACCTGGAAACACGAAAAACACCGTAAAACCGGATTTACGCCCTCGAAGTAACACCGTGGGCTGTTTTGGGTTAGTTAATTAAAAACTATGATAAAATTTGATTTAAAAGTTGTTATTCTGAGAAAATGATTTTTATTATGAACATGAAACTATATCCAAAAATTATGGTTAAACTCAAAGTGGAAGTATGTTTTCTAAAATGGTCATCTAGACGTCGTTCTTTCGACTGAAATGACTACCTTTACAAAAAAAACTTGTAACTTATTTTTCTGACTATAAACCTATACTTTTCTGTTTTGATTCATAAAATAGAGTTCAATATGAAACCATAGCAATTTGATTCACTCAAAATGGATTTAAAATGAAGAAGTTATGGGTAAAACAAGATTGGATAATTTTTCTCATTTTAGCTACGTGAAAATTGGTAACAAATCTATTCCAACCATAACTTAATCAACTTGTATTGTATATTATGTAATCTTGAGATACCATAGACACGTATACAATGTTTTGACCTATCATGTCGACACATCTATATATATTTCGGAACAACCATAGACACTCTATATGTGAATGTTGGAGTTAGCTATACAGGGTTGAGGTTGATTCCAAAATATATATAGTTTGAGTTGTGATCAATACTGAGATACGTATACACTGGGTCGTGGATTAATTCAAGATAATATTTATCGATTTATTTCTGTACATCTAACTGTGGACAACTAGTTGTAGGTTACTAACGAGGACAGCTGACTTAATAAACTTAAAACATCAAAATATATTAAAAGTGTTGTAAATATATTTTAAACATACTTTGATATATATGTATATATTGTTATAGGTTCGTGAATCAACCAGTGGCCAAGTCTTACTTCCCGACGAAGTAAAAATCTGTGAAAGTGAGTTATAGTCCCACTTTTAAAATCTAATATTTTTGGGATGAGAATACATGCAGGTTTTATAAATGATTTACAAAATAGACACAAGTACGTGAAACTACATTCTATGGTTGAATTATTGAAATCGAATATGCCCCTTTTTATTAAGTCTGGTAATCTAAGAATTAGCGAACAGACACCCTAATTGACGCGAATCCTAAAGATAGATCTATTGGGCCTAACAAACCCCATCCAAAGTACCGGATGCTTTAGTACTTCGAAATTTATATCATATCCGAAGGGTGTCCCGGAATGATGGGGATATTCTTATATATATGCATCTTGTTAATGTCGGTTACCAGGTGTTCACCATATGAATGATTTTTATCTCTATGTATGGGATGTGTATTGAAATATGAAATCTTGTGGTCTATTGTTACGATTTGATATATATAGGTTAAACCTATAACTCACCAACATTTTTGTTGACGTTTAAAGCATGTTTATTCTCAGGTGAATACTAAGAGCTTCCGCTGTTGCATACTAAAATAAGGACAAGATTTGGAGTCCATGTTTGTATGATATTGTGTAAAAACTGCATTCAAGAAACTGATTTCGATGTAACATATTTGTATTGTAAACCATTATGTAATGGTCGTGTGTAAACAGGATATTTTAGATTATCATTATTTGATAATCTACGTAAAGATTTTTAAACCTTTATTTATGAAATAAAGGTTATGGTTTGTTTTAAAAATGAATGCAGTCTTTGAAAAACGTCTCATATAGAGGTCAAAACCTCGCAACGAAATCAATTAATATGGAACGTTTTTAATCAATAAGAACGGGACATTTCAGTTGGTATCCGAGCGTTGGTCTTAGAGAACCAGAAAATTTGCATTAGTGTGTCTTATCGAGTTTGTTAGGATGCATTAGTGAGTCTGGACTTCGACCGTGTTTTCTTTAAAAATGATTGCTTAACATTTTTGTTGGAAACTATATATTTTTAACATATGAATATTATGTGATATATTAATCTCTTAACGTGTTTGATATTATGTGATAGATGTCTACCTCTAGAACAAGTCCCATTGACTCACCTAATAATAATGAAGAGTCAAATGTAAATTGGAATGATTCGTGGACTGATTCACAAGTTCCCGAAGAGGAACCGGAAGAAGAATCGGAACCGGAAGAAGAAATAGAACCGGTGGGGGAAATAATAAAACGGTTAAGTAAAAGAGAATCCTCAACCAACCGACCAAGGTTAATTATGGTCAATGGTGTTTCCGCCAAGGAAGCAAAATATTGGGAGGATTACCAATTCTCCGATGAATCGAATTCGACGAGAATTCCGATGATGTTATAGAAATTACCCCAACTGAATTTAAAAAGGCAAAAGAAAATAATAAGGGAAAGGGCATAAAAATAGAGAAATCTAATTCCAACCCCGATGAACTTTATATGTATCGTCAACCCCCGAAGTCCTTAAGTTGTAACAATGACCCGGGAACCTCTAAACCACCAGGTTTTTCTAAACCAATGTGGACAACAATGGCTCGTATTAGGGGAACATCATATATCCCTAGAAACTTGGAAAAACGAACCAAAACCGAACAAGAAGAAACGAGCGAGTCGGAATAAGATAGTTGTATTCGTGTGGTGTAATATATGTAATATAGTGTGCTTATGCTTTATGATATATGTAAAAATTGCTTGTATTAATAAGTATTTTTTTTTATGAATCTAACTATTGTCTATTTTACAGTATAAAAATACAAAATGGATAGACAACCCAATATTTTAAGAGACCTACCCGGAGACATGATTGATGAAATCTTGTCTAGAGTCGGTCAGAATTCCTCGGCACAACTATTTAAGGCGAGATCAGTTTGTAAGACATTCGAAGAACGTTCCAAGAATGCCTTGGTTAATAAAAGGCTTTTGTTCGAAAGATGGGGGATATCACATTGGGAAATCCATAAGTTACGATGTGTATACTTTGACGCATATATTGCGGGGAACCCAAATGCTATTTTACGCAACGGGTTAAGAAATTATTTTGACTCAGTATATCCGAATATAGGACTTCGTGATTTAGAAAAAGCGGCTAACATGCAACATAAAGAAGCATGTTATGCTTACGGGTTAGTAATGTTCGCTTCTCACCAAAGTGAGAACAAGAACATCGGGCTACAACTATTAAACAAAACGTTTCCACAAGTGACGGAGTCGGTAATTGGGGTAAGAAATGAGGTTTTTAGATTGTTACGCGACTGTTGGACATTACGTAACCCTCGTCCCTTTGACGACGTTACAACACGCTGTCTTATCAACGGCCATAACGGTTATGTTCCACAAGACCAAGGATGGGAAGTAATCCTAGTAAAACCAGAATGCATGACTTGTTTCTGGACGTATGAATTACGTGTCTTTATTGCCTTTGCTGAACGACTTGTGTACTAGCTAGAATTATCTTCACAACTATCTTGTATCAAAGTTATTGTGTGCTATATTTCATGCTTTATGTAAAATAAGCGGTATTGTAAGTTTGTAAAATATTGTATAAAAGTTTGACGCGAAATATTATTACAATCAGTTTTTCATATAGAATTGTAGTAGTTGAATTGTATATTAGCTACTAAGTATGAACTTAATGGGTAGGTGCTACCCGAATTTAAACTTATAAAACGCTAATATGAAGAAAAAGCTTTTATAAATGAGTTCATATTATGCTACGAAATACTATTAACTACTCTTAATATTATGTATGATTAACTTGTTCCATTTGACTATTTTGAAGGAAATGGCACCGACTACTCGACACACCGTGAATATGAATGAAGAGGAATTCCGTACTTTTCTAGCTTCAAACATAGCCGCAGTACAGGCTGCGCTACATACCAACAATAACCTTGGATCTGGCAGTACAGGAAATCGTGTAAGATGCACCTACAAAGAATTCACTGCCTACAAACCTTTGGAATTTGATGGAACCGAAGGACCGATCGGATTGAAACGGTGGACCGAGAAGGTCGAATCAGTGTTTGCCATAAGTAAGTGTACTGAAGAGGACAAAGTGAAGTACGCTACGCATACCTTCACAGGTTCTGAGTTAACATGGTGGAATACCTATCTAGAGCAAGTGGGACAAGATGATGCGTATGCACTACCGTGGTCAGCATTCAAGCACTTGATGAACGAGAAGTACCGTCCCAGAACCGAGGTCAATAAGCTCAAGACAGAACTTAGAGGGTTACGAACCTAAGGATTTGATATTACCACGTACAAAAGACGATTCACAGAATTGTGCCTATTGTGTCCGGGAGCATTCAAAGATGAGGAAGAGAAGATCGACGCGTTTGTGAAAGGATTACCGGAAAAAATCCAAGAAGATATAAGTTCACACGAGCCCGCCTCCATACAACAGGCATGTAGAATGGCTCACAAACTAGTGAACCAGATTGAAGAAAGAATTAAAGAACAGACTGCTGAAGAGGCCAATGTGAAGCAAGTCAAAAGAAAGTGGGAGGAAAACGGTGATAAGAATCACCAATACAACAACAACAGCAATTACAACAATAATCGCAACAATTATCCCAACAATCGCAACATCAATCGCAACTACAACAAACGGCCCAACAACAACAACAACAACAACAACAACAACAACAACAACAACAACAACAACAACAACAGCAACTACAACAATCATCCCAACAACAATAATAACCGCAACAACAACAACAATCAGAAGCAGCTATGCCAAAGGTGTGAAAAGTATCACTCGGGGTTCTGCACCAAATTTTGCAACAAGTGTAAAAGAAATGGTCATAGCGCGGTGAAGTGTGAGGTCTACGGACCAGGGGTTAATAGAACGAAAGGAACAAATGGTGTCGGAACGAGTAATGGCGGAGCAAGTAGTGTCGGAGCAAGTTATGCCAATGTAGTTTGTTATAAATGTAGAAAATCTGGCCACATTATTAGAAATTTCCCGAACCAGGAGAACACGAATGGACAAGGCCGCGGAAGAGTTTTCAATATTAATGCGGCAGAGGCACAGGAAGACCCGGAGCTTGTTACGGGTACGTTTCTTATTGACAATAAATCTGCTTACGTTTTATTTGATTCGGGTGCGGATAGAAGCTATATGAGTAGAGATTTTTGTGCTAAATTAAGTTGTCCATTGACGCCTTTGAATAGTAAATTTTTACTCGAATTAGCAAATGGTAAATTAATTTCAGCAGATAATATATGTCGGAATCGAGAAATTAAACTGGTTAGCGAAACATTTAAGATTGATTTGATACCAGTAGAGTTAGGGAGTTTTGATGTGATAATCGGTATGGACAGGTTGAAATAAGTGAAAGCAGAGATCGTTTGTTACAAAAATGCAATTCGCATTATACGAGAAAAAGGAAAACCCTTAATGGTGTACGGAGAAAAGGGCAACACGAAGCTACATCTTATTAGTAATTTGAAGGCACAAAAACTAATAAGAAAAGGTTGCTATGCTGTTCTAGCACACGTCGAGAAAGTACAAACTGAAAAAAAGAGCATCAATGATGTTCCCATTGCAAAAGAATTTCCCGATGTATTTCCGAAAGAATTACCGGGATTACCCCCACATCGATCAGTTGAATTTCAAATAGATCTTGTACCAGGAGCTGCACCAATAGCTCGTTCTCCTTACAGACTCGCACCCAGCGAGATGAAAGAACTGCAAAGCCAATTACAAGAACTTTTAGAGCGTGGTTTCATTCGACAAAGTACATCACCGTGGGGAGCTCCTGTTTTGTTTGTCAAGAAGAAAGATGGTACATTCAGGTTGTGTATCGACTACCGAGAGTTGAACAAACTTACCATCAAGAACCGCTACCCACTACCGAGAATCGATGACTTATTTGATCAACTACAAGGCTCGTCTGTTTATTCAAAGATTGACTTACGTTCCGGGTATCATCAAATGCGGGTGAAAGAAGATGATATTCCAAAGACTGCTTTCAGAACACGTTACGGTCATTACGAGTTTATGGTCATGCCGTTTGGTTTAACTAATGCACCAGCTGTGTTCATGGACCTTATGAACCGAGTGTGTGGACCATACCTTGACAAGTTTGTCAGTGTTTTCATTGATGACATACTTATTTACTCAAAGAATGACCAAGAACACGGTGAACATTTGAGAAAGGTGTTAGAAGTATTGAGGAAGGAAGAATTGTACGCTAAGTTTTCAAAGTGTGCATTTTGGTTGGAAGAAGTTCAATTCCTTGGTCACATAGTGAACAAAGAAGGTATTAAGGTGGATCCGGTAAAGATAGAAACTGTTGAAAAGTGGGAAACCCCGAAAACTCCGAAACACATACGCCAGTTTTTAGGACTAGCTGGTTACTACAGAAGGTTCATCCAAGACTTTTCCAGAATAGCAAAACCCTTGACTGCATTAACGCATAAAGGGAAGAAATTTGAATGGAATGATGAACAAGAGAAAGTGTTTCAGTTATTGAAGAAAAAGCTAACTACGACACCTATATTGTCATTGCCTGAAGGGAATGATGATTTTGTGATTTATTGTGACGCATCAAAGCAAGGTCTCGGTTGTGTATTAATGCAACGAACGAAGGTGATTGCTTATGCGTCTAGACAATTGAAGATTCACGAACAAAATTATACGACGCATGATTTGGAATTAGGCGCGGTTGTTTTTGCATTAAAGACTTGGAGGCACTACTTATATGGGGTCAAAAGTATTATATATACCAACCACAAAAGTCTTCAACAAATATTTAATCAGAAACAACTGAATATGAGGCAGCGTAGGTGGATTGAATTATTGAATGATTACGACTTTGAGATTCGTTACCACCCGGGGAAGGCAAATGTGGTAGCCGATGCCTTGAGCAGGAAGGACAGAGAACCCATTCGAGTAAAATCTATGAATATAATGATTCATAATAACCTTACTCCTCAAATAAAGGAGGCGCAACAAGGAGTTTTAAAAAAGGGAAATATAAAGGATGAAATACCCAAAGGATCGGAGAAGCATCTTAATATTCTGGAAGACGGAACCCGGTATAGGGCTGAAAGGATTTGGGTACCAAAATTTCGAGATATGAGAGAAATGGTACTTAGAGAAGCTCATAAAACCAGATACTCAATACATCCTGGAACGGGGAAGATGTACAAGGATCTCAGGAAATATTTTTGGTGGCCGGGTATGAAAGCCGATGTTGCTAAATACATAGGAGAATGTTTAACGTGTTCTAAGGTCAAAGCTGAGCATCAGAAACCATCAGGTCTACTTCAACAACCTGAAATCCCGGAATAGAAATGGGAAAACATTACCATGGATTTCATCACTAAATTGGCAAGGACTGCAAGTGGTTTTGATACTATTTGGGTAATAGTTGATCGTCTCACCAAATCAGCACATTTCCTGCCAATAAGAGAAGATGACAAGATGGAGAAGTTAGCACTACTGTATTTGAAGGAAGTCGTCTCCAGACATGGAATACCAATCTCTATTATCTCTGATAGGGATGGCAGATTTATTTCAAGATTCTGGCAGACATTACAGCAAGCATTAGGAACTCGTCTAGACATGAGTACTGCCTATCATCCACAAACTGATGGGCAGAGCGAAAGGACGATACAAATGCTTGAAGACATGCTACGAGCATGTGTTATTGATTTCGGAAATAGTTGGGATCGACACCTACCATTAGCAGAATTTTCCTACAACAACAGCTACCATTCAAGCATTGAGATGGCGCCGTTTGAAGCACTTTATGGTAGAAAGTGCAGGTCTCCGATTTGTTGGAGTGAAGTGGGGGATAGACAGATTACGGGTCCGGAGATTATACAAGAAACTACCGAGAAGATCATCCAAATTCAGCAACGGTTGAAAACCGCCCAAAGTCGACAAAAGAGCTACGCTAACATTAAAAGAAAAGATATAGAATTTGAAATTGGAGAGATGGTCATGCTTAAAGTTGCACCTTGGAAAGGCGTTGTTCGATTTGGTAAACGAGGGAAATTAAATCCAAGGTATACTGGACCATTCAAGATTATTGATCGTGTCGGACCAGTAGCTTACCGACTTGAGTTACCTCAACAACTCGCGGCTGTACATAACACTTTCCACGTCTCGAATTTGAAGAAATGTTTTGCTAAAGAAGATCTCACTATTCCATTAGATTAAATCCAAATCAACGAAAAACTCCAATTCATCGAAGAACCCGTCGAAATAATGGATCGTGAGGTTAAAAGACTTAAGTAAAACAAGATACCAATTGTTAAGGTTCGATGGAATGCTCGTAGAGGACCCGAGTTCACCTGGGAGCATGAAGATCAGATGAAGAAGAAATACCCGCATCTATTTCCAGAAGATTCGTCAACACCTTCAACAGCTTAAAATTTTGGGACGAAATTTATTTAACGGGTAGGTACTGTAGTGACCCGAACTTTTCCATGTTTATATATATTAATTGAGATTGATATTTACATGATTAAATGTTTCCAACATGTTAAGCAATCAAACTTGTTAAGACTTGATTAATTGAAATATGTTTCATATAGACAATTGACCACCCAAGTTGACCGGCGATTCACGAACGTTAAAACTTGTAAAAACGACATGACGATATATATATGGATATACATATGGTTAACATGAGATTATGATAAGTAAGTATCTCCATAAGTATATTAACAATGAGTTATATACATATAAACAAGACTACTAACTTAAGGATTTCGAAACGAGACATATATGTAACGATTATCGTTGTAACGACATTTAAATGTATATATATCATATTAAGATATATTAATATATCATAATATCATGATAATATAATAATTTAACATCTCATTAGATATAATAAACAATGGGTTAACAACATTAATTGAGATCGTTAACTTAAAGGTTTCAAAACAACGCTTACATGTAACGACTAACGATGACTTAACGACTCAGTTAAAATGTATATACATGTAGTGTATTTAGATGTATTAAAATACTTTTGGAAGACTTCAAGACATATATCAAAACACTCATACTTAACAAAAATGGTTATAGTTACTTTTCCATTCTTTTCTTTCATCAAGAATTCTAGTCGTATTCTTATCCGTATTATACACAGCTTCAAAACGTACTTACTATGCGTATATACCAATAGGAACTAGCATGGGATTCCACTCTTGATTATGTCATGTATGACTAATCAATTTTAACTTCTACCATGAGCTAGTCAACTAACTAGAACTCCTTTTAACCCCACTCACCACTCACCAATTACCACTCATCATTCACTCCATTTCACTTCCAATTCTCTTTCTAATTCTCTCTCAACACACACACACACATACACACTATTATGAACGTATTTTTCCAGTAGTTAATCATTATCTTCATCAAAAATCACTTCAAGAATCAAGCTATAATCATCATAGGAAGAACACTTCAAGAACACTTCAAAAATCCCTTCAAGTTTACTAATTTACTTCCAAGCTTTCTAATCCATTCCAAGTAATCATCTAAGGTCAAGAAACCTTTGTTATATACAGTAGGTTATCTTTATTATTCAAGGTAATATTCATATTCAAACTTTGATTCAATTTCTATAACTATAAACTATATTAATTCGAGTAAAAATCTTACTTGAACTTGTTTTTGTGTCATGATCCTACTTCAAGAACTTTCAAGCCATCCAAGATCCTTTGAAGCTAGATCATTTCTTGTCACTTCCAGTAGGTTTACCTACTAAACTTGAGGTAGTAATGATGTTCATAACATCATTCGATTCAAATATATAAAACTATCTTATTCGAAGGTTTAAACTCGTAATCACTAGAACATAGTTTAGTTAATTCTAAACTTGTTCGCAAACAAAAGTTAATCCTTCTAACTTGACTTTTAAAATTAACTACACACATGTTCTATATCTATATGATATGCTAAATTAATGATTTAAAACCTGGAAACACGAAAAATACCGTAAAACCGGATTTACGCCGTCGTAGTAACACCGCGGGCTGTTTTGGATTAGTTAATTAAAAACTATGATAAACTTTGATTTAAAAGTTGTTATTCTGAGAAAATGATTTTTATTATGAACATGAAACTATATCCAAAAATTATGGTTAAACTCAAAGTGGAAGTATGTTTTCTCAAATGGTCATCTAGACGTCGTTCTTTCGACTGAAATGACTACCTTTACAAAAACGAATTGTAACTTATTTTTCGGACTATAAACCTATACTTTTCTGTTTAGATTCATAAAATAGAGTTCAATATGAAACCATAGCAATTTGATTCACTCAAAACGGATTTAAAATGAAGAAGTTATGGGTAAAACAAGATTGGATAATTTTTCTCATTTTAGCTACGTGAAAATTGGTAACAAATCTATTCCAACCATAACTTAATCAACTTATATTGTATATTATGTAATCTTGAGATACCATAGACACGTATATAATGTTTCGACCTATCATGTCGACACATCTATATATATTTCGGAACAACCATAGACACTCTATATGTGAATGTTGGAGTTAGCTATACAGGGTTGAGGTTGATTCCAAAATATATATAGTTTGAGTTGTGATCAATACTGAGATACGTATACACTGGGTCGTGGATTGATTCAAGATAATATTTATCGATTTATTTCTGTACATCTAACTGTGGACAACTAGTTGTAGGTTACTAACTAGGACAGCTGACTTAATAAACTTAAAAATCAAAATATATTAAAAGTGTTGTAAATATATTTTAAACATACTTTGATATATATGTATATATTGTTATAGGTTCGTGAATCAACCAGTGGCCAAGTCTTACTTCCCGACGAAGTAAAAATCTGTGAATCAACCAGTGACGCGAATCCTAAAGATAGATCTATTGGGCCTAACAAACCCCATCCAAAGTACCGGATGCTTTAGTACTTCGAAATTTATATCATATCCGAAGGGTGTCCCGGAATGATGGGGATATTCTTATATATATGCATTTTGTTAATGTCGGTTACCAGGTGTTCACCATATGAATGATTTTTATCTCTATGTATGGGATGTGTATTGAAATATGAAATCTTGTGGTCTATTGTTACGATTTGATATATATAGGTTAAACCTATAACTCACCAACATTTTTGTTGACATTTAAAGTATGTTTATTCTCAGGTGAATACTAAGAGCTTCCGCTGTTGCATACTAAAATAAGGACAAGATTTGGAGTCCATGTTTGTATGATATTGTGTAAAAACTGCATTCAAGAAACTGATTTCGATGTAACATATTTGTATTGTAAACCAGTATGTAATGGTCGTGTGTAAACAGGATATTTTAGATTATCATTATTTGATAATCTACGTAAAGCTTTTTAAACCTTTATTTATGAAATAAAGGTTATGGTTTGTTTTAAAAATAAATGCAGTCTTTGAAAAACGTCTCATATAGAGGTCAAAACCTCGCAACGAAATCAATTAATATGGAACGTTTTTAATCAATAAGAACGGGACATTTCACGGCCGACTCTACGGCTGACCGTGGGTCGACCGCAGAAACCTTCTATAACGACCCAGCTTTTTTGACTTGCTTTTGTGCTTTCACGAAACTGCGTATATATGCGTACTGAGCTAGTTTATGCTCTGAGATCTTATTTAATTATTAATTACTTTCGTTAATATCTTACAACGTGCTATTAAGTATGTAATCACTTAACTTGATTCCCGAAAGCTTTTACGACCGTTGGTGTCACTTGACGTTTGAAACGAGCTATGTACTTGGTACACATTTAACTTTGGTCATAATCGGAATATTATGACTACGTAATATTAATTGTTATTTTATAATAACAATTACTTGGGTTTTTGGATGCTTAATTACGCTTAGTAATTTACAAAACACACTAGTTAGTCTTGTTGGACATTCTACCTTGTTGGACTTTAGCCCACGCTACTCTAGCTAGTGGACTATTTAATTAGCCCAATCATTAATGGTTAATGACCCATTTATATGTAAGACAAATGCCCATTTATAAGAGCCAACATACTAGCATTTTTGTTTACCATTATCACTAATGTTGCATGGGATCCCAACATAAGCACCAACTTTAGACAACCATTAATCAAAAAGCAAAAAGTGGTCTCCTTGTCCCCTCCCCCCCACCCCCCAATAGCTACGACCTACACCACCATGAGTGATGGAATTCAACATATCAACAAGTTCTTAATGTTAATGTAATCATGAAACCAATTCATTTAGAGTTATAGCAAGCGGAAGCATAATTATTAAGAAAACAAGTTTATATATAATAACAAGGAAGTGAAATTATACCTCCTCAAGATTAATTGAGGGCTGAAATGGATGAGCAAGAAGATGATGAAGATGATGGAATTATAACCTCTAACTTGAAGCCTCAAGTGTGAAAATACCCCAAGCTTTTAATGCACCAACACCACCTTTGTTTGGTTAGGATTTAAGACACTTGAATAAGCTTACATATGAACTTTAAAACCCTTGTTTTCTGCCCTAATCAGTTCGTGATCCAGCAGCAAGAAAAAGGGAGAGTTTTTCAACTTTCAAGTCTTATTTTGAGTCAATATTGCTTAGTTAAATGGTCTAGCATGCACCTATGGGATTGTGTTATTGAAAGCATCAAAGAATAAGCATGGGTGAAGTCCTTGGAGTCCCAAAAACTGCCCATTACTTAAGTATATAATAAGATTTATAAAACTTGTTATAAATATAATGCATTTGTTAAGTTACTTTTATTTTATAAACCATTTTATAAAAATATAACACAACATAATTATTTAAACCTATAAATAATTAAATATAAATTATCCAAATAATTTATAACAAGTGATAATATTTTAGAAACCCGATTTTCTAAAATCCAAGTGTCGAATATTTATTTAACGAACCAATCGTTAAGATTAAATAAGTATAAGGTGTCGGTAAGCTTGTTATTGGGTATGACCCGACTTGGATCATAACATGTTAGCCACATTAATTTAATATGTCTCTCGGGCATATGAAATACCTTCAATCTCCCACTTGCACGAGAAACATAAGAAATTAATGCAAGTGACGGATACCACCTAACGACCGTCCATCGCCCCCAATATGTTATGACTTTGTGCCATTCAATAACATCATCCCTTTCGAGTTCCCATCTCGAATATGAATAGGTGAATCTTTTCATTATATCCTTTCATCCTAGATGTCATGTTAAATCCAAGAGACACAGAGTGATCACTCTCTTCTAGATTTAACTTTATCAGGCCTTAGACATCTGACTCTCAATGAATAAGAGGGACAAATTCCATCTTGACTACATACGTTCTAGATATATACCTTGCATTATACCTGAGCTCCTCCTTGTGAACTACCATATTTCAGAATATCGAAGGAAAGAATCAAGGCATAATACTTGGTGAATATCCGAACCCAATATGTATATCAGGTCAGAGGATACAATGATATTCACCTTTACTCAAGATTACATGTGATCAACCACAAAGGCTACATTTAGTAAATCTTGAGGGCGGGTCTTCCAATATTTGTATCCCACAAATATCTATGAACCTTGGTTGCAACCTTGCCCCACATTCATCCCGTGAATGTATACCAATCTAAGTTCATAATAGTCTAAACCTCACATTTGCTCCCACAAATGTGATCGACTACGGAATTTAGAATAATTACTTATTCATGGATAAAATATGCAAAATAGGAACCTGACTCAAGATTAATAAATTAACACCATAATTATATTAATGAGTTTGAACTACTTCGTTCTGTTACAATACATAAAACAGATCACAACCAATCACTAGAATATCGAAGCCCTAATGCACTAACATGCCCTTGATATTTTGCACCATATAAGAGCTTCGTGAGTAGATCCGCTATATTAAGATCTGTATGAACTTTACGAATACATATCTTTCCCTTTTCAACTTCAACCCTTATGTAGTTGAATCTCCGCTCAATGTGACGGGTCTTTTGGTGAGCACGAGGTTCCTTGATTTGAGCAATCGCACCCTCGTTGTCACAAAAGATCTCAAGAGGGTCCTGAATGGAAGGGACTACTCTTAAGTCGTCGATGAATTTCTTCATCCATGCAGCTTCCTGAGCTGCCAATGATGCGGAGATGTACTCCGACTCTGTAGTGGATAAAGCAACAACATCCTGTTTTGAACTCTTCCAAGAGACCGCACCTCCATTTAACGTGAAGACATAACCGAATTGTGATCGAGAATCATCTCGATCATTTTGGAAACTTGCATCCACGTAACCTTTTACAGCGAGTTCCTCCTCACCAGACCCATATATCAGAAACGTATCCTTAGTCCTCCTAAGGTATTTCAATATACTTTTGACAACAATCCAATGACTGTTTCCCGGGTTATTCTGGTATCTACTTGTCAGGCTAAGAGCGCATGACACATATGGGACTTTCTTCATTCTCTCCTGTTCATCTTTCGTGGTGGGGCACTGAGATGAACTGAGAAGTGTTCCCTTTTGAATAGGTACCAAACCTTTCTTAGAGTTCTCCATCTTGAACCTTTTCAAGATCTTTTCAATGTATGCACTTTGATTCAAACCTATCAGTTTCTTAGATCTATCCCTGTAGATCCCAATCCCCAAAATGTATTGTGCTTCTCCAAGATCCTTAATGGAGAAGCATTTACTTAGCTAAGTTTTAACACCTTGCATTGCCGGAATATCATTTCCAAATAACAATATATCATCCACATATAGTACAAGGAACATGATTGTGCTCCCACTAGCTTTCTTGTATACACAAGCTTCATCACCATTTTTAATGAAGCCAAATTTCTTGGCCTCCTCATTAAAACGATGATTCCACATTCTAGATGCTTGTTTCAATCCGTAGATTGACTTCCTTAACTTGCATACCTTTTTAGGATATTTCGGATCAACAAAACCTTCAGGCTGAACCATATAGACATCTTCCTCAAGATGTCCATTTAGGAAAGCGGTCTTGACATCCATTTGCCATATTTCATAATCATAATGAGTAGCAATGGCAAGTAATATCCTAATAGACTTTAGCATTGCCACAGGAGAAAAAGTTTCATCATAGTCAACCCCTTGAGTTTGAGTGAAACTTTTTGCTACAAGTCTAGCTTTATATGTATCCAAGTTTCCATGTATGTCGGTTTTCATTTTGAAAAGCCATTTACAATCAACTAGCCTTGAGCCAGTAGGTTGTGCAACAAGTTCCCAAACTTGGTTGTCATACATGGATTGCATCTCAGCGTTCATGGCTTCCTGCCATTTAACTTTATCAATCCTTGATAAAGCATCTTGGTAGTTTGTTGGTTCATCCAAATCAACCACATAGCAACCATCCATGAGAAACCCATATCTCTCAGGAGGATTACTAATCCTACCAGATCTGCGAACATCTTGTGTATTTTAATCATCCATTTGATCACTCTCAACATTTTCATGTTGAGTGCTAGTGTCAACCAATTGTGTAACATCTACTTGATCTTGAACCTCTTCAAGATCTATCTTCCTTTCACTATTTCCTTCCATTAGGAACTTAGTTTCAAGGAATTCAGCCTTTCGAACAACAAATACATTTCTGCTCGGATGGATCATAGAAATAATATCCCATATCATCCTTGGGATATCCTATGAAGATACACTTCGTGGATCGAGCATTCAACTTATTAGGGATGTAACACTTAGGATAAGCTTCACATCCCCATACCTTTAAGTATGATAGAGATGGAGTTTTTCCAAACTACATCTCATGAGGAGTTCATTCCACTTTCTTGGTTGGGGCCATATTTAGAATACGAGCCACGGAGCATAGACAATAACCCCAAAATGATAGAGGTAACGAGCTTCTAGCCATCATAGATCAAACCATATCCATTAGGGTTCGGTTCCTCTTTTCGAAAACTCCATTAAGTTGGGGTGTTCCAGGAGGAGTGAGTTGTGAGATAATCCCACAACTTTTTAAGATGATCTTGGAAAGCATCGCTTAGGTATTCACCTCCTCTATCGGTACGAAGTACCTTGATTGTCTTATTGAGTTGATTTTGTACTTCGTTTTGATATTCCTTGAATGCTTCAAAAGTTTCGTCCTTATGTCTTAACAAGTAGACATATCCAAACGACTAAAGTCATCAATGAAAGTGACGAAGTATCTTTCACCTTTCCTAGTCATGGGCTTAAAGGGTCCACATACATCCGAATGTATTAATCCCAATAAGTCCTTAGCCCTTTCATAGGTCCCTTTGAAAGGTGCTTTAGTCATTTTGCCTTGTAAACAAGATTCACATACATCAAACGAGTCTAGTTCATTTGATTTCAAAAGGCCATTATTTTGAAGTGTATGCATTCGATTCTTGTTTATGTGACCAAGGTGATAATGCCATAAGTAGGAATCACTCAAATCCCTTTTGAGTTTCTTGGTGTTTGCATGGAACATTGAGCTATTGTATGATGTGTCATCATGAACCAATTCATAAATGCCATTCGAAGGCGAAGCCTTGAAATAGAACACATTATTTAAAGAAACATGGATATCATCATTAATGAAATTAAGATTAAAACCACATTGTTTCAAACGGGATACAGAAATAATGTTTAGAGATAAATCGGGTGCATACAAAACATTTTTCAAAATAAGCTCCAAACCACTTGGAAGCTTTAAAACAAAGTCTCCTTGAGCTTTCACTTGCACCCTTGCTCCATTTCCCATGAAGAGACATGTTGTTCCCGCATCTTGATCACTTCTTTTGAACCCCTGCAAAGAATTGCAAATATGAGTTCCACACCCTGTGTCTAATACCCATGTATTAGAAGAAGTAATACTAAGCTCAATGTATACCATATATACATTACCTGAGGTTTGTCCTGCATCCCTCTTTTCTTTCAACTCCTTTAGGTAGACCGAGCAGTTGCGTTTCCAGTGACCCATTTCACCGCGACCAAAGCACGGATCTTCCTTGGGGTTAGCTTTACCGGCAACCTTTTGATTTTTATTCTTGTTGGTTGGGGTAAACATATTTCCCTTCCCCTTGCCCTTGCCTTGGTAGGTGGGTCCTTTCCTCTTAGCCGCCTTCGGCTTAGAAGTGTTATTGTTTTTGGACCCGCCTTCATTGATCGTAAACACGGGTGAAGCCCTTTTACCCATGCTTGCTTCTACCGTCTTAAGCATGGCATGTAATTCGCCAATATTTTTATCCCAACCATTCATGTTGTAATTCATTACAAAAATGTCAAACCTTTTTGACAATGAGTTGAGAATAAGGTCCGTGGCTAATTCATTAGACATGTTGCAATTTAGACGATTTGCTCGATCAATTAGGCTTTTTATCTTAAGGACATAAGATGAAACGGATTGGGATTCATCCATTCGACATGCATGAAGCGCTCGGACCGTTTCAAAGCGCTCGACACGAGCTTGTTGAAGGAACATCTCCTTCAACTGTGTGATCATGTCATATGCACTATGATGCTCGAAGTCCTTTTGGAGTTCGGGTATCATAGTCCCAAGCATGAGGCAAGAAACTTGCACCGAATCGGTGCAATATTTCTCCCAATAAGCCATGCCTTCCGTATCATCCTCGTCCGATTGATCGGGAATGGGGTCTTCCAACACATACGCCCTATCCTCTAGTTTGAGGACAATTCTTAGATTGCGGAACCAATCCATGAAGTTCGTATGGTTGAGTTTTTACTTTTCAAGGATTGACCTCAACGATAAGTTGTTAAAGTTGATTGGTGCGTTTGGAATATTGTTGTTATTGGCGGCCATCTACAAAATTTATCAAAGTTGTTTAAGTATTAATTTTAATTTAACAATCAATACCCTTTAAATCCAATTGATATTTATTAAATTTTAGAATCCAACGGTAAACCAAATTTCGGTTAGGTGACCTTTATCCCGTCATTTTAGAATCCAACGGTAAACCAAATTTCGGCTAGGTAGTCATTATATGACAATTGCAATCCGTTTGCAACTTCTAAGTTATGGGATCATGAAATCCTTTTGCATGGCATATTTATCCCATCAACGCCTATTTGTTCCTCATGCTTCGGTGATCCTAAGTTCATGATTCCCAAATCAAGTCGTCCTACTTGTGCTAACGTGTAAATTCAACATACAAGTGGTTAGGTGACCTTTATCCCACAAGTGTGCGAAATTTACCTCAATCATATTAGTTTGCTCATGACGGTTAGGTGACCTTTATCCCATTATGAGTTAGTTAATATTTTTAAGTGTTGCACAAAAGGATGGCGTTTAACTTGTTTACCTTGTTAATAGAAGGGATTTTAAGTTTCCATTATTTCTAGTTTAAGAAAACTTTTATGCCATACACCAACATGCATTTAGTGTATGGTACTTATGAAAAACCATTTTCATGTCTTGTAATTTAGCCAATTACTTGATATAAAATATTTTATATATGTGATTCAATAACCATTTATTATAATCCTTTTAGTGTTCTTAATAACCATTTATTAATGTCCTTTTGCCATTTCAATTTAACCATTTAAATTGTCGTTTTGCATGTTTGTTAATAACGTCTAATTTAACCAATTAAATTTTTAGTTTGTTTGTTGTTAACTTGTGTGATTAACTTGTAGCAACCAAACATACAATCCAAAATCAAACAAACAACCATGCATGCAAAACAATATGTTCACAATCAAGCCATTTTGGTAGACATTTGTTTAGCCGAAAACAAATGCCACCGGATAAGGGGTTATAACACAAAGTAGAAGATTTTAAATCTCGCACTTAATCTTGCATCCAAATGCTTCTTCTTGTGTTCTTCAAGTCTTCATCATCTTCATCTTTTTACAAAATATATCCTAATACATTTTGTCTAAAAAATGAAATTACAACCTAATCTATTTTACATACCAAATATAAAATAAATTACATAACCAAAATAATATTCTTACAAACCAATTGAATAAATAATATTACAAACCAAAATGAATGAATATTACAACCATATCAAAAGAATAATAAATCAACCAAACAAATATCCATTCAAACACACGGTCTTGGCTATGATTGTGAACATCAATGTATCAACAAATATGAATCAAATGGTAAACCCAAAACCACTTTTGGACCCCTTTAGAAATCGGACAAAATGACTAACCCACCCAAATCCATCAATTTTGCATTCTACTTTCATTCATGTTAATAAAATGCAAAGTTGGTGGGTTTTAAAGACCATATATAGGAAGCATATTTCATAGACTTCGGCTCTAGATACCATTGATGGAATTCAACATATCAATAAGTTCTTAATGTTAATGTAATCATGAAACCAATTCATTTAGAGTTATAGTAAGCGGAAGCATAATTATTAAGAAAACAAGTTTATATGTTAAACCATTTAAATTGAATCCCATGTAGATATCAAGTCATGAACATATGCTTACATATAATAACAAGGAAGTGAAATTATACCTCCTCAAGATTAATTGAGGGCTGAAATGGATGAGCAAGAAGATGATGAAGATGATGGAATTATAACCTCTAACTTGAAGCCTCAAGTGTGAAAATACCCCAAGCTTTTGATGCACCAACACCACCTTTGTTTGGTTAGGATTTAAGACACTTGAATAAGCTTACATATGAACTTTAAAACCCTTGTTTTCTGCCCTAATCAGTTCGTGATCCAGCAGCAAGAAAAAGGGAGAGTTTTTCAACTTGCAAGTCTTATTTTGAGTCAATATTGCTTGGTTAAATGGTCTAGCATGCACCTATGGGATTGTGTTATTGAAAGCATCAAAGAATAAGCATGGGTGAAGTCCTTGGAGTCCCAAAAACTGCCCATTACTTAAGTATATAATAAGATTTATAAAACTTGTTATAAATATAATGCATTTGTTAAGTTACTTTTATTTTATAAACCATTTTATAAAAATATAACACAACATAATTATTTAAACCTATAAATAATTAAATATAAATTATCCAAATAATTTATCCCAAGTGATAATATTTTAGAAACCCGATTTTCTAAAATCCAAGTGTCGCATATTTATTTAACGAACCAATCGTTAAGATTAAATACGTATAAGGTGTCGGTAAGCTTGTTATTGGGTATGACCCGACTTGGATCATAACATGTTAGCCACATTAATTTAATATGTCTCTCGAGCATATGAAATACCTTCAATGAGGCCTCCTCACCTCCTATAAATACCAAGCTTATTCATTCCATTTTACACTTGATCTCATTCACAATTTACACACACTTACTCTCTTATTTTCTCTCTAGTCTTTCTCACTCTAAAAGTGTAAGTTTTAAATTTTATTTTCTTCTTCTTCTTCTTATGGTCACGAAATCATCATCATCATATGAAGATCAAAACTTTTTAGCTTTTGATCTTGTTACATCTTGTAGATTCAAAGTTGGACTAGAATCCTTCAAGAACATGGAAGATTCAAGCTTTCTAGCTTTGAATCTTCACTTGTTTTGTAGATCTAAATCTTCTAGCTTTTAATCTCTTTATTTTGTTGTAAAGATTCAAACTTGTATTTGTAATCTTCATGTAACTTGAAGATCTAGTTTCATGCTTCAAGGATCTTCAAGAACAATCAAGATTCAAGCTTTCTAGCTTTGAATCTTCATTTCTTTTTTTGGAGCTAAGTTTTCTAACTTATGATCTCTTTTATTTTGTTGAAAGATCAAAACTTGTGTTTGTGGTCTTCATGAAACTTGAAGATCTAAGCTTTATGCTTCAAGATCTTCAAGAACATCAAAGATTCAAGGTTTCTAGCTTTGTAATCTCATAATTTGTGTGAAAAGGATCCAAGCTCTCTAGCTTAGGGTTCCATTACTTTGTTTGATCAAATTTATGTTCATGCTTATTTGATTGAATGAAAGTTTATAGCTTTAGTTGTAAATAGAACTTGTAATGGTGTTAAGACTAAGAATATGATGTAACCTTGGTTCATCATCCTTCTAAAACTCTTAAGTGAGTGGTATTCTTACTTGGTCTTAACATATTGTGTGTTTATGGTTGAATCTTGGTCAAAGCGATGCTAACACATCAATGAGTTGTACACTTGAAGCTTACACGCATCAAGGATGAGAACCGTGATGAGCATCAAGCACCAAGAAACCCACCGGAGCACTTGTTTGCTGTTTTTTGGGGTCTGATCAGACTCCTGGACTTCTGGAAAATTATTTTCAGATAGTTCATTTTGAGTAGATTACTTTTCGTTTAGGCCTCGCCTAAATCCGATATACGGTTTAGGATTTATAGCCTTCCGAAAGTCACTACGCCTTTGTAACGACGTGCTGAAAAATTCTGACCTACTCGTACTTAAACCGTCGCCATGGTCAAACAAAGATGAGTTAGGTTCTGAAAATTGGTCAGCTGTTAGAGGACTCACATATGGAGCCTTGGCCACTGACTATGCGTCTTTTCAATTTGTATAGAGGTCGTAGCAGCTGATCGAAGTCAGCCTTTTGTTTAGATCTCTATTCTTGTTAAACTTACTTAGCTTTTATGAATGATGAATCATGATGATGATGATGATGACACTTAAACTTAATTTATGCACTTTTAAACATATGGGGACAACATACTAACCTAGTGATCTTTGACTTAGGTTGACGACCTTTTGGACCGACTTACTACTTGCATACTTTTCATATCGACTTTTACTGCTTATTCACTGTGAGTTATAGCATCCCTTATTACTTTTTACTATTTTTGGGACTGAGAATACATGCGCTTTTTACGTTTTACATACTAGACACAAGTACTTAAACTTTATATATGTGTGGGGTTACCAAACGGCACAAAGATTCCCCTTAGCTCGGTAACGTTTAATCATTGGTTTCCTAACCGTGAACGCGAATCTTAGATATGGATCCATAGGGTTTGACATCCCCACTCGGGCTAGTCGTGTTAGCATTCAACAGGTGTTTAATACTTCGAGGACAAACGCACTCGCCAAGTGCACTTTTAGGGGGTGATATACATACATTAAGTCTAGTTACCGGGTGCCCACGGTTAAGCATATACTTTTCATACTGATTTAAACTGCTGATTGAAGCACTGAAATCTCGTGGTCTACATTACTTTACTGATTACAAACTATAGCTCACCAACATTCGTGTTGACTTTTAAGCGTGTATTTCTCATGTGCTTAGACGATGTTGCTTTCGCTGTTAGACTTGCTATCTTGGTGTTATAGATTTGCTGTTATGGACCTGCTGTGTTAGATTTCCGCTGCATTACTTAGAGATGCCTCAATCATGAAACTTTTATTTTTCATTCGTAACTTATGTTATTTTCAAACAATGGCTTCGTAACGCCCTTTGGGTCACATACTTATGTTAACGCTTCTATTCATAGGAAGCACGTCATCTTTTGTAAAACGCTATCTTTTTATGAATGCAAAACTGGTTTTCAAACAACATATAGTGTTTGACCTTGTAATGATACTGTTGTTGATGAACCATACACGATGGTTTTGTACGAGGCATCACATTTGGTATCAGAGCATTGGTTGTAGGGAATTAGGTTGCATTAGTGAGTCTAGACCAGGCCGAGTAGGATTCACTAATAGGACTAATCTATAACTTGCTTGTTTACCTATTTCTGCGGAACTGCTGCATGCTACTGTATTATATTACTTCATGTTACTGCTTACTACTACTGGATGCTACTGCTTACTTTTACTGCTATATAAACTTGTTGCATACTACTTCCTACTTTCACTGCTATGTGAACTTACTGTATGCTGCTGCTTATTCTCGCTACCGCATGCTACTATCTTCTTTTTGCAAGATACTTCTGTTGATCCTGCTATTACTGCCATGCTATGTACTGTTATAGATGCTCTAGGCTGCTGTAGTTACTATGCCTGATTGAGTGCTCACTACATGTCTGCTATTCACTGTACCGACTTGGAGAATTTATCTTTCCTAGTTCAGATGTTTTTCTGAACCCTTTCCCGCTCGCCTAACCCTAAGGATTAGTATTGTAATCCACCTGTTACTACCGTTCCACCGTTCTAGAGATCGAAATATTACTCCACGCAATCTAGGAGGAGTACCCCTCGGAATACACGCCCACTAAGGTTGATCCTCGGAGGAGAAGATATGCGAGGACTTGTCGAAGTAACCGTACCCTGAGCTCACCCTAATTAGCCACGTACAGCGTATGAACATTAGAAGGATGTTCAGTTTCTGCAAGATGACTCGTATCCCGTACACTTTCATGACCGTCACTTATCTCTTCCATTCTCCACCACTACTCAACGATCTAACAACACTTCTGGACTTAGGTCCCCAACACTCTTAGGAAATGGAGAAGTTGGGAGGACATCTCCTTTCACAAGGTCATAGTGACTTCCACTGATGCTCAGCCATACCTAAAGACTTGGGAGTCGCCTTAAAACATATCTTATTACTATTTGCTACATGTACAACTCGATGCGAGACCCAGATTGAATTTCTAGAAAGGAACCTAACGATGTTACCTGAATCTGAACATTTAGAAGAAATTTTGGGACATTTAGGCAATGATGCATGACCTACAGAACCTACGCACCCACACCAAAAAACCATGAGATTAACTATGTATATTTTGTTTTGAGATAGCATAGATAAAGCACCGTTAGATGAAATTGAGTAGAACTTGAAGTGATCACGTTACATTGACCATATGGAGTGATATTGGGATGAACGCACGATTTAGTACAATATAATGACGCCAGGCTAGCATGATTATATTGAAGTGAATCATGTAGAAGTCCTAATGTTACTAGATAAGGAATATGAAGTGATTCAAAGGAAATTTTTGGTAGGAACCACTTGAGTATACGCATTATGGTCTGTTATAGGTAGGAATAACCACTAAGCCCAAATACTGTACAAGAAGGGCCTTGATTGCAGAATTGATAACCCACAAATCTGTTATAGATATAGACACCCTGGACGCCTAAGGAAAAAGGTATCAAATAGGAAAAACCTTGGACTTACTCGCGGTAGAGCAATCATTATCTCAACTATGGAAACTCGTATGGATCCTGACTTTAGTTAGGGTACATTTCGTCACAACGTTTTATTGTCACGGAGTTGTTTAGTACTAGAGCGATAGAAACCTTAAATCTAAGAGCCTTGGTGTTATGACTAATATGCCATTAACAACCATGAGAGTTAGGTATTCTATAGGACAAGTTAATGGTAAGCTGGCAGAGATTGAGGAATAATTTAAGGTAGTACCTTAAAATTAACAGGTGGGTCATCTGGGGATGACCTCACGTCAAAAAAACTTGGAAATTTTAAAGTAGTAGTTGGAAAGAATTAGTTACCTACGCACAAACAAATGTTATTTGAGAAGATTGATAGAATTTTTCACGGTAGTATAATAAGATTTGGTTGGAATGAAACTTAAGATTAACCCAACACCCATTAACTTGGGAAGCTTGTTGTAAAAAGTTGGAATGGACTTTAGGATTAACCTAACACTCATCAAGTTAGGAAGCTTGATGTAAAATTTGGAATGGACTTTAGGATTAACCTAATACTCATCAAGTTAGGAAGCTTTGATGAAATAGTTGGAATGGACTGGCTTTCAAGGATGAAAGCAAAAGTTATTTATAATGAGAAGATTATTCGTATACCTCGTGAGATTGGTGAGCCATTAATAGTTACGGGGAGAGAAGTAGCCCGAAGCTGAACCTTATTAGTTTCATGACAACAACCCGAAATCCCACAATGGAAATGGGAAGGAATAACAATTGATTTCATCACGAAGCTACCGAAAACGATAGGCGGTTATGACACTATCTGGGTTATTATTGACCACCTCACCAAATCTGCTCACATTCTAGCCATGAAAGAAACCGATACAATGGACAAACCTACACAATGATACATAAAGGAAATTGTATCCCGTCACTTCAGCGATTCGAATTCTATATTAAGGACTACCCAAGAATCTTATCTGATACTCATTCTCACGCGACTCTAAATCTTAACTTATTCCGAGGAGATTTCTTATTTGATGATATTCACACCATCATCCTTCTTACTTCGATATTAGTCATACCAGTTCGAAATTTTCCAAATCAATGAGTGGTTAATTCTCCTCCTCATACTCTCCCATTCGTATCTCACTTATAAGCAACAACTTCACACTTAAGCATTTTTGGTCAAAGAACTTATGCCCTGCTAATAATCATCAACCACATTTAAATTCAATAGTTTTTATTTCCTCAAAGATCACCCGAAATTTTCAAAATCTCATCAATCTTTTTCCAACTTTTAACCTCCGAAATATGAAAATTTCGTTTACCAAAATTTTACACACACTATTTTACTGTGCGATTCTCTCAAAGTTTTATAAAAATAAATTTATTTTATTGCCATTCGTACAAATTTTAGAAACCGTATATGTTATATATAATAAAGTAAATAATTACTTATTTTTGACTAGTACATGTGAAATCCTACTTTCACTTTTACAAATCAAATCTTTTATCCAAAAGATGTTTTACTTAGAACAGTACATGTTGTACATAACTCTAGTTACTAAGAACTTCGTTTCTTTTCTTACATTGTCACCTTAAACGATTTCTATAAAATTCTTGTTGCTTGTTATATAAAAATTCTTTGTTGCTTATTCGTATCCAAATCATCATGAAGACTTTACAACCGTCGAAATTGAGAGATTCATGTGTGTGTGTGTGTGTATGTGATGAAGGCAGTTACTGCCACGCCATGCAGAGCCTTTGGGCATCCACTAACACTTAAACCATTCAAAATTATTGCATTACCCCCAAGGATCTTATTTGCCGCACCTTCTGGAGCGAGGCTCTTTCTTACGTAACTCTAAGTCCTGACTTATTCTAGGGGATTCTCATCTAACAATATCAACACCATCAGTATTCTGACTTTAGTATTAGTCATAACCTGTTTAGCATTTTGGGAAATCAAGAAATGATTAACTTCTCGTCCTCATGCTCTATCCTTCATACCTCACTCTTTAGCAACGGCTTCGCACGTGAACATTTTTGGCTCAAAGACTTATGTCATGATAATTATCAAAACTACATTTAATTCATTAAGTTTTCATTACCTAGTAACATGTAACCCGATGATTCAAAGATTCTTCACTCAATCTTTTCAACTCGTAACCTCTGAAATACGAAAAACCATGTTTATCAAAATTTTTACACGTTGCTTATTTGTGCGGTCTTCACAAGATTTATGGACAAATGAAAGTACTAAAAACTTTTCTGTCACTTATGCGATTTATAAAATCATATATGTATAAATTTACCCTTACTTATTTTGGTTAGTACATACCAAGTTATACCTCCAAAATTATTTAAAAATCGCTCCTTTATCGAGTTATTTAACTTAAGTTAAATAGTTTTGTGCAAAATGGTGCACGTTGTACATACTTCTAAATTTACTAGGAACTTCATTCCGTTTATGTTGTCACATCAAACGTTTAAAGGATTTTCAAAAATTCCTTGGTTGATTTTATTAAAGGTTTTCGTATTAGACTACACCATATATGGATGACACTTTCTCTCGTCCTACGTTTAGGGATGAAGCTTACGATTAAGATCTTTGTTAAAAACTCTTGAGCCACTTTGGATGGCAGTTTTATAAAATTTGTTAGGAAGTCTTTACGCTCGTAAAATGTTCCTTTTAAGGTTAGACATGGCAAAAAATGAGCGCCGATAAATCAGTTTTCTGGGGTACACTCAGTGGTCACCCTATCGTAGGAAAGGCACTAGGCGGGTTTCTACTCCCAACGTTTCACGACTAATCGCAACACCCTCGTAAACATCATCTCTATGAATCAGTATATTGAGGTACAAGAAATCACTTTTGGGATTATTTTCACTCGGAGTAAACCATTCTTTAGGACCAAGGGTTCACGTATCTTCTCATCCGTGCATCCCCTTAAGTATAAGGATAAATTCAGAACAAACCGCTCGAAGAGTTCACCATGGTTCAAGGATCACACCTTACGTGCGATTTCCTTTCGGAAATGTAATGTAAAATACTTTAGGAATCTATGAATCTTGTTATCCTCTTGGGAGAGACTGCTTAAGACATCTATAACATAGATGTGGTTACTCTACACATTCCTTCCTTCGTTGGTTGCAACTATATGTTGCTCTAGTTAATGTTAACCCTAACTTCAACATGTAACTGAAAGGATAAAGTTACATTATGGAACTGTGCTTTCATTCCATTCAAGGATAAGATCACATGCATCATGGAAAACTAGGTGATATCTTTCATTGTTCGTTCAGACCACCTTGAAGACACTATAAATAATTATGGCTGGCATTGCATGTAAGTCTGATTTGTCACTTTCGGCTAAAATTTCAATTCATTAATCAAACAAACATTTCTTAAATATCGGGTTCTTTATACCTATGGTCTCCTTCCGTCATTAAGGGATTAGTAAAATCCGTGGCTAACACTATCCAGACATCAAATCGCATGGTTATGATCACCATGTTTTCCATTCTACCTGTCAGCTTTGTATTGCGACATAAGCGCCCAATGTTTTAGATAAGTTTGGTAACATTCATGATGCATTTCATTCATCCAGCTTACTGAATATGCCTGTAAGGCTAAGAGCATCATCTTTCCTTTTGCGGATATATATTAAGATGACATATTTATCACACCCCCAGTTAGGGCCTGGGTGAAATGTGACTTAATATCAAATAAACCAACATATTATAATACGAGAACAATACTATATGATAAAAACAAACTTTATTGAGTACGCAGCGGAAAATGAAATGTCGTTACAAGAATTTAAATTACAATAAAGTAAATGTTTCAAATGCAAGAATAATAAATGCGATAGTTCTTGATCCTAAGTCTAAGTAGCATCACATAAGAAGTAGGTAAGTAAACTTGATCAATCAGCACCTGAGACAAAACATGCTAAAGTGTCAACCAAAAATGGTTGAGTGAAATCATAGGTTTAACAAATATGTTTGACCGTTGTTTTAGACCACAAGATTTTTGTTTATAAAGTTGATCTCGCATATCAAAAAGTTATGCGAGTTCGTGATATTTAGACTAAACGTTTAAAGTTTGCCCCAATGACAAGTTGTTCTGTCCTTGTCGGTTTAATTTCATTATTATGTAATACAAAGACTTAGTCAAATGTATCGAGGACGTTACTCCCGATAGGCGTACCCCCAATAATTAAGAATGCATTTAACGAGCAATTATAAATATCATTGTAGGGACTTTGTTGGACATAGCCAGGTATAGCATAGTTTAACAGTTGATACTTGTATCTAAATTGTAAATAGTAAAAGTAGCATGTGTATCACCCCAATAAGTTAAATAAGTTGTGCATAATATAAAGTGGGGCTATGAAGTTCACCTTAGTAAGTAGGAGAGTTGTTATTCCTTGGAATAGAAGAGTTGGATGAATGTGAGCAGAAAGTCAACCTAATGACATTTAAGAGTAGTTAAATGTTTTGCCCAAGTTTAAGTTAAGTTTGAAAGTGTTTAAGTGTAGTTCGTTTTACTAACTTCCTATTCTTAGTAAGTTTCTACTTTTAGTAAGTTTTCCATTTTTAGCAAGTTAGTGTTGAACACTAGTGAGTTGTCCTTAATAAGTCTATCACTTATTAAGTGTGCAAGGGAGTGTATGCTCACCATAGTCGGGTTTGACATTGTGTACCATACCCAAACATCTATTCCACCGCCGAGTCACCAGAATGACCAATTGTTACCGGTTGGCCCAGGATTTCTTGACCAAAATCTAAGTTTGGCATTCGAGATCCACAAGCATCCCATAGTGGTACCAAGGATCACCCTAGGCCTTAAGTAGCGTTGACATTCGAGTAATCCTCGCGTTATCGTGAATGACTATTGTAATCATATGTTATACTATAAGTAGTATATTACAAGTGTTAGTAGTAGTATAAGAGTGTAAGTATTAAGTAATAGTATAGTATAAGTAGCATTAAGTAAATGATTAGTAGTATTATGGTTTATTAGTTAAGTAGTATTAGTAATTAGGGTTAAGTGGTAAGTAGTAGTATTAATTAATTAGGTTTAATTAATTAAAGTAGTATTTAATGATTAGGGTTTAGGAAAGTAATGATTAGGTAATGATTAGGGTTATATAATTAATGTTTAGGGTTTAGGTAATATTAGGGTTTTAATAAATTAGGGTTAGGTTTAATTAGGGTTTTATTTTATTTAATATTTATATATATGTAATGTATATGTGTCGTATATATATATATATATATATATATATATATATATATATATATATATATATATATATATATATATATAAATTTTTTATTTTTATTTTTATATATATAACCGTATGTATATGTATATATATAATAAAAATATATATATTTTTTATATGTATATATATATCGCCTATGTATATTATAACAACCCTCATTTTTCCCTTCTAAATTTACCAAATTGCCCTTAGGGTTTCAATGTCATACTCTGTGTATTAGCATTAGGGTTGTTATCCGAATATAATAAATAAAGTAATTAATACTAAAACCCTAATATCATTTAAACCCTAAACCTAACCCTATACATTAAATACTAAACCCTAATACAATTTAATATTTAATATTAAACCCTAACCCTAATACTAAATAAATAATATAAACAATATGTATTAAATTAAATGTGACATTTATATGAATTAAAAATTAATGAGAACTAAAAAAGAAAATTTAGATAGACATGGGTTAATCAGTAAATTAATAAATAAAATGTATTATAAATAAATGTAACTTTAATAAATATATATATATATATATATATATATATATATATATATATATATAACATATAAATAAAATAAAATGCCGAAAATATATAAAAAAATATAAATATATGTATTAATAAAAATTGACTAATTAGAGAAAATAAAGGAAAAAGGTAGCTTGATTCCTAAGTCATTCCTAATCCTAGTCTAATCCTTTCACCTCAAGATAACCTTGATTATTAAGTTATTTTCTAAGCAATTCTAGTGAGATTAGGAAACCAAAATAATATATAAAAGGACCTCATGATATCCCATATTTCTCACCACAAACTAAACCCTCAATTTGCTAATAGTCGACACTTTCCAAGTTCCTTTCCCTCTATTTTTGTCGACTAAACAAGCCACCATCCAAACATTATATCTCTAGGTTGAGATTTCCGATTACACACTCCGTTCATACTACTTGCGTGAAATTTCTTGCTTGCTACTAAGGTGAACTTCATAGCCCCACTTTTTAACTTTCTCTATTACTTATTTTGAACTTTTGGGGTGAGACACATGCTTGCTTTCAAACTGTTTTACGCTTAGACACAAGTACATGAAAACTTTATTTTGATTAGTTCAAAATGTGCTGCCATGATTTGATTCATGCTAAATCCCTACTATGATATCGTAGTAGTACTACGTATAAATGCAAACTTAGTTATTGTGAGTAGGCCTATTGAGAGCGACGTCTCTAACCATTTGACCGTTGGTCTTTGGTTACATAATAATGATTTAATGACACGAACTAATAAAGTGATCACGGGGTAACTTTGTTTAGTCTCGATATCATACACCTCAGCACTACTAACGAATTGATTAAACTTTATAATTAAATCTTGTGGTCTAAACACTATTATAAACCTATGTTGTTCACTCAACCATTTTTTAGTTGACACTTTAAGCATGTTTTGTCTCAGGTGAAGATTGCTAGAGTTATTTGCTATTTGGACTTTGCTGCTTTTGGAGTCCGCATTTACACATTTATATTATTGCATTAAAACATTTATTGTAATACTTAATATTTTTCCGCTGCTTTAATTCATTGGTTTATATTAAAAACGTCTCATATAGAGTCGTTCTCATTTATACATACTTGTGTTGTGATATTGTGAAGTCATATTTCCCCGGCCCTATTTGGGAGTATGACAGAGTGGTATCAGAGCCAGGTTGTTATATAGAACCAGGATTGCATTTTATGTGTGCCTTATGTGTTAGTTAGGGTGCCTTAGTAATCCATAGGTCTATAACCTTTCCCGTTTTAGTTCTAGTGCTTTCTCCCCTTACATTTTATTCGTACTTTTGCGTCATCCTTAGAACCTACCTAATTATCTCTTTTTCTTTTCATTTAGGATGTCTCGCCTTAACCCGATTGTCATTTCTGACTCCGAGGGTTCCTACTCCGAAAGATTTGTTCGCACACCGGCTTTTGGACCCGTTTCCCCCCCATTATCACCAACTCACCCATATTATATCCCTGCTAGTCCACCATACTCCCCTCATTTGGAAGAATCGCACACTATTGCTAACTATGATGAGGATGACGAGGAGGAAGAGTTTGTGGAAGAGATGCTTGAAGAAGAAGTGGAGGAGGAGCCTTCCAAGGAAGAACCTGAGGAAGAATCCAAGTCCGAGCCCTCTGTTGCCTTACCTCCTTCTCTAAAAAGAAAGGAACCCGAAACATCAAAAACTGAGAGTTCAAGTTCATCCAAAGAACCCCATCTTACCACTGTTCCTGTGCTTTGCACGAACTCTGTTGAAAATGCTAAGGTAAAGAGTGATTTACATGAAGTGAAGACAGAATTTGCTAAGTTAAAGGAACTTCTGGATGGTCAATTTAGTACGCTTGAAGATCAACAAAAGGAATTGTCAACATACTCATATGATGTGTATAACAACTTTATAAAGACTGCTAAAAGACATGATAGAGAAATTGAGCTTCAAGATCAAAGGATTGAGGAACTAGAGAAGGAGGTGCAGTTTCTCAAGGATCTTCTGTGGGAACATTTCAAGACCCAGCCCTTATCACCTAAGAATTAGATCTTAGGATTTCTTTTCCATTTCTGTATTAGTGTTTTCCATTCATTGTAAAGGCTTTGCCTAAACGTACTATCTTAGTTTCGTTTTGTGTTTATTCTAGTTTCGTTTCGTGTGTAATAAAAGATGTTAGTTATCATTGTGATGTTTAGTGAAATTCAGATGTTTTCTCGTTATTTCTCCTATCTAGTTTCCTAATATATGTTGTGTGAAATTTGTGCATCATTAAACAAACGTATAACTTACTAGCACCATAACTCTTCAACTAATACTGTTTTATGTATTGAAGATCAATGGCTCAATCAACTCATGGTGCTAACACTCTTCTAAACGTTACTTTGACTCCCGCACAATTTTAACAACTGTTGGCGGCCGTGCAAGGCAGTAGCAACAATGGCGAATCGCGAAATCTTTCGACTACTTGTTCACATCAAAATTTCATGAACTACCAGCCCCCTACATACAAGAGTTCTGAAAGACCTGGGCTCAGTAATATAGAAATGGTGAATGCTGATCTCATGAGCTACACCAACCGATTTCAAGAATTTGCTCTTATGGCTACTCCTGAGTATCTACGAATCCAATGCTACATCAATGGATTACCTGATGAAGTCCGGAGAGATGTTATCTTGGAGAACCCAAGCACCATACAAGAAGTCGTTTGCATGGCAAGCTATTTCATCGACAAACATAAGGAGAAAGAAGGTGCAAAAAGGAAGAGGGAAATAATGGAGCAAGAAAATTCTAAAAGCAAATGCAACAAGCTTTATAATGGAAACCGTCCTTATTGCAAAAGATGTGCGAGACATCATGAAGGATGATGTAAGGCCAAGTGCACCAAGTGTAAGAAGGTGGGTTATGTAGAAAAGAATTGTAGAGTTATTATTCCATCAACCAAAACTCGAGCCACAAAGGCAAATGCAACTATTCCTACTTGCTATAGCTGCGGAGGAGTAGGGCATTTCAAAAATAAATGTTCGGATAAGAAGAAGAATGAAGAGGCACAATGAAGGGTTTTTGGAAACCACTAGAGTCATTTAAATTTCTCATTTTCATAGTGTTCTTTATGTTACCATTTAGTACTTTTACATTTTGGAAGATTTCATTAAGTTTCTGTAATACTTTGGTTATTTTCTTTTCAAATGAATGAATGATGTTATTTTCTTTTCATTCATTTTCCATTGAATCATTCACCTTGAAGAAGATGAATATTGACTAGATGATATAGTAGTAACTTTATGGAGTGATAAAAGCATGATTTAGTATAATGTAATGACGCTTGATCAACGTAGTTATATTATGATAAGTCATGCAGAAATCCTAATGGATCATGATGGAAATAAGATCTGATCAACCTTAGGACCATTGTGTACCGTTGCATACTCTTTATCTCTATATTGTCAACTAGAAATATCAACCCTAGATATTAAATTATCCTTCACTTGTAAATTACCCACGCCCGGTGCTACACCAATCGCATAGGTACCATACCGCTTAGCTCCATTCGAAATAAAGGAAATATCCAATCAATTTCAAGGATTGTGGAGAAAGGTTTCATTCGTCCTAGCTTTCCTCCATGGGAAGAACCCATTCTTTTCATTAAGAGGAAAGATGGCACGTTGAGGATGTGTATTAATTACCGAGGACTCAACAAGCTAACCATCTAGAATTGTTATCCACTCCTGCGTATTGATGACCTGTTTGACCAACTGCAAGGGTCAAGTATTTATTCAAAGATTGATCTTAGGTAGGGTTATCATCAACTGAGAGTCAAGGAAACTGATGTTTCTAAGACTACTTTCTGAACTCGTTATAGACACTATGAGTTTCTTGTCATGCCTTTTGGTTTAACCAATGCTCCTGCTGTATTCATGGATCTTATGAACCGTGAATGCACACCATATCTTGACTAATTCGTGATCGTTTTCATCGATGACACCTTAATCTATTCCCAGAGCGAGAAAGAGTATGAGTAACCTCTGCGAATTATTCTAGAGCTCTTAAAGAAGGAACAACTGTATGCCAAGTTTTTCCAAGTGTGAATTTTGGCTGCAAATCGTACAATTTCTTGGACATGTAGTTGATAATGAAGGAATACATGTCGATCCTATAAAAATCACCGCTATTCAAAATTTTCAAGAACTAGTCTTGGATGAAGTCCATAAGACTAAATATTCTATTCACCTAGGCTCTTTTGGCTAAAATTTCATACAATATCAGCTATCACTCAAGTAGATCCCCACTTAATTAAGTGTAAACTTTGCCTTAACAAAACGTTGACCGAATGGTAATTTGTAGTCAACACTTCCTGTTAATTAAAGTTCATACATTTCACATTTCGAATCTTAAAAAGTGTCTTGTTGATGACATACTCGTTATTCCCTCGAATGATCTTCGCATTGATGATAAATTGCACTTCACCGAAAAACCTATAGAAGTTCTGGATCGTGAGGTTAGACGTTTGAAATAAAGCTCTATTCCTGTTGTTAAGATCCGTTGGAATTCACGAAAAAGACCCCGAGTATACCTGGGAACGTGAAGACCAGATGAAGCAGAAATATCCTCATATTTTCTTAAACATTGATGCATCCGAGAAGTCTTACTGAAACTTCGGGACGAAGTTTAAATTAACGAGGAGGTACTATAACAACCCTCACTTTTCCCTTCTGAATTTACCAAATTTCCCTTAGGGTTTCAATGTCATACTCTATGTATTAGCATTTGGGTTGTTATCCGAATATAATAAATAAAGTAATTAATACTAAAACCCTAATATCATTTAAACCTTAAACCTAACCCTATACATTAAATACTAAACCCTAGTACCATTTAATATTAAACCCTAACCCTAATACTAAATAAATAATATAAACAATATGTATTAAATTAAATGTGACATTTATATGAATTAAAAATTAATGAGAACTAAACAAAAAATTTATAAAGACATGGGTTAATCAGTAAATTAATAAATAAAATGTATTATAAATAAATGTAACTTTAGTAAAAAAAATATATATAAAACATATAAATAAACTAAAATGCCGAAAATATATATAAAAAATATAAATATATGTATTAATAAAAATCGACTAATTAGAGAAAATAAAGGAAAAAGGTAGCTTGATCCCTAAGTCATTCCTAATCCTAGTCTAATCCTGTCACCTCAAGATAACCTTGATCATTAAGTTATTTTCTAAGCAATTCTAGTGAGATTAGGAAACCAAAATAATCTATAAAAGGACCTCATGATATCCCATATTTCTCACCACAAACTAAACCCTCAATCTGCTAATAGTCGACACTTTCCAAGTCCATTTCCCTCTATTTTTGTCGACTAAACAAGCCACCATCCAACCTTCTTTTGTCGACCAACAACCCTCAGGAATCTGCCGCTGCATCGACTTTAAAACTCTCCATCAACAAGCCTACAACTCGCCACTTCTGCCTACTGTCACAGCCCTTCCCCAAAGCCCTTTTCAGTCGACTAAGACCCTCTATAAATAGCCCAAGAATTAACCTGTAGTTCCTACATTTTCTGCTGTATTCTGTTCCTATTTTCGCCCCCAAAACAGCCTATATTCGTCATTGTTTTCTGCTGCTATTCAGCTCTTGTTTCGATCACCATAACAGCTCAACAACCTGTTGTTCTCCTGCTTGTTTGCGAGCCAAGAACAGCCTCAAAATAGGTCCATAGCTGCTGCGATTATTCCTGATGTTTTGCTGGTTCTGCGAATCAAAACAAACCCAAAAGACTTTATTTGGGTCGTGATTGCTAGCTAAATTCTTTCTGTTGTTTCAGTCCACCATCATCATTCAACCTCTTGTTCTTAATCTCCTAAGGTATACCTAAAACCTAAGGCTAATCATATTTATAAATTATGTTTTAGTTATTGTGTTTAATTATGATTTATGTATGATCATGAATCTCGTATAGATAATAATAATAACAATGATATGTATTAGGATCTTGAATATGAGATTGATTATTTAAAAGATAAAAGATTATGATTATTAGTAATAAGATTAAGATTTGTCAAAATAAAAGTATTATGATCATGATCTTAGTATATGATGTTGAGTGATAATGGTTAAAGGTTACAAATAAGATGAATAAGGTTAGAAGTTATGAAATTAGATTATGATTATGATAGTAAGGAATGCATGATGAATTATAAGTATATTGACTAAGTTAATAAGAATGTTAAAACTTATGATTTTATGTTAAAATTACTAGGTTAAGTTTTATGATAAAAGGTTATGATTATGGCTTAGTAAAGTAATTATGATCATGGTGTAGGTGCATGCATGCATGCATACGTACGTATGTGCATGTATACATTATAGGTATATGTGTGTGTGTATATATAAATATATACATATGTGTATATGTATGTGTATATATGTATGATATGTACGTGTGTATGTATGTATGAATATGTATTATGAAAGTATTATATAAAGTTAGTAAATATAATAATAAAAAGTAATAAGTGTATATAGATATGCATCATCTTACACATATATATATGTAACACCTACACCTAATATATATATATATATACCATATAGTTATGAATACATACATGTATAATAATAATAAAGAATATATATGTATATGTATGTATCACATAGAAGTATATTTATATATGTAACATATAATGATAAGTATACATAAGAGTTGATTAAAGTAAATAATAATACTATTATTAGTATAACTTATACACTTAATTATATAGTAACACTTAATTACACTAAATATATTATCACTTATATATATATATATATATATATATATATATATATATATATATATATATATATATATATATATATATATATATATATATATATATATATATATATATATATATATAACTAATAAGGATATTAATAACTTGTTATGTGTATACAGCATAACTTGAAGGTTATAATTAAAGATAGCGTACAAAGACTACAAACATCACCGCTACTTGTGGCCTAGGGTGATCCTTGGTACCATTATAGGACGCTTGTGGATCTCGAATGCCATGACTTAGATTCTGGTCAAGAGATCCTGGGCCGCTCGGTAACAATAGATCATTCGAGTGACTTGCATGGTAGCAACGAAGTTTGGGCGAGATTGTACAACATCTTTGTTAAAGATTATAATCCGAACATTTTTAAATTAGAAGCTTACTATAAGTGGAAGCTTTCCATAAATAGTAGGTTTCCAAATATAGAAACTTTTGAGGAATAGTAACTTGTCTCGAAAACCGTCACTGTTAATATAGTTTGCTATATTAATAAATAAACTTTATGTCTATTAGACATTAACTAATTAAACATTATATCTCTAGGTTGAGATTTCCGATTACACACTCCGTTCATACTACTTGCGTGAAATTTCTTGCTTGCTACTAAGGTGAACTTCATAGCCCCACTTTTTAACTTTCTCTATTACTTATTTTGAACTTTTGGGGTGAGACACATGCTTGCTTTCAAACTGTTTTACGCTTAGACACAAGTACATGAAAACTTTATTTTGATTAGTTCAAAATGTGCTGCCATGCTTTGATTCATGCTAAATCCCTGCCATGATATCGCTAATTTCTACGTATAAATGCAAACTTAGTTATTGTGAGTAGGCCTATTGAGAGCGATGTCTCTAACCATTTGACCGTTGGTCTTTGGTTACATAATAATGATTTAACGACACGAAGGAATAAAGTGATCACGGGGTAACTTTGTTTAGTCTCGATATCATACACCTCAGCACTACTAACAAACTGATTAAACTTTATAATTAAATCTTGTGGTCTAAACACTATTATAAACCTATGTTGTTCACTCAACCATTTTTTGGTTGACACTTTAAGCATGTTTTGTCTCAGGTGAAGATTGCTAGAGTTATTTGCTATTTGGACTTTGCTGCTTTTGGAGTCCGCATTTACACATTTATATTATTGCATTAAAACATTTATTGTAATGACTTAATATTTTTCCGCTGCTTTAATACATTGGTTTATATTAAAAACGTCTCATATAGAGTCGTTCTCGTTTATACATAATTGTGTTGTGATATTGTGAAGTCATATTTCTCCGGCCCTATTTGGGGGTATGATATATATATATATATATATATATATATATATATATATATATATATATATATATATATATATATATATATATATATATATATATATATATATATTAGGTGTATATATTTTGTTTCTTTTTTAAACACTAACAAATCTTTATCAAATCTCTAGGTTATTTTTTTTGAAGATCTAACAAAATCTTTTTTTTTATATATATAGGCGTATATGTATGTATGTATATATTTATATATTTTTTTTGAAACTAGTAGATATATATGTAATGTATATACTTTCCAATTATAACCACCTTAACATAATCTTTATTAGGTTTTTGGTTTCTGAAAGGACCCGTCATATTCCATCCGGACAAAGTCCACATCGATTATAAACGATTCACATTAGTTGATTTCATCGCGAGGTACTTGACCTCTATATGATACATTTTACAAACGTTGCATTCTTTTTAAAAGACAAACTTTCATTTACATCGAAAGTTGACGACATGCATACTCATTCATAATATATCCATCTATAATTGACTTAATAATAATCTTGATGAACTCGACGACTCGAATGCAACGTCTTTTGAAATATGTCATGAATGACTCCAAGTAATGTCTCTAATATGAACAAATGCACAGCGGAAGATTTCTTTCATACCTGAGAATAAACATGCTTTAAAGTGTCAACCAAAAGGTTGGTGAGTTCATTAATTTAACATAAATAATCATTTCCATCATTTTAATAGACCACAAGATTTCATATTTTTCCATTTCTCATAAACATACGTCCCATGCATAGAGACAAAAATATCATTCATATGGATTGAACACCTGGTAACCGACATTCACAAGATGCATATAAGAATATCCCCTTTATTCCGGGATCCTCCATCGGACATGATATAAATTTCGAAGTACTAAAGCATCCGATACTTTGGATGGGGTTTGTTAGGCCCAATAGATCTATCTTTAGGATTCGCGTCAATTAGGGTGTCTGTTCCCTAATTCTTAGATTACCAGACTTAATAAAAAGGGGCATCTTCGATTTCTATAATTCAACCATAGAATGTAGTTTCAATTACTTGTGTCTATTTCGTAAAACATTTATAAAAGCAGCGCATGTATTCTCAGTCCCAAAATATATATTGCAAAAGCATTTAAAAGGGGAGCAAATGAAACTCACAGTACTGTATTTTGTAGTAAAAATACATATGATGACATTGAACAATGCAGGGTAGGCCTTGGATTCACGAACCTATATCATTTATATATATTAACACATATTATTGTATTAAAATAAATTTATATATATATATATTAGTGATTACACTTTTATATTAATAATTTATAGGTTTCGTTATCTGATTAAATATATTCATCTTATATATTTTAAATGAGTAAGGATATTAGTATAGTTAAGTTATGGGTATATATTTTTATATAAAGATCATTTATTTGTTAAATCAATAATTGTAATAATACTAGATTAAAGATAATAATAGCAAAGATAGTAATAATGGTAATAATAAAAATGTAAATGATAATCTTAATAATAGCTTTAAAATATGATAATTTTACCAAAAAATGTTTCTTTTAATAATATTATAGTTATAATAATAATAATAATAATAATAATAATAATAATAATAATAATAATAATAATAATAATAATAATACGAGTTAGTAAAAAAATGATGATGATGATAATAATAATAATAATAATAATAATAATAATAATAATAATAATAATAATATAGTGTAAAAAGAGTAAATTCTTAATAATAATAATCCTAATAATGATATTAATAATGTAACTAATAATAGTAATACTTATAATAATAATAATAATAATAATAATAATAGTTAGGATACAAATAATAATAACAATAACAATAATAATAATAATAATAATAATAATAATAACAATAACAACAACAACAACAATAATAATAATAATAATAATAATAATAATAATAATAATAATAATAATAATAATAATAATAATAATAATAATAATAATAATAATAATAATAATAATAATAATAATAATAATAATAATCATGGCTACCTCAAGAAAAATTCCAAAAATAAATGCCTATGCTTGGCTCGAACACATGACCTCTTGATAACTAGTTATCTCCCCTAACCAATCCGCCATCCTTCTTTATCTAATTTAAATTACGATTTTATTTTATTTATCATGTTTTCTGTTTAAATTTTTCATCTTCATCTTTTTCTAAAAAGAAATGTCACGGCCGAGGATTGAACCTGCGACCTATCGCTCTAAGAAAACACCAAAGACCATTGCTCCACTATTGTTTTCCTAATCTAAATCACAGCCTATATATATTAAGCCCATATTCTTCTGTTTCCATTTTCTTTTCTTCTTCACCAATTTCAATCGATCAGGAACCATCAAATCGTTATCATCATGTGCTAATTTCTTTAATCTCGTTCATCTATCATCATCATTATTCTTATATCATCATATACGTCCATCATCATCAAATTATCTCGTGATCATCATCAATAATGTATACGTATATCATCATCATTGTTTCATCATCATCTTCGTAACATCATATTTTTCACCACGTAAATCATCATCAAATGCTTTTCAAAAAAAAAAAAAAATCATCATCAAATTATTATTACTATCCTATATCTTAATCATAATCAAAATCTTAATCATCCTCTAATCATAATCATGGTTCGTCAATGTTTATCATTAGCACATGTACATGGCCCAAACATAGCAGCCCAATACAAATACAAGCTCGGCCAGCAGTTCATGATCTAAAAAAAAATATCGATCCAGTAACCCTTCCTTCGGCCCAACTTGTGTTATACCACAAAAAGACTCACGGTTTATATGTATACGTATATTACTTCGATCTCATGAATTAATTAATAAATCCGATACAGTGTTGATATAATATCATATTTGATCGGCCAAATCAAAAAAAATAATGGTGACCCAACACTTTAATCAAAAGTAACGAATAATTGGAGATGTATTTAACTAATATGGATGGTGGGGTTACTTGTACCTTTAACTGTCGGCCAACAAACAATCAAGAAAAAAGGAAGTTAGTGAGTTCTTCACTATATCATGATAAATTCTCTCAGCCATCCAAAGAAGAAAGTAATTCATACGTTAGAAAGAAACTAGTGGAAGTACAGGCGGTTTTTAATGGTGGACATGGTGATCATAAAGGTGGCTATTTATGGACTGCAAAGAAAACATATAGCAGTTGTAACTATATCGGTGATGGTGGCATTTTTCTGCAGCAGTGAAGTGATTCGAATGGTGTTAGAGGTCACTCGTCAGATGGCACAACGTATGGCAAATGGGTTAATGATATGGTGAGTAGTTGGTCGACAAAGGTAATGATAGTGGGTGGGTTGGTTATAGTTTGAAACATTAAATAGGAAGAAGTAAGAATAGATATATGGTAGGTGAAATGTCCCGTTCTTATTGATTAAAAACGTTCCATATTAATTGATTTCGTTGCGAGGTTTTGACCTCTATATGAGACGTTTTTCAAAGACTGCATTCATTTTTAAAACAAACCATAACCTTTATTTCATAAATAAAGGTTTAAAAAGCTTTACGTAGATTATCAAATAATGATAATCTAAAATATCCTGTTTACACACGAACATTACATAATGGTTTACAATACAAATATGTTACATCGAAATCAGTTTCTTGAATGCAGTTTTTACACAATATCATACAAACATGGACTCTAAATCTTGTCCTTATTTTAGTATGCAACAGCGGAAGCTCTTAGTATTCACCTGAGAATAAACATGCTTTAAACGTCAACAAAAATGTTGGTGAGTTATAGGTTTAACCTATATATATCAAATCGTAACAATAGACCACAAGATTTCATATTTCAATACACATCCCATACATAGAGATAAAAATCATTCATATGGTGAACACCTGGTAACCGACATTAACAAGATGCATATATAAGAATATCCCCATCATTCCGGGACACCCTTTGGATATGATATAAATTTCGAAGTACTAAAGCATCCGATACTTTGGATGGGGTTTGTTAGGCCCAATAGATCTATCTTTAGGATTCACGTCAATTAGGGTGTCTGTTCCCTAATTCTTAGATTACCAGACTTAATAAAAAGAGGCATATTCGATTTCGATAATTCAACCATAGAATGTAGTTTCACGTACTTGTGTCTATTTTGTAAATCATTTATAAAACCTACATGTATTCTCATCCCAAAAATATTAGATTTTAAAAGTGGGACTATAACTCACTTTCACAGATTTTTACTTCGTCGGGAAGTAAGACTTGGCCACTGGTTGATTCACGAACCTATAACAATATATACATATATATCAAAGTATGTTCAAAATATATTTACAACACTTTTAATATATTTTGATTTTTTAAGTTTATTAAGTCAGCTGTCCTCGTTAGTAACCTACAACTAGTTGTCCACAGTTAGATGTACAGAAATAAATCGATAAATATTATCTTGAATCAATCCACGACCCAGTGTATACGTATCTCAGTATTGATCACAACTCAAACTATATATATTTTGGAATCAACCTCAAACCTGTATAGCTAACTCCAACATTCACATATAGAGTGTCTATGGTTGTTCCGAAATATATATAGATGTGTCGACATGATAGGTCGAAACATTGTATACGTGTCTATGGTATCTCAAGATTACATAATATACAATACAAGTTGATTAAGTTATGGTTGGAATAGATTTGTTACCAATTTTCACGTAGCTAAAATGAGAAAATTATCCAATCTTGTTTTACCCATAACTTCTTCATTTTAAATCCGTTTTGAGTGAATCAAATTGCTATGGTTTCATATTGAACTCTATTTTATGAATCTAAACATAAAAAGTATAGGTTTATAGTTAGAAAAATAAGTTACAAGTCGTTTTTTGTAAAGGTAGTAATTTCAGTCGAAAGAACGACGTCTAGATGACCATTTTAGAAAACATACTTCCACTTTGAGTTTAACCATAATTTTTGGATATAGTTTCATGTTCATAATAAAAATCATTTTCTCAGAATAACAACTTTTAACTCAAAGTTTATCATAGTTTTTAATTAACTAACCCAAAACAGCCCGCAGTGTTACTACGACGGCGTAAATCCGGTTTTACGGTGTTTTTCGTGTTTCCTGGTTTTAAATCATTAAGTTAGCATAACATATAGATATATAACATGTGTTTAGTTGCTTTTAAAATTCAAGTTAGAAGGATTAACTTTTTTTTTGCGAACAAGTTTAGAATTAACTAAACTATGTTCTAGTGATTACAAGTTTAAACCTTCGAATAAGATAGCTTTATATGTATGAATCGAATGATATTATGAACATCATTACTACCTTAAGTTCCTTGGATAAACCTACTTGAAAAGAGAAAAATGGATCTAGCTTCAACGGATCCTTGAATGGCTCGAAGTTCTTGAAGCAGAATCATGACACGAAAACAAGTTCAAGTAAGATCATCACTTGAAATAAGATTGTTATAGTTATAGAAATTGAAGCAAAGTTTGAATATTATTATTACCTTGTATTAGAATGATAACCTACTGTAAGAAACAAAGATTTCTTGAGGTTGGATGATCACCTTACAAGATTGGAAGTGAGCTAGCAAACTTGAAAGTATTCTTGATTTTATGTAACTAGAACTTGTAGAATTTATGAAGAACACTTAGAACTTGAAGATAGAACTTGAGAGAGATCAATTAGATGAATAAAATTGAAGAATGAAAGTGTTTGTAGGTGTTTTTGGTCGTTGGTGTATGGATTAGATATAAAGGATATGTAATTTTGTTTTCATGTAAATAAGTCATGAATGATTACTCATATTTTTGTAATTTTATGAGATATTTCATGCTAGTTGCCAAATGATGGTTCTCGCATGTGTTAGGTGACTCAAATGGGCTACTAAGAGCTGATCATTGGAGTGTATATACCAATAGTACATACATCTAAAAGCTGTGTATTGTACGAGTACGAATACGGATGCATACGAGTAGAATTGTTGATGAAACTGAATGAGGATGTAATTGTAAGCATTTTTGTTAAGTAGAAGTATTTTGATAAGTGTCTTGAAGTCTTTCAAAAGTGTATGAATACATATTAAAACACTACATGTATATACATTTTAACTGAGTCATTAAGTCATCGTTAGTCGTTACATGTAAATGTTGTTTTGAAACCTTTAGGTTAACGATCTTGTTGAATGTTGTTAACCCATTGTTTATTATAAAAAATGAGATGTTAAATTGTTATATTATTATGATATTATGATATATAATATATCTTAGTATGATGTATATACAGTTAAATATCGTTACAACGATAATCGTTACATATATGTCTCGTTTCAAAATCATTAAGTTAGTAGTCTTATTTTTACATATGTATTTCATTGTTAATACACTTAATAATATATTTACTTATCATTTAACATAATTAACCAAGTGTATCAATATCTTAATATGATTCATATGTACCTAGTAAGACGTTGTTATAACAATAATCGTTATATATATCGTTTTCGAGTTTCTTAAATTAATAGTCTCATTTTTATGTATATAACTCATTGTTAAAATACCTAATGAGATACATACTTATAATAAAATCATGTTAACTATATATATAACCATATATATGTCATCGTATAGTTTTTTTACAAGTTTTAACGTTCGTGAATCACCGGTCAACTTGGGTGGTCAATTGTCTATATGAAACCTATTTTAATTAATCAAGTCTTAACAAGTTTGATTGCTTAACATGTTGGAAAAACTTAATCATGTAAATAACAATTTCATTTAATATATATATAAACATGGAAAAGGTCGGGTCACTACAGTACCTACCCGTTAAATAAATTTCGTCCCGAAATTTTAAGCAGTTGGAGGTGTTGACGTATCTTCTGGAAATAAATGCGGGTATTTCTTCTTCATCTGATCTTCTCGTTCCCAGGTGAACTCAGGTCCTCTACGAGCATTCCATCGAACCTTAACAATTGGTATCTTGTTTTGCTTAAGTCTTTTAACCTCACGATCCATTATTTCGACGGGTTCTTCGATGAATTGAAGTTTTTCGTTGATTTGGATTTCATCTAACGGAATAGTGAGATCTTCTTTAGCAAAATATTTCTTCAAATTCTAGACGTGGAAAGTGTTATGTACAGCCGCGAGTTGTTGAGGTAACTCAAGTCGGTAAGCTACTGGTCCGACACGATCAATAATCTTGAATGGTCCAATATACCTTGGATTTAATTTCCCTCGTTTACCAAATCGAACAACGCCTTTCCAAGGTGCAACTTTAAGCATGACCATCTCTCAAATTTCAAATTATATATCTTTTCTTTTAATGTCAGCGTAGCTCTTTTGTCGACTTTGGGCGGTTTTCAACCGTTGTTGAATTTGGATGATCTTCTCGGTAGTTTCTTGTATAATCTCCGGACCCGTAATCTGTCTATCCCCCACTTCGCTCCAACAAATCGGAGACCTGCACTTTCTACCATAAAGTGCTTCAAATGGCGCCATCTCAATGCTTGAATGGTAGCTGTTGTTGTAGGAAAATTCTGCTAACGGTAGGTGTCGATCCCAACTGTTTCCGAAATCAATAACACATGCTCGTAGCATGTCTTCAAGCGTATGTATCGTCCTTTCGCTCTGCCCATAAGTTTGTGGATGATAGGCAGTACTCATGTCTAGACGAGTTCCTAATGCTTGCTGTAATGTCTGCCAGAATCTTGAAATAAATCTACCATCCCTATCAGAGATAATAGAGATTGGTATTCCATGTCTGGAGACGACTTCCTTCAAATATAGTCGTGCTAACTTATCCATCTTGTCATCTTCTCTTTTTGATAGGAAGTGTGCTGATTTGGTGAGACGATCAACTACTACCCAAATAGTATCAAAACCACTTGCAGTCCTTGGCAATTTAGTGATAAAATCCATGGTAATGTTTTCCCATTTCCATTCCGGGATTTCAGGTTGTTGAAGTAGACCTGATGGTTTCTGATGCTCAGCTTTGACCTTAGAACACGTCAAACATTCTCCTACGTATTTAGCAACATCGGCTTTCATACCCGGCCACCAAAAATATTTCTTGAGATCCTTGTACATCTTCCCCGTTCCAGGATGTATTGAGTATCTGGTTTTATGAGCTTCTCTAAGTACCATTTCTCTCATATCTCCAAATTTTGGTACCCAAATCCTTTCAGCCCTATACCGGGTTCCGTCTTCCCGAATATTAAGATGCTTCTCCGATCCTTTAGGTATTTCATCCTTTAAATTTCTCTGTTTTAAAACTCCTTATTGCGCCTCCTTTATTTGAGTAGTAAGGTTATTATGAATCATTATATTCATAGATTTTACTCGAATGGGTTCTCTGTCCTTCCTGCTCAAGGCATCGGCTACCACATTTGCCTTCCCTGGGTGGTAACGAATCTCAAAGTCGTAATCATTCAAAAATTAAATCAACCTACGCTGCCTCATATTCAGTTGTTTCTGATTAAATATGTGTTGAAGACTTTTGTGGTCGGTATATATAATACTTTTGACCCCATATAAGTAGTGCCTCCAAGTCTTTAATGCAAAAACAACCGCGCCTAATTCCAAATCATGCGTCGTATAATTTTATTTGTGAATCTTCAATTGTCTAGACGCATAAGCAATCACCTTCGTTCGTTGCATTAATACACAACCGAGACCTTGCTTTGATGCGTCACAATAAATCATAAAATCATCATTCCCTTCAGGCAATGACAATATAGGTGCCGTAGTTAGCTTTTTCTTCAATAACTGAAATGCTTTCTCTTGTTCATCATTCCATTCAAATTTCTTCCCTTTATGCGTTAATGCAGTCAAGGGTTTTGCTATTCTGGAAAAGTCTTGGATGAACCTTCTGTAGTAACCAGCTAGTCCTAAAAACTGGCGTATGTGTTTTGGAGTTTTTGGGGTTTCTGTAACACCCCAGCTTAACATGACCACAATATTGTCCGCTTTGCCCGCAGGCGCACGGCTTTTTCTTGGCGATCACACACGATAAGCACTTTCCCAGGAGGTCACCCATCCTGGTAGTGCTCTCGCCCGAGCACGCTTAACCACAACGTACTCGCACACCCGCTCTGCCTGTGGTCCCAAAACGCGTTGTGTCATTTAAGCGTGGGTATTACCTTATAATCCCATGATCACTCATGTCCATGAGCGATGTGGGATTTGCCTAGGGTGTTACATTCACCCCCCTTAGGGACTCATCATCCTCGATGAGGTTTGCCCCACTGCCATCAACGGCACATGAGTGGCTCTGATACCATTCTATAACACCCCAGCTTAACATGACCACAATATTGTCCGCTTTGCCCGCAGGCGCACGGCTTTTTCTTGGCGATCACACACGATAAGCACTTTCCTAGGAGGTCACCCATCCTGGTAGTGCTCTCGCCCGAGCACGCTTAACCACAACGTACTCGCACACCCGCTCTGCCTGTGGTCCCAAAACGCGTTGTGTCATTTAAGCCTGGGTATTACCTTATAATCCCATGATCACTCATGTCCATGGGCGATGTGGGATTTGCCTAGGGTGTTACAGTTTCCCACTTTTCAACAGTTTCTATCTTTTCCGGATCCACCTTAATACCTTCTTTGTTCACTATGTGACCGAGGAATTGAACTTCTTCCAACCAAAATGCACACTTTGAAAACTTAGCGTACAATTCTTCCTTCCTCAATACTTCTAACACCTTTCTCAAATGTTCACCGTGTTCTTGGTCATTCTTTGAGTAAATAAGTATGTCATCAATGAAAACAATGACAAACTTGTCAAGGTATGGTCCACACACTCGGTTCATAAGGTCCATGAACACAGCTGGTGCATTAGTTAAACCAAACGGCATGACCATAAACTCGTAATGACCGTAACGTGTTCTGAAAGCAGTCTTTGGAATATCATCTTCTTTCACCCGCATTTGATGATACCCGGAACGTAAGTCAATCTTTGAATAAACAGACGAGCCTTGTAGTTGATCAAATAAGTCATCGATTCTCGGTAGTGGGTAGCGGTTCTTGATGGTAAGTTTGTTCAACTCTCGGTAGTCGATACACAACCTGAATGTACCATCTTTCTTCTTGACAAACAAAACAGGAGCTCCCCACGGTGATGTGCTTGGTCGAATGAAACCACGCTCTAAAAGTTCTTGTAATTGGCTTTGCAGTTCTTTCATCTCGCTGGGTGCGAGTCTGTAAGGAGCACGAGCTATTGGTGCAGCTCCTGGTACAAGATCTATTTGAAATTCAACGGATCGATGTGGGGGTAATCCCGGTAATTCTTTCAGAAATACATCGGGGAATTCTTTTGCAATGGGAACATCATTGATGCTCTTTTCTTCAGTTTGTACTTTCTCGACGTGTGCTAGAACAGCATAGCAACCTTTTCTTATTAGTTTTTATGCCTTCAAATTACTAATAAGATGTAGCTTCGTGTTGCCCTTTTCTCCGTACACCATTAAGGGTTTTCCTTTTTCTCATATAATGCGAATTGCATTTTTGTAACAAACGATCTCTGCTTTCACTTCTTTCAACCGGTCCATACCGATTATCACATCAAAACTCCCTAACTCTACTGGTATCAAATCAATCTTAAATGTTTCGCTAACCAGTTTAATTTCTCGATTCCGACATATATTATCTGCTGAAATTAATTTACCATTTGCTAATTCGAGTAAAAATTTACTATCCAAAGGTGTCAATGGACAACTTAATTTAGCACAAAAATCTCTACTCATATAGCTTCTATCCGCACCGGAATCAAATAGAACGTAAGCAGATTTATTGTCAATAAGAAACGTACCCGTAACAAGCTCCGGGTCTTCCTGTGCCTCTGCCGCATTAATATTGAAAACTCTTCCGCGGCCTTATCCATTCGTGTTCTCCTGGTTCGGGCAATTTCTAATAATGTGGCCCGGTGTTCCACATTTATAACAAACTACATTGGCATAACTTGCTCCGACACTACTTTCTCCGCCATTACTCGTTCTGACACCATTTGTTCCTTTCGTTCTATTAACCTCTGGTCCGTAGACCTCACACTTCGCCGTGCTATGACCATTTCTTTTACACTTGTTGCAAATTTTAGTGCAGAACCCCGAGTGATACTTTTCACACCTTTGGCATAGCTGCTTCTGATTGTTGTTGTTGTTGCGGTTATTAATGTTGTTGGGATGATTGTTGTAGTTGCTGTTGTTGTTGTTGTTGTTGTTATTGTTGTTGTTGTTGTTGTTGTTGTTATTGTTGTTGGGCCGTTTGTTGTAGTTGCGATTGATGTTGCGTTTGTTGGGATAATTGTTCCGATTATTGTTGTAATTGCTGTTGTTGTTGTATTGGTGATTCTTATCACCGTTTTCCTCCCACTTTCTTTTGACTTGCTTCACCTTGGCCTCTTCAGCCGTCTGTTCTTTAATTCTTTCCTCAATCTGGTTCACTAGTTTGTGAGCCATTCTACATGCCTGTTGTATGGAGGCGGGCTCGTGTGAACTTATATCTTCTTGGATTCTTTCCGGTAATCCTTTCACAAACGCATCGATCTTCTCTTCCTCATCTTCGAATGCTCCCGGACACAATAGGCACAATTCTGTGAATCGTCTTTCGTACGTGGTAATATCAAATCCTTGGGTTCGTAACCCTCTAAGTTCTGTCTTGAGCTTATTGACCTCGGTTCTGGGACGGTACTTCTCGTTCATCAAGTGCTTGAATGCTGACCACGGTAGTGCGTACGCATCGTCTTGTCCCACTTGCTCTAGATAGGTATTCCACCATGTTAACGCAGAACCTGTGAAGGTATGCGTAGCGTACTTCACTTTGTCCTCTTCAGTACACTTACTTATGGCAAACACCGATTCGACCTTCTCGGTCCACCGTTTCAATTCGATCGGTCCTTCGGTTCCATCAAATTCCAAAGGTTTGCAGGCAGTGAATTCTTTGTAGGTGCATCCTACACGATTTCCTGTACTGCTAGATCCAAGGTTATTGTTGGTATGTAGCGCAGCCTGTACTGCGGCTATGTTTGAAGCTAGAAAAGTACGGAATTCCTCTTCATTCATATTCACGGTGTGTCGAGTAGCCGGTGCCATTTCCTTCAAAATAGTCAAATGGAACAAGTTAATCATACAGAATATTAAGAGTAGTTAATAGTATGTCGTAGCATAATATGAACTCATTTATAAAAGCTTTTTCTTCATATTAGCGTTTTATAAGTTTAAATTCGGGTAGTACCAACCCGTTAAGTTCATACTTAGTAGCTAATATACAATTCAACTACTACAATTCTATATGAAAAACTGATTATAATAATATTTCTCGTTCAAACTTTTACATAATATTTTACAAACTTACAATACCGCTTATTTTACATATAGCATGAAATATAGCACACAATAAATTTGATACAAGATGGTTGTGAAGATAATTCTAGCTAGTACACAAGTCGTTCAGCAAAGGCAATAAAGACACGTAATTCATACGTCCAGAAACAAGTCATGCATTCTGGTTTTACTAGGACTACTTCCCATCCTTGGTCTTGTGGAACATAACCGTTATGGCCGTTGATAAGACAGCGTGTTGTAACGTCGTCAAAGGGACGAGGGTTACGTAATGTCCAACAGTCCCATAACAATCTAAAAACCTCATTTCTTACCCCAATTACCGACTCCGTCACTTGTGGGAACGTTTTGTTTAATAGTTGTAGCCCGATGTTCTTATTCTCACTTTGGTGAGAAGCGAACATTACTAATCCGTAAGCATAACATGCTTCTTTATGTTGCATGTTAGCCGCTTTTTCTAAATCACGAAGTCCAATATTCGGATATATTGAGTCAAAATAATTTCTTAACCCATTGCGTAAAATAGCATTTGGGTTCCCCGCAATATATGCATCAAAGTAAACACATCGTAACTTATGGATTTCCCAATGTGATATCCCCCATCTTTCGAACGAAAGCCTTTTATAAACCAAGGCATTCTTGGAACGTTCTTCGAATGTCTTACAAACTGATCTCGCCTTAAATAGTTGTGCCGAAGAATTCTGACCGACTCTAGACAAGATTTCATCAATCATGTCTCCGGGTAGGTCTCTTAAAATATTGGGTTGTCTATCCATTTTGTGTTTTTATACTGTAAAATAGACAAGAGTTAGATTCATAAAAAAAATACTTATTAATACAAGCAATTTTTTTTACATATATCATAAAGCATAAGCACACTATATTACATATATTACACCACACGAATACAACTATCTTATTCCGACTCGCTCGTTTCTTCTTCTTCGGTTTTGGTTCGTTTTGCCATGTTTCTAGGGATATATGATGTTCCCCTAATACGAGCCGTCGTTTTCCACATTGGTTTAGAAAAACCTGGTGGTTTAGAGGTTCCCGGGTCATTGTTACAACTTAAGGACTTCGGGTGTTGACGATACATATAAAGTTCATCGGGTTTGGAATCAAATTTCTCTATTTTTATGCCCTTTCCCTTATTGTTCTCTTTTGCCTTATTAAATTGTGTTGGGGTAATTTCTATAACATCATCGGAATCCTTGTCAGGATCCGATTCATCGGAGAATTGGTAATCCTCCCAATACTTTGCTTCCTTGGCGGAAACACCATTGACCATAACTAACTTTGGTCGGTTGGTTGAGGATTTTCTTCTTCCGGTTCCGATTCTTCTTCCAGTTCCGACTCTTCTTCTGGTTCCGACTCTTCCTCCGGTGCCTCTTCGGGAACTTGTGAATCAGTCCACGAATCATTCCAATTTACATTTGACTCTTCATTATTATTAGGTGAGTCAATGGGACTTGTTCTAGAGGTAGACATCTATCACATAATATCAAACACGTTAAGAGGTTAATATATCACATAATATTCACATGTTAAAAATATATAGTTTCCAACAAAATTTGTTAAGAAATCATTTTTCAAGTAAACATGGTCGAAGTCCAGACTCACTAATGCATCCTAACAAATTCGATAAGACACACCAATGCAAAATTCTGGTTCTCTAAGACCAACGCTCGGATACCAACTGAAATGTCCCGTTATTATTGATTAAAAACGTTCCATATTAATTGATTTCGTTGCGAGGTTTTGACCTCTATATGAGACGTTTTTCAAAGACTGCATTCATTTTTAAAACAAACCATAACCTTTATTTCATAAATAAAGGTTTAAAAAGCTTTACGTAGATTATCAAATAATGATAATCTAAAATATCCTGTTTACACACGACCATTACATAATGGTTTACAATACAAATATGTTACATCGAAATCAGTTTCTTGAATGCAGTTTTTACACAATATCATACAAACATGGACTCCAAATCTTGTCCTTATTTTAGTATGCAACAGCGGAAGCTCTTAGTATTCACCTGAGAATAAACATGCTTTAAACGTCAACAAAAATATTGGTGAGTTATAGGTTTAACCTATATATATCAAATCGTAACAATAGACCACAAGATTTCATATTTCAATACACATCCCATACATAGAGATAAAAATCATTCATATGGTGAACACCTGGTAACCGACATTAACAAGATGCATATATAAGAATATCCCCATCATTCCGGGACACCCTTCGGATATGATATAAATTTCGAAGTACCAAAGCATCCGGTACTTTGGATGGGGTTTGTTAGGCCCAATAGATCTATCTTTAGGATTCGCGTCAATTAGGGTGTCTGTTCCCTAATTCTTAGATTACCAGACTTAATAAAAAGGGGCATATTCGATTTTGATAATTCAACCATAGAATGTAGTTTCACGTACTTGTGTCTATTTTGTAAATCATTTATAAAACCTGCATGTATTCTCATCCCAAAAATATTAGATTTTAAAAGTGGGACTATAACTCACTTTCACAGATTTTTACTTCGTCGGGAAGTAAGACTTGGCCACTGGTTGATTCACGAACCTATAACAATATATACATATATATATATCAAAGTATGTTCAAAATATATTTACAACACTTTTAATATATTTTGATGTTTTAAGTTTATTAAGTCAGCTGTCCTCGTTAGTAACCTACAACTAGTTGTCCACAGTTAGATGTACAGACATAAATCGATAAATATTATCTTGAATCAATCCACGACCCAGTGTATACGTATCTCAGTATTGATCACAACTCAAACTGTATATATTTTGGAATCAACCTCAACCCTGTATAGCTAACTCCAACATTCACATATAGAGTGTCTATGGTTGTTCCGAAATATATATAGATGTGTCGACATGATAGGTCGAAACATTGTATACGTGTCTATGGTATCTCAAGATTACATAATATACAATACAAGTTGATTAAGTTATGGTTGGAATAGATTTGTTACCAATTTTCACGTAGCTAAAATGAGAAAAATTATCCAATCTTGTTTTGCCCATAACTTCTTCATTTTAAATCCGTTTTGAGTGAATCAAATTGCTATGGTTTCATATTGAACTCTATTTTATGAATCTAAACAGAAAAAGTATAGGTTTATAGTCGGAAAAATAAGTTACAAGTCGTTTTTTGTAAAGGTTGTAATTTCAGTCGAAAGAACGACGTCTAGATGACCATTTTAGAAAACATACTTCCACTTTGAGTTTAACCATAATTGTTGGATATAGTTTCATGTTCATAATAAAAACCATTTTCTCAGAATAACAACTTTTAAATCAAAGTTTATCATAGTTTTTAATTAACTAACCCAAAACAGCCCGCGGTGTTACTACGACGGCGTAAATCCGGTTTTACGGTGTTTTTCGTGTTTCCAGGTTTTAAATCATTAAGTTAGCATATCATATAGATATAGAACATGTGTTTAGTTGATTTTAAAATTCAAGTTAGAAGGATTAACTTTTATTTGCGAACAAGTTTAGAATTAACTAAACTATGTTCTAGTGATTAAAAGTTTAAACCTTCGAATAAGATAGCTTTATACGTATGAATCGAATGATGTTATGAACATCATTACTACCTTAAGTTCCTTGGATAAACCTACTGGAAAAGAGAAAAATGGATCTAGCTTCAACGGATCCTTGGATGGCTCTAAGTTCTTGAAGCAGAATCATGACACGAAAACAAGTTCAAGTAAGATCATCACTTGAAATAAGATTGTTATAGTTATAGAAATTGAAGCAAAGTTTGAATATTATTATTACCTTGTATTAGAATGATAACCTACTATAAGAAACAAAGATTTCTTAAGGTTGGATGATCACCTTACAAGATTGGAAGTGAGCTAGCAAACTTGAAAGTATTCTTGATTTTATGTAACTAGAACTTGTAGAATTTATGAAGAACACTTAGAACTTGAAGATAGAACTTGAGAGAGATTAATTAGATGAAGAAAATTGAAGAATTAAAGTGTTTGTAGGTGTTTTTGGTCGTTGGTGTATGGATTAGATATAAAGGATATGTAATTTTGTTTTCATGTAAATAAGTCATGAATGATTACTCATATTTTTGTAATTTTATGAGATATTTCATGCTAGTTGCCAAATGATGGTTCCCACATGTGTTAGGTGACTCACATGGGCTGCTAAGAGCTTATTATTGGAGTGTATATACCAATAGTACATACATCTAAAAGCTGTGTATTGTACGAGTACGAATACGGATGCATACGAGTAGATTTGTTGATAAAACTGAACGAGGATGTAATTGTAAGCATTTTTGTTAAGTAGAAGTATTTTGATAAGTGTCTTGAAGTCTTTCAAAATTGTATGAATACATATTAAAACACTACATGTATATACATTTTAACTGAGTCGTTAAGTCATCGTTAGTCGTTACATGTAAATGTTGTTTTGAAACCTTTAGGTTAACGATCTTGTTGAATGTTGTTAACCCATTGTTTATTATTACAAATGAGATGTTAAATTGTTATATTATTATGATATTATGATATATAATATATCTTAGTATGATGTATATACAGTTAAATGTCGTTACAACGATAATCGTTACATATATGTCTCGTTTCGAAATCATTAAGTTAGTAGTCTTATTTTTACATATGTATTTCATTGTTAATACACTTAATAATATATTTACTTATCATTTAACATAATTAACCAAGTGTATCAATATCTTAATATGATTCATATGTACCTAGTAAGACGTTGTTATAACGATAATCGTTATATATATCGTTTTCGAGTTTCTTAAATTAATAGTCGCATTTTTATGTATATAACTCATTGTTAAAATACCTAATGAGATACATACTTATAATAAAATCATGTTAACTATATATATAACCATATATATGTCATCGTATAGTTTTTTTACAAGTTTTAACGTTCGTGAATCACCAGTCAACTTGGGTGGTCAATTGTCTATATGAAACCTATTTCAATTAATCAAGTCTTAACAAGTTTGATTGCTTAACATGTTGGAAACACTTAATCATGTAAATAACAATTTCATTTAATATATATATAAACATGGAAAAGTTCGGGTCACTACAGTAGGGTGGCGTATGGTGGTGGCATTGAGCTTGGGTTGTAATGATAGAATCACAAGAAGGGGACAAAGAGAGAAATTTGGTGTTGACAGTGTGTTTTCGGCTTTAATCACGAGATTGATGGTATTAAGATATATGGGTTAAAGTGTTTTTGGTTAAAAGTTGTCACGAGCAGGGAACGGTCAAACTTTATGTTGGATTTGTATAATTCATCAGACAATAATCGATGTAATTGATAATATTGATAGAAAGTCGAATGGATTCACTCCAATATAATCGAATCAATTGGATTTGTGGGGTTGATTTGATTGAATTAATCACGGATAAACAGAGTTAAAAGAAGAAAAAACAAAAATTTCGAAAGGGACATAAAACAGATTATTATCCATGATATCTGATTCCATATTCTATATATATATATTATATTAAGTTTAATAATTAATAAACATAATTATAAACATTTTAATAATAATATTACGGTTTATATTATTAATAATTATAAAAATAATAAAAATAATGATATTAATGACAATGTTATTATTAATATAACATATTAGTATTATTACATAATTTTCCTAATATAATGGAACATTACAAATTTCTATATATAATATTTCTAATTTATTTATATTACAACAATTACTTAAATAATTATGTGTATATACAAATTACATATCTTAACCTAAAGTTTTTAAGTATATAAATATTAGTTAGTAATTTCGTTAAAAATAATAAAACGAGGAATTCCAAATAATGTAATTAAAGTTTTTTTTTTATGATTATATATTTTATAAAATACTATATATATAATTATCATCTTACATGTCTTTATTACATGAATGAATATACTACATACAAACTTTTAAGCAAATAATTTAACATCATTATATATATATATATATATATATATATATATATATATATATATATATATATATATATATATATATATATATATATATATATATAATTACAAATAATATTCATATATATCTATATCTATATATATACATATAAATTAATGGTATTCATTACATTGTATATTATTTTACATATTTAATTATATTTTAGCATTATCTATTATTATATATACATACATTTATATATATATACATATATATATATATATATATATATATATATATATATATATATATATATATATATATATATATATATAATATTTACATATTTATTTACAAACAATTGTTCGTGAATCGTTCAGGAGTAGTCAAAGGGTAATTGATTACATAAACATAGTTCCAAAATTTTCGAGACTCAACATTATAGACTTTGTTTATCATGTCGGAATATTAAATCGTATAAAGATTAAGTTTAAATTTAGTCGGAAATTCCCGGGTCGTCACAGTACCTACCCGTTAAAGAAATTTCGTCCCGAAATTTGAGTAAGGTGATCATGGCTAATAATAAAAATATTTTCATGACGAATATGAATTGATAACTAGAGTTTTATCATCGCTAAGTAACTGAATAGAATAATTAAATTACTCGGAGCGTATGAGAGAAGCTATCGCAAATGATTTGAATAGAGATTCGCCTTATCTTTTGACGTAGTCAGGGTTGAATTTAGAAAATAAGGCGTGTCTTAGCTTTTTGACGTTGCCTTCGTTGAATTCCGGAATGCAAAGGATTAAAAGAAAATCTTCGAAATCTAAAAGATTTGATTCTTCGGCGAATAAGGAAATTAAGATCTCTATAATTAAATACGGTGATCTACCTCGATTACTCTGTCTGATATTTCCATTATAAATTAAACTCTTCCGTTCCATTATTCTCACCATTCCTATACTTTCCTTCTTGTTTCATACATCCAAAAGATTCTGAAAATGCTTAATCTAGTTCTGATCCTTGTCCTCATCCTTACTATCGCAACAATCATTCTCTTTTTCAACTTCCACCAGAGGAATCTGCATTCTTCTACTTCGCACTTGGGATTATAATGTTTTTAATTCTCCCGTGTCTTTATGTTGCGATAAACATTGATATACACGGTTTGTAATTTATGTGTTGTTTTCGGGCTTTATATTCTTCCTTATATTTCAAAGCTCTATGCTTTTATTTTCTCTTCCCGACTTCAAGTCAAGCGAATAATGGTCCAGAATTTGTAGATATAGAGTTTCGAATGATTATAATATTCTAAGCAGGAAGGAATGTAATAGCACGATTTGATTTGGTGAACTACCAAAATCACTAAGAATGGAACTATCAAGAATATAATTTCTTGATGCGTTCAGAGATTAAGCAGAATGAAAGAGTTATGTAACATGACACATGATGATGTTATAATCTGTGAATCATCATGTTCCATTTAGAAACTCATCATGACTTACTGTAATATAATCACGTTGATCAAGTGTCATTATATTATACTAACTCATGAATCAGTTCCCAACACTACTTCAAAAACATTCCTATTTTAAGCTCGAAAGTTTACAGAATATAGAAACTAACAGTTTCTATATGATGTAACACTGATAGCACGAAGAGATTATTGATTTCAGATAAGAATAGTTATGAAAATATCTTTAGAAATATGGAGGATATTTGTAATGAAATATACGATAATATCTTTGAATATCTAAGATCAGAGGATGATGGAAACTATTGTCCGCAAGGGTTTAGAGTAAGGAGCAAGGTATTCGCTAAAGACTTCAACAGGCATTGAATCATTTGAATTCTTTGAAGTCAAACTTATTCTTTGTGATTTGTCCACGGCTTTCTTCATAGTTTCGCATAATCCGCTTTTTGGTACTAAATTTTCTATTGAGTGTTTCCAATACTCCATTCTTTATCATCAAACTTTCGACGATTAAGGTCGTTTACGGTTGTCTACGGTTTCTGCTGCTTCATTCAGCTTCCTCAAAATTTGGAGTATTGATTCGTAGACTGGGTGCTTTTCAGAATTTCAGAATAAAAGATCATAATTCTAAGATATAAATGTTATATTTATTCATATATCTGTTGATATAGACATGCTGCGAGATTTCAAAATACTGATTGTAAATTCTCGGTAATTAGAATGGCAATTCTCGTTATAAGATGCGAATGAGTATATGATAGAGTTTCAATGAGTATAAAGATTTTTTTTTTGGAAAGTCAAAGATCAATGGAGTTGCTGGCAAGTTTACTTCTAATGTGGTGGACTATAAATTGTTCCCCGGTAACGATGACGAAAGGTAAACTTATATATCAAAGTTATAATAAGGTTTATTCAAATGAAAAGTTGAAATTGGTTTGCTGAAGCTGTGACATAATTGGCTACTTTGAAAAGGAATTTCATGGTTATTTTTGGTAATAGCAATGCCGAAGGAGCTAGCACAGATGCGTGTTAAACGTTTACTCAGATTCCGAGTATTTTTTTTTCAGGTGCATAACTATATGCATAAATCTTTTCTTCCGTGGATGAAGTGAAGTTGGTTCATCCTTTCGATTGAGGTGTTTTCAAGAATCATGAAAGATTTTTGAACGCAGATTGTAATCGTCAAGATACAAATGAGGTTTAAGATGAAATCAAGTATGAAAATAACATTCTTATTATTATTAACCCTAAGAGATTAATGATTTCAGATAAGAATAGTTATGAAAATAACATTCATATTTTAAACTCTGATACCAACTCTAACGACCCGTCCTAATCCATCCAGACGAAGTCTAAATCGATTATAAACGATTCATAATAGTTGATTACATCGCGAGGTATTTGACCTCTATATGATACATTTTACAAATATTGCATTCGTTTTTAAAAGACAAACTTGCTTTACATCGAAAGTTGACGGCATGCATATCATTTCATAATTTAAACTCGAATTTTTAAAGAAATTTAGAAACTAAAATAGTTTCCTTTATGATGTAATATAGATAGCACGAAGAGATAAATAATTTCGGAAGAGAATATTTATGAAAATATCTTCAAAAATATTTATAATGATATTTTAGAATTTCTAAGTTCGATGGTTGATGAGGAAGATTTTCCGCAAGATTTTAACATGAGTACGGAGCAAGGTATTCGTTGAAGATTTCATCGGATCCAGAATTACCTGGATTCTTTGAATATATGGTATGGCCCTTGTATTTGTCCTTGGTCTCCTTCGTGGTTAGCTCAATCCGTTTTCCAGTTTCAACTTTTCTGAGCTTTTCCAACATACTATTGTTTATCATCAAACTTTCGATGATTAAGGTTGTTTACGGTTGTCTATGATTTTTGCTGCTTCATTCAGCTTTTTCAACATTCAGAGTATTGATTTGTGACTGAGTGCTTTTCAGAATTTCAGAATGAGAGTTCATAATTCTAAGAGATAAATGTCATACATATAACTGTTGATGTAGATATGCTGTGAGTTTTCAAAGTACTGATTGCTGATTCTCGTTAATTGTTATGGTAGTTCTCGTTACAAGATGCGGATGAGTATATGATAGGGTTTCAATGAATAAATATAATGATTTGTCAGAGAGATTTAAGCCAAAAAGCAATGAGGATGCTGGTACGTCAGCTGGTAATATGGTGGAATATAAAAGAATTCTCCGGTATCAAAAGGGTAATTGTATATATCTGGATTATAGTAAGGCTACTTCGAATAAAAAGTCGAAGCTGACTTGCTGGAGCTGTGACAAAATTGGCTATTTTGAAAAGGGATCACAAAGTTATTTTTGCTAATAAATGCCAAAGTTGATAACTATATGCATAAATCTTTCCTTCCGTAGATGAAGTGCGGTTGATTCATCCTATCGATTGAAGTGTTTTCAAGAATTATGAAAGGTTTGAATCGCAGATTGTAATCGTCAAGATACAAATGAGGTTTAAGATGAAATCAAGTGGCAAACTTGAAGAATTGTTTAGTTTCATATATTATAATCAATATTTTAATTCATTTAATTGTCTAATCTTATTAGTCCACAGTCGATAGTCCACAGTTGACAGTCCAATAATTCATATAAAGTTTAATATATAATATTCGAATTAATTAATACGTATCGTGACCCGTGTACATGTCTCAGACTCGATCACAACTCAAACTATATATATTATTGTAGAATCAACCTCAACCCTATATAGAGAACTCGATCATTACTGCATATAGAGTGTCTATGGTTATTCCAAATAATATATATAGATGCGTCGATATGATATGTCAAAACCTTGTATATGTGTCCTGATATTTAAAGTGCGTAAAATAAATAACAGAAATTAAATGACGATAAATAAAGTGCGTAAAGTAAATAACAGAAATTAAATGACGATAAATAAAATTGCGAGAATATAAATTGCGATAATTAAATTGCAGTAAATAAAATGTAATCAGTTAGCTAGGAACAGTTAGCTAGGAACAGTTAGCGTGGATTCTTAACAAAATTCTTCTCATAGTTAAATTGTTTGTTTCTAACAAATTTTATTTATCCAATGTTTTCTTCTTTATGCCATTTGTTGGATTCTGAGAAGTCAAAATCCAAATATGAAATTTGAATGAAAATGGTTATTTTGTGGTGAACAGATTCATATATCGGTGAATGTGATTAGGATAGTAAATGAATGTTGAATCAGATTCGAAGAATGTACAATGTAACTTATTAATGAGAAATCTAAATATTCCTCGGGTATTACCTACCCGTTAAAATATTTTCACCATTAACAGTTTGTATGAAAGAATTTTTAATTACAATCTTTATGAAAACATATATACATATATATTTTCTTCAGATGTAATCATGGATTTAATGAGTTAATATGATATTAAACTCATATGATTTTCGGTTAGAACAAGAATATATAATCTCTAAAACATTAGAGATTACATAATTGCCATGAAGAATGAAGATAATTGATGTAGAACGATATGTAGAACGATGATTATACTCGAGGTACAGAATGAGATGTTGAGGCATGGATTGTTGATGGTACTGGTGCTGTTATTGATGGTACTGTTGGTGCCGATGATGTTACTGAAGCTGGTACATTTTGCACCATATTCTCCAAATTGATTACTCGAGCGTGAAGCTCGTTGACTTCTTCCATTATTCCGGAATGATTGTTGGTTGGAACGAGCGGATGAATAAGGTTGAGAATTTTGGATATCATATAATCATGGCGAGATATCCTGGAAATGAGAGTGAATATAGTGTATCGAAGTGGTTCGCCGGTAAGTGCTTCAGGTTCACCGCCAAGAGATGAATTCGGTTGGTGGAAAGGATCGCCTTCTTTGCATTTCCATTAAATATGTCAACTACGAACCCATCAGATGAATTGGGGATGACTGATTGATTGATTCATTCTGGTTACACGGCTTTCGGAGCTTAGGTAAATATTCATGTCGGAATAGCTGTCGGAATAACTATCAGAATAGTTATCGAAATCCGAAGGACTCGAACTGGTTGAGGGATTCATCTCGTACGATTAGATGAAGGATTTTCGATAAGAATTAGATTATAAGATGTAGATTAGTACCCTGCAATACATAATTTACATATGCATATATAATACTAAAATCCCATAAGTTACGGAGGAATCTACGGAAGCTGTCAGGCAAAGGTAACACTAACAGATACGCTAAGATATGAATTTATCTATACACTATCTATGCAATAGAGGCAGTAAGACATGTCCAGACTAAGAATGATAAGCCGATACTTTCCTAATGATGATAAGCAGATGTGATGCCCCGTACAAAACCATCGTGTACGAATCATCAACAACAGGATCATTACAAGGTTAAGTACTATATGCGTTTTCAAAAAGAGTTTGCATTCATTAATAAAGTGATGTCTAAACCAACATCGAATGTTTTACAATCCAAAAGCATGCTTCACTAAGTAGAAGCAAATAATAAGTGTATGTGACCACAATGGTCGTTACAAGTCATAATTCAAAAGTACTAAAGTTTGAATGCAAGGTAAAGTAGTTCATGCGATGACAACTCTAAGCAGCGGGTGTCTACAGCACGACTAGTACACAGCGGAAGCTAACCTCAAGCACCTGAGAAAAACATGCTTAAAAATGTCAACACAAAGGTTGGTGAGCTATAGTTTAAGTATAACAGTAAGTAAGGTAGGCCACGAGATTTCAGTGCTGCAAAGAGCGTTTCAAAACAGTATGATAAAGTATATGTTAACCGTGGGCACTCGGTAACTAAATTAACGTTTAAACCCCCTGAAAGTACACTTGGCAAGTGCGTATGTCTACGAAGTATTAAACACTCGTTAAATGCTAGCGCTACTAGCCCGAGTGGGGATGTCAAACCCTATGGATCCATATCTAAGATTCGCGTTCACCGGTTCAAAAACCAATGACTAAACGTTACCGAGGCTAAAGGGAATGTTTCTGCCGTTATATAACCCACACATATATAAGTTTAAGTACTCGTGCCTAGTATGTAAAACATAAAATCCGCATGTATTCTCAGTTCCCAAAATAAGTTAAAGTAAAAAGGGAATGCTATAACTCACAATGATAAAGTAGTCGTAAAGTCGGTTCGAAAAAGGTGTGCAAGTAATCGGTCCGAAAGTCCTCAACCTAAGTCAAATAGTACTAAGTTAGTAAATCGGCCGAATTGGTTTAAAAGTATGTAAATAAGGTCTTAAAGGTCATCATCATCATTTAACAAAAGGTGTAAAGTAGGTTTCGTTCATGAAAGTAGTTTAAAACAAAAGCTGACTTCGATCAGTCACCACGGCCTCTACCCTTACTGAAATAAGGTAATACCAGTGCCCATGGCTCCGTATATGAGTCCTTTAAGTGTGGTAAAATTTACAGAAGCAAAATCGTCTTCGTTTGACCGTGGCGATGGTCTAAGTGCGAGTAGGTCAGAAATTTCTCCACAACGTTAAAGGACATAATGACGATCGGAGGGCCATAAATCCTAAACCGTAACTCGGATTAAGACGAGTCTTATATGAAAAATTATCTACTCGAAAAGATCTATTTGAAAATCAAGGTATCAGTTGCCCAGGTCTATTGGTATGTCACAAAAACAGTAGGACAGAGGGCTGTAAACAGAAAACAGGAAGTTAAAAGTGTGTTCCGGTGGTCTTGGTGCTTGATGTTCATCATGGTTCTCATCCTTGATGCATATAGCTTCAAGTGTACAACTCTTTGATGTGTTTAAATCATCTTTACCATGGTTTGACCATCATAACCCAAGTGCAAGTCTAAGACATGAAGCACAACTCACTTAAGTGTTGCAAGTGTTTTGATGAACCAAAGTTACATCAAAGTCTTAGATCTAACACATACATGAACTTTAAAGCTAATAACAAGTTACAAACTTGAAAGTAAACTAACTAATCAAGATCTTAAGATGTAGAACATAGTTCTTAGTTAGATCTTGAAGATCCAAGACCCAAAAGTCTAGATCAAGCATAAGTATACAAAGTTATATTTAAAGAAAACTTATTTACATGTTCTTGAACTTTTAAGTTAACTTTTAGTTCCAAGAGATATGAGATCAAGACTAACTTGTAGTACTTGACCAACAACAACCAAAATCATAAAATTAAAGTGCATAAAATGAAGACATAAACTAAGTAAACAAGTAAAAGGTTCATGGTTGTTCATACTTTTAAAGATTCAACCAAAGTTTGATCTTTAAGTAAAGTAAACTTTAAGTTTACTTCAAGAACTACAAGTATGATTTCAACACATGAACTTACAATCTTTGAAACAATAAAAGTAGAATCATAAACTAGTAAGTTTATGTTCTTGTGTTCTTGATAAATACAAGATATTATGAAGAATCAAACTAGTAAGTTTGATCTTGTAACTAGTAAAGAACAACTAACAATTACATGTAACAAACTAACAACAACAAGTAATCAAACTACAAGTAACAAAAGATGATGATGATTGAGGGTGAAAGGCCACGGTTTTAGCAAGAAAAAGAAGGGAGAAAGAAGCTTGAAAGGAACTCACACTTGAGAGAAAATTTGAAAGGAAAGTTTGAGAGAAAAGTGTAGTAAGTTGTGAGTGTTTGAATGAGAGAAAACAAGTGAAAGATGTAACACAAAAATGAAACCAAAAACCCTCCTTGTGTACTAGTAGGCCGACGGCCAAAATGGGGTCAAGGGGGAGTCAATTGTCTACTAGATTATTACATGTAAAGCCTTAAAAGTGTGGTTATTAGGTGGCCATGCATGGGGATAAGTTGCTAACTAGATTCCAAGTAACATAACCAACTAGTTACAACTCTAAGTATTACTTACATGTAATATTGGGCTAGTTAGTCCACTTAAAATGTAGGGTGGGCTTGTAAGCCCAAAGTCATAAGTCCATTTCACTAATAAAGCCCAAGTTTACTTAATTAACAAATTAATCTATTTAAAGCCCAAGTAACTAACTAATCACCATAGTTAATTAAAATGATTAATAAAATTAATCATGAATGTAAATAATACTTGAAAATATTATTCGTGCAAGTTTCGTGTGTCACAAAGATGTTTTGGGCATTTAAAGTCAAGTACGTTTAGTCATGGCATCATGTATATGTAATAACATACATTCGTTTAATCACACGTATTAATAATACTAATTATTAATAAATATACGTTGGAAAATTCAGGGTCGTTACATTACCCACCTGTTAAAGAAAATTTCGTCCTGAAATTTTAAGCTGAGGTAGATGGAGGAGTCGGGAAAAGGTGAGGATACTTCCGCATCATTTGATCCTCTCGCTCCCAAGTAAACTCAGGTCCTCGTTTGGCATTCCATCGTACTCGTACAATCGGAATCTTGTTGCGTTTCAAAGTTTTGATCTTACGATCCATAATCTCAACTAGTTCTTCCACAAAGTGGAGTTTGTCGTCAATCGTAAGTTCCTCAAGTGGTATGATAAGTTCAGGTGCAGCAAGACACTTCTTCAAGTTCGACACATGGAAGGTAGGATGAACTGAGCTCAATTGTGTTGGTAGATCCGAACGGTATGCAACGGGTCCAACACGTTCCAAGACTTCAAAAGGACCAATGTATCGTGGGTTCAACTTTCCACGTTTTCCAAAACGAATCACACCTTTCCATGGTGCAACCTTCAACATTACACGATCACCAACGTTGAATTCAAAGTCCTTACGTTTAAGATCGGCATAACTCTTTTGGCGATCACGGGCAGTCTTAAGTCTAGCTTGAATCTGAGCAATCTTCTCCGTCATTTCATGGACTACCTCGGGTTCGGTGATTTGCTTTTCGCCTACTTCCACCCAACAAATAGGGGATCGGCACTTACGGCCATACAACACTTCAAAAGGTGCAGCATTAATACTCGAGTGATAACTGTTGTTGTACGAGAATTCGGCTAGTGGCAAATGCCTTTCCCAGGCCTTTCCAAAATCAATGACACATGCATGCAACATGTCTTCCAAGGTCTGAATCGTACGTTCACTTTTCCCGTCAGTCTGAGGGTGATAAGCAGTACTCATGTCAAGACGAGTTCCCATGGCTTCTTGCAAAGAACGCCAAAATCTAGAAGCAAAATGGGGATCGCGATACAACCTCCTTAATGTATAGTTGAGCAAGTCTCTCCATTGTATCAGTTTCCTTCATCGCTAGGAAGTGTGCAGATTTAGTGAGGCGGTCAACAATAACCCAGATGGTATCGTATTCGCCCACCGTCTTTGGCAGCTTGGTGATAAAATCCATTGTGATCCTTTCCCACTTCTATTGTGGGATTTCTGGTTGTTGAAGTAACCCAGAAGGTCTCTGATGCTCGGCTTTAACTTTCGAACAAGTCAAACACTTCCCAACATAAGTTGCAACGTCCTTCTTAAGATTCGGCCACCAATACTGTTCTTTAAGGTCGTGGTACATCTTGCCCGCACCGGGGTGAATCGAATATCTTGATTTGTGTGCTTCATCAAGTATAAGATTCCGTAGTTCTCCATAAAGAGGTACCCAAATTCTTTCAGCATAACATCGGAGTCCAGACTCCCTAACCTCGAATCGAGAGACAAGTATGTTCAAATGTTCATGAGATATGTTCTCCTCCTTGAGAGCCTCAACTTGGGCTACTCTGATCTGGTTTTTGAGGTTCGAATGGATGGTGATGTTTAGAGCCCTAACACAAAGAGGTGACGTCCTCTCCTTTCGGCTTAAAGCGTCAGCTACAACATTGGCCTTGCCAGGGTGATAACGGAGTTCACAATCGTAGTTGTTGAGCGTCTCGATCCATCGACGCTGTCTCAAATTCAGTTGCTTCTGATCGAAGATGTGCTGTCTCTTGTGATCGGTGAAGATAGTACACTTAGTCCCATACAAATAGTGTCTCCACTATTTGAGTGCAAAGACAACAACTCCAAGTTCAAGATCATGAGTAGTGTATTTCCACTCGTGAATCTTCAATTGGCGGGAGGCATAGGCGATAACCTTTGATCATTGCATTAGTACATAACCAAAACCACTCTTCACTGCATTACAATAAACAACAAAGTCGTCACTGCCTTCAGGAAGTGATAGGATAGGTGCGGTGGTCAACTTATTCTTCAAAGTTTGAAATGCTGATTCATGTGCGGGTTCCCAAATGAACTTCTTGCCCTTGTGAGTCAGTGCGGTCAAAGGACGCGCAATCAGAGAGAAACCTTCGATAAACCTTCGATAATAACCGGCGAGACCTAGGAATTGGCGAATATGCATTGGAGTAGTGGGGGTCTCCCACCTGCTGATGGCTTCAATCTTGGCGGGATCAACTTTGATACCCTGGTCGCTCACAACATGACCCAGAAATTGAACTTCCTTCAACCAAAATTCACACTTGGAGAATTTGGCGTAAAGTTGCTCTTGTCTCAAGAGTTCAAGTACTAGCCGAAGGTGTTGCTCATGTTCTTCTTCGCTTTTGGAGTAGATGAGGATATCATCTATGAAGACGATAACAAACTTATCCAAGTACGGCTTGCAGACACGATTCATGAGGTCCATGAACACGGCAGGTGCATTTGTCAAACCGAATGGCATCACGAGAAACTCATAATGACCATAACGAGTTCTAAATGCAGTCTTCATCACGTCACTTTCCTTCACCCTCAGCTGGTTGTGACGACCCGGGAATTTCTGACTAAATTTAAACCTAATCTTTATATGATTTCGACACGATAAGCAAAGTCTGTAATGTTGATGTTTCAAAAACTTTGAATTGTGTTCATGTAATCAATTACCCTTCGACTATTCCCGACAATTCATGAACAATTAATTGTAAATAGATATGTGTGTATGTATATATAAATAATAATTCGAAATATAATTTGAAGTATTATATGTTGTTGTTATTAAAAAAAATTAATAAAATAAAAATAGGATATTATAATAATTATTATTTAAAGTATATCTCTATATATAAATAAAGTATATTAAAAATAAATATTAAAAGATTATAATACTCGTTTGATGATCCGATTGATATTAAGCAAGTTAAATTCAAACTTATGTAATTTTAAAATAAACGGTGATACGAAAATGAGTTCTATAAATTTTAGGCTTATTAAAAATGTATTTAGGAACTATTTGTTAAGTTTTAACACTTTTTATATTTTAACCAGAATTGAGAGGGACAGTTAATGTAATTTTTTATTTAACAAATTAAGGATCGAATTTTATACCATAATGACTAAAATAAATAAATATAGTTTATTTAAAAATATGGGATTTTTTTCTGAACACTTTTATCCGCCACTGATTTAACAACGGAGTATGATTTAGCAGTCCGAGAAATACAAAACGATGGCTGCTACACTATTCTATAATTGATTAATTTGAGTTTACTGTTCCTTACTTTAATTTTCTTGATTCCTTCTTTTGACGTAACCCCACTCTAACTGATTGTGTTATTTGTCTTTGAGAGTAAACATATCACATGTATGTACTGTTTGCTTTGTGCCTACTACCACTAAATTGCAATCATGATTACTATATCTATTTATTTATATATGTGGGTATTATATGATACATATATTAACATACATCTAGACTTAAAATATCGATGGATTTCAATTGTGTTTATCACTCTTCTAAACTAAATCACAAATCGACTTTCTGTTTCACAATCAATCACCTTTATCAAACTATCATCGATTTATTTTTCTTCTTTCTTTAAATATATAGTAATATAGTAATATCTATCATCTCTCTCTTTTATATATACCTACATACATATAGATCAACCATTCCATTTCTTTTTCTTGTGATCACCATAACCGGCCATCAATTATTACATACAACCATATCGTCACCTTCATCATCGTTGAGAACCACACCACCACTTTGCTTTTCTATTTTTAAATCAAACCAACATACGAGCTACCACCATCTCAAATCACCTATGATTAACATCACCTTCGAACCAACTCCTGCTAAATTATTAAGCTCGACAAACCACAAGCCACCACCTATGATTACAATCTCCATTCGCCACCCTCACTTCAACCTTACCATCCCATATTTAAAACTCAATCACCACCTTTCGAAACCCATTTACAACGAAAACCCACCATGACCTTTGTGATCACCATGTAAACCATCACCATGACCCACTTCACAGCAAGTCACTCTCCTCTTTTGAATCACCCTGCAACACCACCTCAACACCACCCATTTACAATACACAACACCTTCACCACCATGATCGAAGAACCACCTGCTACGCTAAATTTTCTGTTTCTGTTCTGTTTGAAAATCACCACAACCGTCACTGCTGCCAGGCTCTTTTTCCTTCGACTACTGCTGTTGTGGCAGCCTTCACCGCCACCATATACCATCAAAACCACCACTCGCTACCCTACATCGGACACCACTCTCTCTCTACATTTTTTTTAAAACGTGAACCACCTTCTGTTTCTGTTTCAATCTTTAACACAATCGAATGCCACCACCACTGCAAACAGCCGGGACCACCCACACACCACCGTCGTTACCATCATGACCATATCACTACTATTACCCTCCTCCACCATCAAAACTGCCACCATTTAAACCGTTATATGTTACTACTACTATACTCACCTGTTTCTAAAAATTTTACTAAAACCCAGATGAACAGTGAAGATGAAATTTAGATGAAGATGGTGGATGTGATCGTATGTTAATAATGAGGGACTGATATGATGATGGAAGTAATGATGAGTTGATGACATGAATGAAGATGATGAATGGCGATATATTGATGATAATGGTTCGAAACAGCTGATGATCGATCATGATAATGATGGTGTGGACAATGAAGTTCGATGATGATAAATAGTGATGATGCTAAAATAACGATGATGTTGAGTGAAGATGGTGATCGATGAAACTGTAATAGCGATGGTGAGATGATACAGTGGTATGATGATACATGAAATGAAGATGGTAAAGATGATGATGGAGATTACATGAGATAATGATGATGAAATATTGACGAGAGCATGTGTTTTTTTTATTTAATTTATATTTCTGCCATTGGAGATTCACGTTACAGATCAAAAGCCCACGAATTTCCTGATGGGCTTATATACATGTTGAGCTTATATGCATGTTGGGCTCGTCAATTAATTGTTGGGCCAATATGATCTAATCAAAACGGATTATATTTGGGTCGAGTGTGTTTATTTCATGAAAGACAGAAGTAGCTGAGTGGTTATGGGGTGATATGAGTGAGTGAGAGATCGCGGGTTCGAGTCCTGTCCGGGACAGCTTATTTCTTTTTAACACTCCTAAGGTATTATTTGTTATTATGAAGATTATTATTATTAAGTATTGTTATTATTATTATTATCCTTAATATTATTATTAGTATTATTATTAATTCTATTGTTATTATGGTTAAGATTAATAAGATAATATATATGTATGATTATTATTGTTACTACTAAAACTGTAGTAATTATTATCATTATTATTATTTTTATCATTGTCAAAATTATTAAAAATTATCATTTTATTAAATTATTATTTTTATTATTATTAAAAACAATCATCATTATTATCATTACTAAGATTATCATTTTTTTTTATCATTACAATTATTATTAAGATTATTATCAAGTATTATCATTATTACTATAAGTATTATTATTATCATTATCGTTATAAAATATGACTCTTTTATTATTATTAACTCTATTATTATACTTACAACACACATATATATATATATATATATATATATATATATATATATATATATATATATATATATATATGAAATGTATTATGAATATAAATATTCTATAAAGAAGTATATACATATATATGAAAAATATTATTATAAATATATTATAAAGATATAAATCTTATTACATTATAAAATATATATACTATTCGCTATTATTATATATGTGTTAATATTATTTGATATATATACAAACGATATAGGTTCGTGAATCCGAGGTCAACCCTGCACTTGTTCAATATTGTCATATGTATTTTTACTACAAAATACATTAGGTGAGTTCATTTGATTCCCTTTTACTCTTTACATTTTTGGGACTGAGAATACATGCGCTGTTTTTACAACTGCTTTATTAAATGCTTTTGAAATATATTTTGAACTGCGAATACATGAAATGTTTTTATAAATGTTTGACGAGATAGACACAAGCAAAACATTCCTCGAATGAATTATTATGCAGACAGAAGTTCTGTAGATTATTATTGAATTATGTGGACATGATAATTGCCATCATTGAATTATGTGGACATGATAATTGCCACCATGGAATTATGTGGACATGATAATTGCCACCATTGAATTATGTGGACATGATAATTGCCACCAGTTGATGTGAATGTTATATATCGAGAGAATGATTTTTATACACAGTTTATGTGTATTAGTTTTTGTGCACGAGATACGTGCACGATTATTTAAAAATCACGAAGCAACCTACGGGGGAGAAAAGGAAATGAACCTACTCTGCTAAGCATTATGAAAAATGGTTTGATATACTATATTTAAAAGATATCGCATGTACATTACAGGTGGGTATAGGATTCGAGCCCATTTGTACCATGCAGTATTTAAATCTTGTGGTCTATCAAAATGATGTATTTTATTGTTTTATGATAAACCTATGAACTCACCAACCTTTTGGTTGACTCTTTTAAGCATGTTAATTCTCAGGTATGAAAGAAACCTTCCGCTGTGCATTTGCTCATTTTAAGGACAATACTTGGAGTCGATCATCGCTCTGGGATCAAATGTTGATGACTTTATCCGGATGGATTAGGACGGGTCTTCATAGTTGGTATCAGAGAGGTGGTCTTAGCGATCCAGGTCTTGCATTATTATGTCTAACTGATAGTTGTTTAGATGCATTAGTGAGTCTGGACTTCGACCATGTCTGCATGTCAAAAGTTTTGCTTATCATTTCTAGTCGGAAATCGTCTGCTTATCATCCTTAGAAAATTACCTGCTTATCATTCTTAGTCTATGTAGTGACCCGAACTTTTCCATGTTTATATATATATTAAATGAAATGGTTATTTACATGATTAAATGTTTCCAACATGTTAAGCAATCAAACTTGTTAAGACTTGATTAATTGAAATATGTTTCATATAGACAATTGACCACCCAAGTTGACCGGTGATTCACGAACGTTAAAACTTATAAAAACTATACGATGACATATATATGGTTATAAATATAGTTAACATGTTTTTATTATAAGTATGTATCTCATTAGGTATTTTAACAATGAGTTATATACATAAAAATGAGACTATTAATTTAAGAAACTCGAAAACGATATATATAACGATTATCGTTATAACAACGTCTTACTAGGTACATATGAATCATATTAAGATATTTATACACTTGGTTAATTATGTTAAATGATAAGTAAATATATTATTAAGTGTATTAACAATGAAATACATATGTAAAAATAAGGCTACTAACTTAATGATTTCGAAACGAGACATATATGTAACGATTATCGTTGTAACGACATTTAACTGTATATACATCATACTAAGATATATTATATATCATAATATCATGATAATATAATAATTTAACATCTCATTTGTTATAATAAACAATGGGTTAACAACATTCAACAAGATCGTTAACCTAAAGGTTTCAAAACAACATTTACATGTAATGACTAACGATGACTTAACGACTCAGTTAAAATGTATATACATGTAGTGTTTTAATATGTATTCATACACTTTTGAAAGACTTCAATACACTTATCAAAATACTTCTACTTAACAAAAATGCTTACAATTACATCCTCGTTCAGTTTCATCAACAATTCTACTCGTATGCACCCGTATTCGTACTCGTACAATACACAGCTTTTAGATGTATGTACTATTGGTATATACACTCCAATGATCAGCTCTTAGCAGCCCATGTGAGTCACCTAACACATGTGGGAACCATCATTTGGCAACTAGCATGAAATATCTCATAAAATTACAAAAATATGAGTAATCATTCATGACTTATTTACATGAAAACAAAATTACATATCCTTTATATCTAATCCATACACCAACGACCAAAAACACCTACAAACACTTTCATTCTTCAATTTTCTTCATCTAATTGATCTCTCTCAAGTTCTATCTTCAAGTTCTAAGTGTTCTTCATAAATTTCAAAAGTTCTAGTTTCATAAAATCAAGAATACTTTCAAGTTTGCTAGCTCACTTCCAATCTTGTAAGGTGATCATCCAACCTCAAGAAATCTTTGTTTCTTACAGTAGGTTATCATTCTAATACAAGGTAATAATCATATTCAAACTTTGGTTCAATTTCTATAACTATAACAATCTTATTTCAAGTGATGATCTTACTTGAACTTGTTTTCGTGTCATGATTCTGCTTCAAGAACTTCGAGCCATCCAAGGATCTGTTGAAGCTAGATCCATTTTTCTCTTTTCCAGTAGGTTTATCCAAGGAACTTAAGGTAGTAATGATGTTCATAACATCATTCGATTCATACATATAAAGCTATCTTATTCGAAGGTTTAAACTTGTAATCACTAGAACATAGTTTAGTTAATTCTAAACTTGTTCGCAAACAAAAGTTAATCCTTCTAACTTGACTTTTAAAATCAACTAAACACATGTTCTATATCTATATGATATGCTAACTTAATGATTTAAAACCTGGAAACACGAAAAACACCGTAAAACCGGATTTACGCCGTCGTAGTAACACCGCGGGCTGTTTTGGGTTAGTTAATTAAAAAATATGATAAACTTTGATTTAAAAGTTGTTATTCTGAGAAAATGATTTTTATTATGAACATGAAACTATATCCAAAAATTATGGTTAAACTCAAAGTGGAAGTATGTTTTCTAAAATGGTCATCTAGACGTCGTTCTTTCGACTGAAATGACTACCTTTACAAAAACGACTTGTAACTTATTTTTCCGACTATAAACCTATACTTTTTCTGTTTAGATTCATAAAATAGAGTTCAATATGAAATCATAGCAATTTGATTCACTCAAAACGGATTTAAAATGAAGAAGTTATGGGTAAAACAAGATTGGATAATTTTTCTCATTTTAGCTACGTGAAAATTGGTAACAAATCTATTCCAACCAAAACTTAATCAACTTGTATTGTATATTATGTAATCTTGAGATACCATAGACACGTATACAATGTTTCGACCTATCATGTCGACACATCTATATATATTTCGGAACAACCATAGACACTCTATATGTGAATATTGGAGTTAGCTATACAGGGTTGAGGTTGATTCCAAAATATATATAGTTTGAGTTGTGATCAATACTGAGATACGTATACACTGGGTCGTGGATTGATTCAAGATAATATTTATCGATTTATTTCTGTACATCTAACTGTGGACAACTAGTTGTAGGTTACTAACGAGGACAGCTGACTTAATAAACTTAAAACATCAAAATATATTAAAAGTGTTGTAAATATATTTTGAACATACTTTGATATATATGTATATATTGTTATAGGTTCGTGAATCAACCAGTGGCCAAGTCTTACTTCCCGACGAAGTAAAAATCTGTGAAAGTGAGTTATAGTCCCACTTTTAAAATCTAATATTTTTGGGATGAGAATACATGCAGGTTTTATAAATGATTTACAAAATAGACACAAGTACGTGAAACTACATTCTATGGTTGAATTATCAAAATCGAATATGCCCCTTTTTATTAAGTCTGGTAATCTAAGAATTAGGGAACAGACACCCTAATTGACGCGAATCCTAAAGATAGATCTATTGGGCCTAACAAACCCCATCCAAAGTACCGGATGCTTTAGTACTTCGAAATTTATATCATATCCGAAGGGTGTCCCGGAATGATGGGGATATTCTTATATATGCATCTTGTTAATGTCGGTTACCAGGTGTTCACCATATGAATGATTTTTATCTCTATGTATGGGATGTGTATTGAAATATGAAATCTTGTGGTCTATTATTATAATTTGATATATATAGGTTAAACCTATAACTCACCAACATTTTTGTTGACGTTTTAAGCATGTTTATTCTCAGGTGATTATTAAGAGCTTCCGCTGTCGCATACTTAAATAAGGACGAGATTTGGAGTCTATGCTTGTATGATATTGTGTAAAAACTGCATTCAAGAAACTTATTTTGTTGTAACATATTTGTATTGTAAACCATTATGTAATGGTCGTGTGTAAACAGGATATTTTAGATATCATTGTTTGATAATCTACGTAAAGCTTTTTAAAACCTTTATCTATGAAATAAAGGTTATGGTTTGTTTTAAAAATGAATGCAGTCTTTGAAAAACGTCTCATATAGAGGTCAAAACCTCGCAACGAAATCAATTAATATGGAACGTTTTTAATCAATAAGAACGGGACATTTCAGTTGGTATCAGAGCGTTGGTCTTAGAGAACCAGAATTTTGCATTAGTGTGTCTTATCGAGTTTGTTAGGATGCATTAGTAAGTCTGGACTTCGACCGTGTTTACTTGAAAAATGATTGCTTAACAAATTTTGTTGGAAACTATATATTTTTAACATGTGAATATTATGTGATATATTAATCTCTTAACGCGTTTGATATTATGTGATAGATGTCTACCTCTAGAACAAGTCCCATTGACTCACCTAATAATAATGATGAGTCAAATGTAAATTGGAATGATTCGTGGACTGATTCACAAGTTCCTGAAGAGGAACCGGAAGAAGAGTCGGAACCGGAAGAAGAATCGGAACCGGAAGAAGAATCGGAACCGGATGAAGAAGTAGAACCGGTGGGGGAAATAATAAAACGGTTAAGTAAAAGAAAATCCTCAACCAACCGACCAAGGTTAATTATGGTCAATGGTGTTTCCGCCAAGGAAGCAAAATATTGGGAGGATTACAAATTCTTCGATGAATCGGATTCCGACGAGAATTCCGATGATGTTATAGAAATTACCCCAACTGAATTTAAAAAGGCAAAATAAAATAATAAGGGAAAGGGCATAAAAATAGAGAAATCTAATTTCAATCCCGATGAACTTTATATGTATCGTCAACCCCCGAAGTCCTTAAGTTGTAACAATGACCCGGGAACCTCTAAACCACCAGGTTTTTCTAAACCAATGTGGATAACGACGGCTCGTATTAGGGGAACATCATATATCCCTAGAAACTTGGCAAAACGAACCAAAACCGAAGAAGAAGAAACGAGCGAGTCGGAATAAGATAGTTGTATTCGTGTGGTGTAATATATGTAATATAGTGTGCTTATGCTTTATGATATATGTAAAAATTGCTTGTATTAATAAGTATTTTTTTTATGAATCTAACTCTTGTCTATTTTACAGTTTAAAAACACAAAATGGATAGACAACCCAATATTTTAAGAGACCTACCCGGAGACATGATTGATGAAATCTTGTCTAAAGTCGGTCAGAATTCTTCGGCACAACTATTTAAGGCGAGATCAGTTTGTAAGACATTCGAAGAACGTTCCAAGAATGTCTTGGTTTATAAGAGACTTTCGTTTGAAAGATGGGGGATATCACATTGGGAAACCCATAAGTTACGATGTGTTTACTTTGACGCATATATTGCGGGGAACCCAAATGCTATTTTACGCAACGGGTTAAGAAATTATTTTGACTCAATATATCCGAATATTGGACTTCGTGATTTAGAAAAAGCGGCTAACATGCAACATAAAGAAGCATGTTATGCTTACGGATTAGTAATGTTCGCTTCTCACCAAAGTGAGAACAAGAACATCGGGCTACAACTATTAAACAAAACGTTTCCACAAGTGACAGAGTCGGTAATTGGGGTAAGAAATGAGGTTTTTAGATTGTTACGGGACTGTTGGACATTACGTAACCCTCGTCCCTTTGACGACGTTACAACATGCTGTCTTATCAACGGCCATAACGGTTATGTTCCACAAGACCAAGGATGGGAAGTAGTCCTAGTAAAACCAGAATGCATGACTTGTTTCTGGACATATGAATTACGTGTCTTTATTGCCTTTGCTGAACGACTTGTGTACTAGCTAGAATTATCTTCACAACTATCTTGTATCAAAGTTATTGTGTGCTATATTTCATACTTTATGTAAAATAAGCGGTATTGTAAGTTTGTAAAATATTGTATAAAAGTTTGAACGCGAAATATTATTATAATCAGTTTTTCATATAGAATTGTAGTAGTTGAATTGTATATTAGCTACTAAGTATGAACTTAACGGGTAGGTACTACCCGAATTTAAACTTGTAAAACGCTAATATGAAGCAAAAGCTTTTATAAATGAGTTCATATTATGCTACGAAATACTATTAACTACTCTTAATATTCTGTATGATTAACTTGTTCCATTTAACTATTTTGAAGGAAATGGCACCGACTACTTGACACACCGTGAATATGAATGAAGAGGAATTCCGTACTTTTCTAGCTTCAAACATAGCCGCAGTACAGGCTGCGCTACATACCAACAATAACCTTGGATCTAGCAGTACAGGAAATCGTGTAGGATGCACCTACAAAGAATTCACTGCCTGCAAACCTTTGGAATTTGATGGAACCGAAGGACCGATCGGATTGAAACGGTGGACCGAGAAGGTCGAATCGGTGTTTGCCATAAGTAAGTGTACTGAAGAGGACAAAGTAAAGTACGCTACGCATACCTTCACAGGTTCTGCGTTAACATGGTGGAATACCTATCTAGAGCAAGTGGGACAAGACGATGCGTACGCACTACCGTGGTCAGCATTCAAGCACTTGATGAACGAGAAGTACCGTCCCAGAACCGAGGTCAATAAGCTCAAGACAGAACTTTGAGGGTTACGAACCCAAGGATTTGATATTACCACGTACGAAAGACGATTCACAGAATTGTGCCTATTGTGTCCGGGAGCATTCGAAGATGAGGAAGAGAAGATCGACGCGTTTGTGAAAGGATTACCGGAAAGAATCCAAGAAGATATAAGTTCACACGAGCCCGCCTCCATACAACAGGCGTGTAGAATGGCTCACAAACTAGTGAACCAGATTGAAGAAAGAATTAAAGAACAGACTGCTGAAGAGGCCAATGTGAAGCAAGTCAAAAGAAAGTGGAAGGAAAACGGTGATAAGAATCACCAATACAACAACAACAGTAATTACAACAATAATCACAACAATTATCCCAACAATCGCAACATCAATCGCAACTACAACAAACAGCCCAACAACTACAACAACAACAACAGCAACTACAACAATCATCCCAACAACAATAATAACCGCAACAACAACAACAATCAGAAGCAGCTATGCCAAAGGTGTGAAAAGAATCACTCGGGGTTCTGCACCAAATTTTGCAACAAGTGTAAAAGAAATGGTCATAGCGCGGCGAAGTGTGAGGTCTACGGACCAGGGGTTAATAGAACGAAAGGAACAAATGGTGTTGGAACGAGCAATGGCGGAGCAAGTAGTGTCGGAGCAAGTTATGCCAATGTAGTTTGTTATAAATGTGGAAAACCGGGCCACATTATTAGAAATTGCCCGAACCAGGAGAACACGAATGGACAAGGCCGCGGAAGAGTTTTCAATATTAATGTGGCAGAGGCACAGGAAGACCCGGAGCTTGTTACGGGTACGTTTCTTATTGACAATAAATCTGCTTACGTTTTATTTGATTCGGGTGCGGATAGAAGCTATATGAGTAGAGATTTTTGTGCTAAATTAAGTTGTCCATTGACGCCTTTGGATAGTAAATTTTTACTCGAATTAGCAAATGGTAAATTAATTTCAGCAGATAATATATGTCGGAATCGAGAAATTAAACTGGTTAGCGAAACATTTAAGATTGATTTGATACCAGTAGAGTTAGGGAGTTTTGATGTGATAATCGGTATGGACTGGTTGAAAGAAGTGAAAGCAGAGATCGTCTGTTACAAAAATGCAATTCGCATTATACGAGAAAAAGGAAAACCCTTAATGGTGTACGGAGAAAAGGGCAACACGAAGCTACATCTTATTAGTAATTTGAAGGCACAAAAACTAATAAGAAAAGGTTGCTATGCTGTTCTAGCACACGTCGAGAAAGTACAAACTGAAGAAAAGAGCATCAATGATGTTCCCATTGCAAAAGAATTTCCTGATGTATTTCCGAAAGAATTACCGGGATTACCCCCACATCGATCCGTTGAATTTCAAATAGATCTTGTACCAGGAGCTGCACCAATAGCTCGTGCTCCTTACAGACTCGCACCCAGCGAGATGAAAGAACTGCAAATCCAATTACAAGAACTTTTAGAGCGTGGTTTCATTCGACCAAGCACATCACCGTGGGGAGCTCCTGTTTTGTTTGTCAAGAAGAAAGATGGTACATTCAGGTTGTGTATCGACTACCGAGAGTTGAACAAACTTACCATCAAGAACCGCTACCCACTACCGAGAATCGATGACTTATTTGATCAACTACAAGGCTCGTCTGTTTATTCAAAGATTGACTTACGTTTCGGGTATCATCAAATGCTGGTGAAAGAAGATGATATTCCAAAGACTGCTTTCAGAACACGTTACAGTCATTACGAGTTTATGGTCATGCCGTTTGGTTTAACTAATGCACCAGCTGTGTTCATAGACCTTATGAACCGAGTGTGTGGACCATACCTTGACAAGTTTGTCATTGTTTTCATTGATGACATACTTATTTACTCAAAGAATGACCAAGAACACGGTGAACATTTGAGAAAGGTGTTAGAAGTATTGAGAAAGGAAGAATTGTACGCTAAGTTTTCAAAGTGTGCATTTTGGTTGGAAGAAGTTCAATTCCTCGGTCACATAGTGAACAAAGAAGGTATTAAGGTGGATCCGGCAAAGATAGAAACTGTTGAAAAGTGGGAAACCCCGAAAACTCCGAAACACATACGCCAGTTTTTAGGACTAGCTGGTTACTACAGAAGGTTCATCCAAGACTTTTCCAGAATAGCAAAACCCTTGACTGCATTAACGCATAAAGGGAAGAAATTTGAATGGAAGGATGACCAAGAGAAAGCGTTTCAGTTATTGAAGAAAAAGCTAACTACGGCACCTATATTGTCATTGCCTGAAGGGAATGATGATTTTGTGATTTATTGTGACGCATCAAAGCAAGGTCTCGGTTGTGTATTAATGCAACGAACGAAGGTGATTGCTTATGCATCTAGACAATTGAAGATTCACGAGCAAAATTATACGACGCATGATTTGGAATTAGGCGCGGTTGTTTTTGCATTAAAGACTTGGAGGCACTACTTATATGGGGTCAAAAGTATTATATATACTGACCACAAAAGTCTTCAACACATATTTAATCAGAAACAACTGAATATGAGGCAGCGTAGGTGGATTGAATTGTTGAATGATTACGACTTTGAGATTCGTTACCACCCGGGGAAGGCAAATGTGGTAGCCGATGCCTTGAGCAGGAAGGACAGAGAACCCATTCGAGTAAAATCTATGAATATAATGATTCATAATAACCTTACTACTCAAATAAAGGAGGCGCAACAAGGAGTTTTAAAAGAGGGAAATTTAAAGGATGAAATACCCAAAGGATCGGAGAAGCATCTTAATATTCGGGAAGACGGAACCCGGTATAGGGCTGAAAGGATTTGGGTACCAAAATTTGGAGATATGAGAGAAATGGTACTTAGAGAAGCTCATAAAACCAGATACTCAATACATCCTGGAACGGGAAAGATGTACAAGGATCTCAAGAAACATTTTTGGTGGCCGGGTATGAAAGCCGATGTTGCTAAATACGTAGGAGAATGTTTGACATGTTCTAAGGTCAAAGCTGAGCATCAGAAACCATCAGGTCTACTTCAACAACCCGAAATCCCGGAATGGAAATGGGAAAACATTACCATGGATTTTATCACTAAATTGCCAAGGACTGCAAGTGGTTTTGATACTATTTGGGTAATAGTTGATCGTCTCACCAAATCAGCACACTTCCTGCCAATAAGAGAAGATGACAAGATGGATAAGTTAGCACGACTGTATTTGAAGGAAGTCGTCTCCAGACATGGAATACCAATCTCTATTATCTCTGATAGGGATGGCAGATTTATTTCAAGATTCTGGCAGACATTACAGCAAGCATTAGGAACTCGTCTAGACATGAGTACTGCCTATCATCCACAAACTGATGGGTAGAGCGAAAGGACGATACAAACGCTTGAAGACATGCTACGAGCATGTGTTATTGATTTCGAAAACAGTTGGGATCGACATCTACCGTTAGCAGAATTTTCCTACAACAACAGCTACCATTCAAGCATTGAGATGGCGCCGTTTGAAGCACTTTATGGTAGAAAGTGCAGGTCTCCAATTTGTTGGAGTGAAGCGGGGGATAGACAGATTACGGGTCCGGAGATAATACAAGAAACTACCGAGAAGATCATCCAAATTCAACAACGGTTGAAAACCGCCCAAAGTCGACAAAAGAGCTACGCTGACATTAAAAGAAAAGATATAGAATTTGAAATTGGAGAGATGGTCATGCTTAAAGTTGCACCTTGGAAAGGCGTTGTTCGATTTGGTAAACGAGGGAAATTAAATCCAAGGTATATTGGACCATTCAAGATTATTGATCGTGTCGGACCAGTAGCTTACCGACTTGAGTTACCTCAACAACTCACGGCTGTACATAACACTTTCCACGTCTCGAATTTGAAGAAATGTTTTGCTAAAGAAGATCTCACTATTCCGTTAGATGAAATCCAAATCAACGAAAAACTTCAATTCATCGAAGAACCCGTCGAAATAATGGATCGTGAGGTTAAAAGACTTAAGCAAAACAAGATACCAATTGTTAAGGTTCGATGGAATGCTCGTAGAGGACCCGAGTTTACCTGGGAGCGTGAAGATCAGATGAAGAAGAAATACCCGCATCTATTTCCAGAAGATTCGTCAACACCTTCAACAGCTTAAAATTTCGGGACGAAATTTATTTAACGGGTAGGTACTGTAGTGACCCGAACTTTTCCATGTTTATATATATATTAAATGAAATGGTTATTTACATGATTAAATGTTTCCAACATGTTAAGCAATCAAACTTGTTAAGACTTGATTAATTGAAATATGTTTCATATAGACAATTGACCACCCAAGTTGACCGGTGATTCACGAACGTTAAAACTTATAAAAACTATACGATGACATATATATGGTTATAAATATAGTTAACATGTTTTTATTATAAGTATGTATCTCATTAGGTATTTTAACAATGAGTTATATACATAAAAATGAGACTATTAATTTAAGAAACTCGAAAACGATATATATAACGATTATCGTTATAACAACGTCTTACTAGGTACATATGAATCATATTAAGATATTTATACACTTGGTTAATTATGTTAAATGATAAGTAAATATATTATTAAGTGTATTAACAATGAAATACATATGTAAAAATAAGGCTACTAACTTAATGATTTCGAAACGAGACATATATGTAACGATTATCGTTGTAACGACATTTAACTGTATATACATCATACTAAGATATATTATATATCATAATATCATGATAATATAATAATTTAACATCTCATTTGTTATAATAAACAATGGGTTAACAACATTCAACAAGATCGTTAACCTAAAGGTTTCAAAACAACATTTACATGTAACGACTAACGATGACTTAACGACTCAGTTAAAATGTATATACATGTAGTGTTTTAATATGTATTCATACACTTTTGAAAGACTTCAATACACTTATCAAAATACTTCTACTTAACAAAAATGCTTACAATTACATCCTCGTTCAGTTTCATCAACAATTCTACTCGTATGCACCCGTATTCGTACTCGTACAATACACAGCTTTTAGATGTATGTACTATTGGTATATACACTCCAATGATCAGCTCTTAGCAGCCCATGTGAGTCACCTAACACATGTGGGAACCATCATTTGGCAACTAGCATGAAATATCTCATAAAATTACAAAAATATGAGTAATCATTCATGACTTATTTACATGAAAACAAAATTACATATCCTTTATATCTAATCCATACACCAACGACCAAAAACACCTACAAACACTTTCATTCTTCAATTTTCTTCATCTAATTGATCTCTCTCAAGTTCTATCTTCAAGTTCTAAGTGTTCTTCATAAATTTCAAAAGTTCTAGTTTCGTAAAATCAAGAATACTTTCAAGTTTGCTAGCTCACTTCCAATCTTGTAAGGTGATCATCCAACCTCAAGAAATCTTTGTTTCTTACAGTAGGTTATCATTCTAATACAAGGTAATAATCATATTCAAACTTTGGTTCAATTTCTATAACTATAACAATCTTATTTCAAGTGATGATCTTACTTGAACTTGTTTTCGTGTCATGATTCTGCTTCAAGAACTTCGAGCCATCCAAGGATCTGTTGAAGCTAGATCCATTTTTCTCTTTTCCAGTAGGTTTATCCAAGGAACTTAAGGTAGTAATGATGTTCATAACATCATTCGATTCATACATATAAAGCTATCTTATTCGAAGGTTTAAACTTGTAATCACTAGAACATAGTTTAGTTAATTCTAAACTTGTTCGCAAACAAAAGTTAATCCTTCTAACTTGACTTTTAAAATCAACTAAACACATGTTCTATATCTATATGATATGCTAACTTAATGATTTAAAACCTGGAAACACGAAAAACACCGTAAAACCGGATTTACGCCGTCGTAGTAACACCGCGGGCTGTTTTGGGTTAGTTAATTAAAAACTATGATAAACTTTGATTTAAAAGTTGTTATTCTGAGAAAATTATTTTTATTATGAACATGAAACTATATCCAAAAATTATGGTTAAACTCAAAGTGGAAGTATGTTTTTTAAAATGGTCATCTAGACGTCGTTCTTTCGACTGAAATGACTACCTTTACAAAAACGACTTGTAACTTATTTTTCCGACTATAAACCTATACTTTTTCTGTTTAGATTCATAAAATAGAGTTCAATATGAAACCATAGCAATTTGATTCACTCAAAACGGATTTAAAATGAAGAAGTTATGGGTAAAACAAGATTGGATAATTTTTCTCATTTTAGCTACGTGAAAATTGGTAACAAATCTATTTCAACCAAAACTTAATCAACTTGTATTGTATATTATGTAATCTTGAGATACCATAGACACGTATACAATGTTTCGACCTATCATGTCGACACATCTATATATATTTCGGAACAACCATAGACACTCTATATGTGAATGTTGGAGTTAGCTATACAGGGTTGAGGTTGATTCCAAAATATATATAGTTTGAGTTGTGATCAATACTGAGATATGTATACACTGGGTCGTGGATTGATTCAAGATAATATTTATCGATTTATTTATGTACATCTAACTGTGGACAACTAGTTGTAGGTTACTAACGAGGACAGCTGACTTAATAAACTTAAAACATCAAAATATATTAAAAGTGTTGTAAATATATTTTGAACATACTTTGATATATATGTATATATTGTTATAGGTTCGTGATTCAACCAGTGGCCAAGTCTTACTTCCCGACGAAGTAAAAATCTGTGAAAGTGAGTTATAGTCCCACTTTTAAAATCTAATATTTTTGGGATGAGAATACATGCAGGTTTTATAAATGATTTACAAAATAGACACAAGTACGTGAAACTACATTCTATGGTTGAATTATCAAAATCGAATATGCCCCTTTTTATTAAGTCTGGTAATCTAAGAATTAGGGAACAGACACCCTAATTGACGCGAATCCTAAAGATAGATCTATTGGGCCTAACAAACCCCATCCAAAGTACCGGATGCTTTAGTACTTCGAAATTTATATCATATCCGAAGGGTGTCCCGGAATGATGGGGATATTCTTATATATGCATCTTGTTAATGTCGGTTACCAGGTGTTCACCATATGAATGATTTTTATCTCTATGTATGGGATGTGTATTGAAATATGAAATCTTGTGGTCTATTATTATAATTTGATATATATAGGTTAAACCTATAACTCACCAACATTTTTGTTGACGTTTTAAGCATGTTTATTCTCAGGTGATTATTAAGAGCTTCCGCTGTCGCATACTTAAATAAGGACGAGATTTGGAGTCTATGCTTGTATGATATTGTGTAAAAACTGCATTCAAGAAACTTATTTTGTTGTAACATATTTGTATTGTAAACCATTATGTAATGGTCGTGTGTAAACAGGATATTTTAGATTATCATTGTTTGATAATCTACGTAAAGCTTTTTAAAACCTTTATCTATGAAATAAAGGTTATGGTTTGTTTTAAAAATGAATGCAGTCTTTGAAAAACGTCTCATATAGAGGTCAAAACCTCGCAACGAAATCAATTAATATGGAACGTTTTTAATCAATAAGAACGGGACATTTCAGTCTAGACATGTCTTACTGCCTCTATTGCATAGACAGTGTATAGATAAATTCATATTTTAGCGTATCTGTTATTGTTACCTTTGCCTGACAGCTTCCGTAGATTCCTCCGTAACTTATGGGATTTTAGTATTATTTATGCATATGAAAATTATGTATTGCAGGGTACTAATCTACATCCTATAATCTATTTCTTATCGAAAATCCTTCATCTGATCGTACGAGATGAATCCCTCAACCAGTTCGAGTTCTCAAATTCCGATAGCTATTCCGATAGTTATTCCAACAGCTATTTCGACATGGATATTCACCTAAGCTCCGAAAGCGGTGTCATCAGAATGAATCAATCAATCAGCCATCCTCAATTCATCTGATGGGTTCATAGTCGACTAAACCAATGAAGACAAGAAGAAAGCAATCCCTTCCATCCACCACATTCCCCTCTTCGCGAAGAACCTGAGGCACTTACCGGCGAACCAGTCTGAAACACCATTTTCACCCTCATTTCTCGAATATCTCGCCATGATTATATACTATCTCAGATTCTAAACCTTATTCATTCGCTCGTTCCAACCGACAATCATCCCGGAGTAATACAAGAAGTCAACGAACTTCGCGCTCGAGTAATTAATTTGGAGAATATGGTGCAAAATGTACCAGCTTCAGCAACATCACCGGCATCAAAGTACCACCAACAACATAAATTTCAACATCACTTACCCCAATATCTCATTCTGTACCTCGAATATAATCATCGTACTACGTATCGTTCTATCTATTTTATCTTCGTTCGACATGGAGATTATGTAATCTCTAATGTTTTAGAGATTATATATTCTTATTCTAACGGTAAATCAAATGAGATTAATATTATATTAACTCATTTAATCCATAATTACATCTGAAGAAAATATATATGTATATGTTTTCATAAAGATTGTAATTAAAAATTCTTTTGTACAAACTGTTAATGGTGAAAATATTTTAACAGGTAGTTAATACCCGAGGAATATTTAGATTTCACATTAATAAGTTACACTGTACATTCTTCGAATTTGATTCAACGATCATTTACTATTCTATTTACAACCATCGATATATGTATCCGTTCACCAAAGAATAACTATTTTCATTCAAATTCAATTTGATATTTGGATTTTGATCTATCAGAATCCAACAAGTGGCATAATGAAGAAATAATGGACACAATAAAAATTGATTAGAAACAGACTAATTAACAATATGAAATCTTGTTAAGAAACCACGCTAACAAAATCCTAGCTAATTGTTCCTAGCTAACTGTTAATTCCGTATTACATTTTATGTTATTGTAGTTTATTTATCGCAATTTATATTCTCGCAATTTTATTTATCGTCATTTAATTTCTGTTATTTACTTTACGCACTTTATTTATCGTTATTGAATTTCTGTTATTTATTTTACACACTTTAAATATCGGGACACGTATACAAGGTTTTGACATATCATATCGACGCATTTATATATATTATTTGGAATAACCATAGACACTCTATATGTAGTAATGATCGAGTTCTCTATACAGGGTTGAGGTTGATTCTACAATAATATATATAATTTGAGTTGTGATCGAGTCTGAGACGAATACGGGTCATGATACGTATTAATTAATTCGAATATTATATATTAATTTTTATATGAATTATTGGACTGTTAACTGTGGATTATCGACTGGGGACTAATGACATTCGACAATTAAAATGAATTAAAATATTGATTATAATATATGAAACTAAAAAAAAAAAAAATTCTTCAAGTTGCCACTTGATTTCATCTTAAACGCCATTTGTATCTTGACAATTCTAATCTGTGTTCAAACCTTTCATGATTCTTGAAAATACCTCAATTGAGAGGATGAACCAACCGCACTTCATCTACGGAAGAAAAGATTGATACATATAGTTATGCACCTGAAAAACTCTCGGAACCTGAGTAAACGTTTAACACATAGTTGTGCTAATTCCTTTAGCGTTATAATTACCGAAAATAACTTTGCAACTCCTGTTCGAGATAGCCAATTTTGTCACAGCTCCAGCAAGTCAACTTCGACTTTTTGTTCGAAACAACCTTATTAACACCTTGATATATATATATATGCGTGCTCATTTATTGTTACCAGTGAACCTTTTATATTCCACCATATTACCATCAGCATTTAATCATCTAAAAACACAATTCTCCTGAAAACACCTCGGAGTGATAACCGACGATTCAGATATGGCTGCATTAAATGCAGACGAAACATTAAGATTGTAGATGGCCTAAATGGCCAAGAGTTTGATCATAAAGTATGGAGTGTTGGGAACGCTCGATAGAAAATATGGTACTGAAAAACGGATTGAGCTAACCATGAAGGAGACCAAGGACAAATACAAGGACCAAATTCTATATTTAAAGAATCCAGGTAACGCTGGATCCAATGAAGTCTTCAACGAATATCTTGCTCCGAAGTCATGTTAAAATCTTGCGGAAAATTTTTCTTCATCAACCTTCGAACTTAGAAATTCCAAAATATCATCATAAATATCTTCGATATTTCCGAGGATATTTTCATAAATATTCTTGTCCGAAATTATCTACCCCTTCGTGTTTTCTGTATTCCATTATATTGGAAACTTCTGTAAAATCAAAGTATAAATTATGAATGAATGGTGGAGAAGTGTTGGGAATTGAAGCATGGGTTAGTATAATATAATGACGCCCGACCAACGTGATTATATTACAGTAAGTCATGTGGAAGTTCTATTTGAGCATGATGATTCACAGATCATAACATCATCATGTGCCATGTTACATAACTCTTTCATTCTACTTAATTCCTGAACATATCAAGAAAATGTATTCTTAATGGTTCTATCTTCCGTGATGTTAATAAATTTGAAAATCAAATCGTGCTACCACGTTCCTTCCTGCTTAGAACATTATAATCATTCGAAACTCTAAATCTACGAATTCTGGACCATTATTCGCTCGACTTAAAGTTGGGAAGAGAAAACAAAAGTATGAAACTCCAAAATATAAGGGGGAATATAAAGCTCGATAACAACACATAAGTTACAAACCGTGTATATCAATGTTTATCGCAACATAAAGACACGGGAGAATTAAAAACATTATAACCCCAAGGGCGAAGTAGAAGAAAACAGATTCCTCCGGTGGTAATTGGAAAAGGAGGATGATTGTTGCGATAGTAAGGAGGAGGACAAGGATCAGAACTGGATTAAGCATTTTCACAATCGTTTGGATGTATGAATTAAGAAAGTATAGGAATGATGAGGATAATGGAACGAAAGAATTTAATTTATAATGGAAATACTAAACAAAGCAATCGAGACAGATATCCGCATTTAATTTAAGAGATCTTAATTACCTTATTCAACGAAGAATCAGATCTTTTAGATTTCGAAGATTTTTCTTTAAATACCTCGAATTCCGGAATTCAACCAAGACAACGTCAAAAGTTAAGACAAAACTTTATTTATTCATTTCACTCTTATATGATAGCTTCATTCGTGCTCTTCGAATAATCGAATTGTTTTGTCCATATTACTCAATAATGATAAAACTCTATTTATCAACTCACATTCGTCATAAAAACATTTTTATTGTTAACCATGACCACCTCACTCAAATTTCGGGACGAAATTTCTTTAACGGGTAGGTACTGTGACGACCCGGGAATTTCTGACTAAATTTAAACCTAATCTTTATATGATTTCGACACGATAAACAAAGTCTATAATGTTGATGTTTCAAAAACATTGAATTGTGTTCATGTAATCAATTACCCTTCGACTATTCTCGACAATTCACGAATAATTAATTGTAAATAGATATGTGTGTATGTATATATAAATAATAATTCGAAATATAATTTGAAGTATTATATGTTGTTGTTGTTAAAAAAAATTAATAAAATAAAAATAGGATATTATAATAATTATTATTTAAAGTATATCTCTATATATAAATAAAGTATATTAAAAATAAATATTAAAATATTATAATACTCGTTTGATGATCCGATTGATATTAAGCAAGTTAAATTCAAACTTATGTAATTTTAAAATAAACGGTGATACGAAAATGAGTTCTATAAATTTTAGGCTTATTAAAAATGTATTTAGGAACTATTTGTTAAGTTTTAACACTTTTTATATTTTAACCAGAATTGAGAGGGACAGTTAATGTAATTTTTTATTTAACAAATTAAGGATCTAATTTTATACCATAATGACTAAAATAAATAAATATAGTTTATTTAAAAATATGGGATTTTTTTCTGAACACTTTTATCCGCCACTGATTTAACAACGGAGTATGATTTAGCAGTCCGAGAAATACAAAACGATGGCTGCTACACTATTCTATAATTGATTAATTTGAGTTTACTGTTCCTTACTTTAATTTTCTTGATTCCTTCTTTTGACGTAACCCCACTCTAACTAATTGTGTTATTTTTCTTTGAGAGTAAACATATCACATGTATGTACTGTTTGCTTTGTGCCTACTACCACTAAATTACAATCATGATTACTATATCTATTTATTTATATATGTGGGTATTATATGATACATATATTAACATACATCTAGACTTAAAATATCGATGGATTTCAATTGTGTTTATCACTCTTCTAAACTAACTCACAAATCGACTTTCAGTTTCACAATCAATCACCTTTATCAAACTATCATCGATTTATTTTTCTTCTTTCTTTAAATATATAGTAATATCTATCATCTCTCTCTTTTATATATACCTACATACATATAGATCAACCATTCCATTTCTTTTTCTTGTGATCACCATAACCGGCCATCGATTATTACATACAACCATATCGTCACCTTCATCACCGTTGAGAACCACACCACCACCTTGCTTTTCTATTTTTAAATCAAACCAACATACGAGCTACCACCATCTCAAATCACCTATGATTAACATCACCTTCGAACCAACTCCTGCTAAATTGTTAAGCTCGACAAACCACAAGCCACCACCTATGATTACAATCTCCATTCGCCACCCTCACTTCAACCTTACCATCCCATATTTAAAACTCGATCACCACCTTTCGAAACCCATTTACAACGAAAACCCACCATGACCTTTGTGATCACCATGTAAAGCATCACCATGACCCACTTCACAGCAAGTCACTCTCCTCTTTTGAATCACCCTGCAACACCACTTCAACACCACCCATTTACAACATACAACACCCTCACTACCATGATCGAAGAACCACCTGCTACGCTAAATTTTCTGTTTCTGTTCCGTTTGAAAATCACCACAACTGTCACTCCTGCCAGGCTCTTTTTCCTTCGACTACTGCTGCTGTGGCAGCCTTCACCGCCACCATATACCATCAAAACCATCACTCACTACCCTACATCGGACACCACTCTCTCTACATTTTTTTTAAAATGTGAACCACCTTCTGTTTCTGTTTCAATCTTCAACACAATCGAATGCCACCACCACTGCAAACATCCGGGACCACCCACACACCACCGTCGTTACCAACATGACCATATCGCTACTATCACCCTCCTCCACCTTCAAAACCGCCACCATTTAAACCGTTATATGTTACTACTACTATACTCACCTGTTTCTAAAAATTTTACTAAAACCAAGATGAACAGTGAAGATGAAATTTAGATGAAGATGGTGGATGTGATCATATGTTAATAATGAGGGACTGATATGATGATGGAAGTGACGATGAGTTGATGACATGAATGAAGATGATGAATGGAGATATATTGATGATAATGGTTCGAAACAGAAGATGATCGATCATGATAATGATGGTGTGGACAATGAAGTTCGATGATGATAAATAGTGATGATGCTAAAATAACGATGATGTTGAGTGAAGATGGTGATCGATGAAACTGTAATAGCGATGGTGAGATGATACAGTGGTATGATGATACATGAAATGAAGATGGTAAAGATGATGATGGAGATTACATGAGATAATGATGATGAAATATTGACGAGAGCATGTGTTTTTTTTTATTTAATTTATATTTCTGCCATTGGAGATTCATGTTACAGATCAAAAGCCCACGAATTTCCTGATGGGCTTATATACATGTTGAGCTTATATGCATGTTGGGCTCGTCAATTAATTGTTGGGCCAATATGATCTAGTCAAAATGGATTATATTTGGGTCGAGTGTGTTTATTTCAAGAAAGACAGAAGTAGCTGAGTGGTTATGGGGTGATATGAGTGAGTGAGAGATCGCGGGTTCGAGTCCTGTCCGGGGCAGCTTATTTCTTTTTAACACTCCTAGGGTATTATTTGTTATTATGAAGATTATTATTAAGTATTGTTATTATTATTATTATCCTTAATATTATTATTAGTATTATTATTAATTCTATTGTTATTATGGTTAAGATTAATAAGATAATATATATGTATGATTATTATTGTTACTACTAAAACTGTAGTAATCATTATCATTATTATTTTTATCATTATCAAAATTATTAAAAATTATCATTTTATTAAATTATTATTTTTATTATTATTAAAAACTATCATCATTATTATCATTACTAAGATTATCATTTTTTTTATCATTACTATTATTATTAAGATTATTATCAAGTATTATCATTATTACTATAAGTATTATTATTATCATTATCGTTATAAAATATGACTCTTTTATTATTATTAACTCTATTATTATACTTACAACACGCATATATATATATATATATATATATATATATATATATATATATATATATATATATATATATATATATATATATATATATATATATATATATATATATATATATATATATATATATATATATACAAACGATATAGGTTCGTAAATCCGAGGTCAACCCTGCACTTGTTCAATATTGTCATATGTATTTTTACTACAAAATACATTAGGTGAGTTCATTTGATTCCCTTTTACTCTTTACATTTTTGGGACTGAGAATACATGCGCTGTTTTTACAACTGCTTTATTAAATGCTTTTGAAATATATTTTGAACTGCGAATACATGAAATGTTTTTATAAATGTTTGACGAGATAGACACAAGCAAAACATTCCTCGAATGAATTTTTATGCAGACAGAAGTTCTGTAGATTATTATTGAATTATATGGACATGATAATTGCCATCATTGAATTATGTGGACATGATAATTGCCACCATTGAATTATGTGGACATGATAATTGCCACCATTGAATTATGTGGACATGATAATTGCCACCAGTTGATGTGAATGTTATATATCGAGAGAATGATTTTTATACACAGTTTATGTGTATTAGTTTTTGTGCACGAGATACGTGCACGATTATTTAAAAATCGCGAAGCAACCTACGGGGGAGAAAAGGATACGAACCTACTCTGCTAAGCATTATGGAAAATGGTTTGATATACTATATTTAAAAGATATCGCATGTACATTACAGGTGGGTATAGGATTCGGGCCCATTTGTACCATGCAGTATTTAAATCTTGTGGTCTATCAAAATGATGTATTTTATTGTTTTATGATAAACCTATGAACTCACCAACCTTTTGGTTGACTCTTTTAAGCATGTTAATTCTCAGGTATGAAAGAAACCTTTCGCTGTGCATTTGCTCATTTTAAGGACAATACTTGGAGTCGATCATCGCTCTGGGATCAAAGGTTGATGACTTTGTCCGGATGGATTAGGACAGGTCTTCACACTGGTGATATCCGGATCACAAATCGATCTTTGAGTAAACGCTCGATCCTTGTAATTGATCAAAAAGATCATCAATTCGTGGAAGAGGATACCGATTCTTGATTGTCAATTTGTTGAGTTCACGGTAGTCGATACACATATGGAAGGATCTATCCTTCTTCTTCACAAACAGAACAGGTGTGCCCCAAGGTGAGAAACTTGGTTCGATAAACCCTCGATCTAACAGCTCTTGTAGTTGACTCTGTAATTCTTGTATCTCGGAAGGTGCGAGTCTATAAGGTGCGCGAGCTACAGGTGCAGCTCCTGGCACTAAATCAATCTAAAACTCTACTGCTCTCTGCGGCGGCAATCCAGGCAATTCCTCTGGGAAGACATCGGAAAATTCGTTCACAATTCAAATGTCGTTCACGTTCTTCACCTCAGTTTCTACCGCTTTCACATGTGCTAGGACAGCAAAACGTCCATTCTTCATAATCTTTTGCGCTTTCACGCAACTAATGAGGTTCAACTTCGAGGTACATCTTTCTTCATAGATAACCAGTGGTTCGCCATCTCCTTGTGGTATGCAAAGTGCTTTATCTCCGCAGATAATATCGGCCATTATCTTGCTCAACCAATCCATACCGACGATCACCTCAAAACTTCCCAGTTTGATGGGTATCAAATCAATTTCGAAATCTGCACCAGCTATGTTGATAATAGCTCCTCGACTAATATGGTCAACTTTTTCAAGTTTCCATTGGCGACCTCGACAAGCATACTCTCTTTTAACGGGACTAATGACCAATTAATCTTATCACAAAAATGTCTACATACATAACTTCTATCCGCACCAGTATCAAACAAGACAGAAGCTAAAAGGTTGTTGATTTTGAATATACCTGTCACCAAGTTGGGGTTTTTGCGTGCGTCCCTTTCATTAACATTGAAAGCTCTACCTCGCGGTGGTCCTCCGTCTTTTCGCTTGTTTGGGCACGCATTTCTGAAATGGCCCGTTTGCCCGCATTCGTAACACTTCTTCGGCCCGTTGGTGTTCGGCTTCCCATTCAAAGTGGTGACCTTGCAGTCTTTCCCGATATGCCCAGCCCATTGGCACTTCTTGCAGACAACCCTGCAATACCTAGTGTGGTGTTTTTAACACCTCTTGCATTGTGGTAAGGTTCCTTTATAGTTCGGGTTGGAGTTGGTGTTGTTGTTGGGGTTGGGGTTTCCACCGTTGTTGTTTCCTCTGAAACCCTCATGTCATTTCGCCGGGTTCTGTTCATAGTTCCTTCCCCTGTTGTTGTTGTTGTTGTTGTTGTGGTTATCCCATTTGCGTTTCTCACTAGTACCCGCTTCAGACTTAGTTTTCTCCGGTTCATCGATGGTTATCTGATTCATTAAAGTATGCGCCATGCGCATCACTTCGGGAACATTTGGGGGTTTGGATGAGGTGACGTTTCCCTTAATGCTCTTAGGGAGTTCCCAGAAGTACCTCTCCATTCGCTTGAATTCTGGGGTGACCATTGTCGGACACATCAGGGCTAGTTCCAAAAATCTCCTGTTGTAACTATCAAGGTCGTTCCCAATGACCTTTAACTGCATGAATTCCATTTCCATCTTTTTTATTTCGGTTCTCGGACAATACTCATCAATCATTACTACATTGAATTCCTCCCATGGCGTAGCATACACCTCATCGATACCTTTCGCTTGAGCTAACGTGTTCCACCACGTTAGTGCGCCGTCAGATAGTGTGCACGAAGCAAACTTAGTCTTGTTATCCTCCGAACAGTTGCTAACTTGGAATACTGATTCAAGTCTCTCGAACCATCTGGTGAGACCAATCGGTCCCTCGGTTCCACTGAAGTTATGCGGTTTGCAGCTCTGGAATTCCTTATAAGTACACCCATTTCGAACGGGTGGGATAACTGGTGGTGGCGGCGGTGGAGCTTGGAGGTTTCTTTCTGCTAGGGCTGCGGCTACACGTTCTTGGATCATCTCTTCAATTTGAGCAGCAGTAGGTGCCATGGTGTTCTATACAAACATTTTGACTCAAGTCAAAATCCAGTATTCAATATATAATAATATAGTATATAACAACTAACATGTAAACAGCACAACACATGTTAATTAAGTAACGCAAGTTGATACAAGTACCGCAAAACACCATACAGTAATGTAAATAGAACATTTGTGCAAAAAGTAAAATCACAAAGTTTCCATTCATTAATAATAATAAGTTTCATACATCTGAATAAGTCCGTACAATACATAAGTGAAATATGAAACTACAACTAGATTACACAATGAAATCTAAATACAAAAGTCCTACGGTGAAGGTGGGTGTAGGATGTCTAAAACCTGAGCCAACTGCTCCTCAAGCTCAGTAACCCGAGCTCGAAGGATTCCCACCTCCCTTGTCAATTCCTCGACAGTGGGAGCTAGTGAGGCGGGCGGTGCTGGTGGTGCAGGTGGGGCCGGTGGAGCGGATGGTGCAGACCTCATGAAACGGGGTGCAGATGTCCCGGCTCCAGAAATAGTCAGTACGTAACGGTGAACCTTACGTATCTGTGGGTCGGCAGGGTACGACACAAGCCGCTTACGGGCAGTAACCCTCCGACGCCGACCAAAAGCATCAGTGAAAGCATGACCTCCATTCACCCCTGGAATGACGGTACCATCAGGACGATACAGCTTCTTCGGCGGGGTAGAGGGTGGCTGAATAGGTATATCAGGGTCCTCGTCGTCACTGGAGTCTGATGAAGAATCATCTGATGAAGAATCGGCGGATGATGAGTCATCCGAATCATGTGGTGGTGACACGGGTGGCTGAACTGGCAGTCCGAAGGCGGCCAACATCTCTCTGTGTCTAAATGGCGGAATCGGCACTAAACGTCCATCTGGAGCACATCGGCAACGGCATGCTCATATGGTTACGGAATGGCCCTTCCCCGAACTCTGCGGGAATCACAACACCACCGATGCGGGGCTGTGACTCCGAGGGTCCAGGAGCAGACGGAGCTGGAATCTCCATAGGGCCCACGTGTCCATCAGAAGTAGTCACTGGTGCAGGCGGCTGGCTGCTAGTCCCGGAAGATGAAGAGCCGGGGTCACTCGTGCGTATCGGGATCGGTGGATCGGCAACGGTGGTAGGTGGAGTAGTTGAAGAGTCTAAACTGCCCAAAATGATAGCAGGTGGTACATCCGACATCTGAACAAGGAAAAATAAATTTTCCATGTCAGTAAGTCATAAAGCAAGCACGTATTAGGCCAACAGTTTAAATCACGTGTAACAATAAGTAGCATGGAAATAATAACGAATCGTACAGAAGTAGCATGCAATCGAAAGCAAGTAATATCATACAGTAGTGAAATCATGTAGTAGCATATGGCATATAGCAGTAAAAGTAAGCAGCAGCATGCAGTAAGTCCAGCGGAAACAAGTAAACTAGCAAGTTATAGATTAGTCCTATCAGTGAATCCTACTCGGGTCGGTCTTAGACTCACTAATGCAACCTAATTCCCTACAACCAATGCTCTGATACCAAATGTGATGCCCCGTACAAAACTATCATGTACGATTCATCAACAACAGGATCATTACAAGGTTAAGTACTATATGCGTTTTCAAAAAGAGTTTGCATTCATTAATAAAGTGATATCTAAACTAACATCGAATGTTTTACAATCCAAAAGCATGCTTCACTAAGTAGAAGCAAATAATAAGTGTATGTGACCACAATGGTCGTTACAAGTCATAATTCAAAAGTACTAAAGTTTGAATGCAAGGTAAAGTAGTTCATGCGATGACAACTCTAAGCAGCGGGTGTCTACAGCACGACTAGTACACAGCGGAAGCAAACCTCAAGCACCTGAGAAAAACATGCTTAAAAACATCAACACAAAGGTTGGTGAGCTATAGTTTAAGTATAACAGTAAGTAAGGTAGGCCACGAGATTTCAGTGCTGCAAAGAGCGTTTCAAAACTGTATGATAAAGTATATGTTAACCGTGGGCACTCGGTAACTAACTTAACGTTTAAACCCTCTGAATGTACACTTGGCAAGTGCGTATGTCTACGAAGTATTAAACACTCATTAAATGCTAGCGCTACTAGCGCGAGTGGGGATGTCAAACCCTATGGATCCATATCTAAGATTCGCGTTCACCAGTTCAAAAACCAATGACTAAACATTACCGAGGCTAAAGGGAATGTTTCTGCCGTTATATAACCCACACATATATAAGTTTAAGTACTCGTGCCTAGTATGTAAAACATAAAATCCGCATGTATTCTCAGTTCCCAAAATAAGTTAAAGTAAAAAGGGAATGCTATAACTCACAATGATAAAGTAGTCGTAAAGTCGGTTCGGAAAAGGTGTGCAAGTAATCGGTCCGAAAGTCCTCAACCTAAGTCAAATAGTACTAAGTTAGTAAATCGGCCGAATTGGTTTAAAAGTATGTAAATAAGGTCTTAAAGTCATCATCATCATTTAACAAAAGGTGTAAAGTAGGTTTCGTTCATGAAAGTAGTTTAAAACAAAAGCTGACTTCGATCAGTCACCACGGCCTCTACCCTTACTGAAATAAGGTGATACCAGTGCCCATGGCTCCGTATATGAGTCCTTTAAGTGTGGTAAAATTTACAGAAGCAAAATCGTCTTCGTTTGACCGTGGCGATGGTCTAAGTGCGAGTAGGTCAGAAATTTCTGCACAACGTTAAAGGACATAATGACGATCGGAGGGCCCTAAATCCTAAACCGTAACTTGGATTAAGATGAGTCTTATATGAAAAATTATCTACTCGAAAAGATCTATGTGAAAATCAAGGTCTCAGTGGCCCAGGTCTACTGGTCTGTTACAGAAACAGTAGGACAGAGGGCTGTAAACAGAAAACAGGAAGTTAAAAGTGTGTTCCGGTGGTCTTGGTGCTTGATGTTCATCATGGTTCTCATCCTTGATGCATATAGCTTCAAGTGTACAACTCTTTGATGTGTTTACATCATCTTTACCATGGTTTGACCATCATAACCCAAGTGCAAGTCTAAGACATGAAGCACAACTCACTTAAGTGTTGCAAGTGTTTTGATGAACCAAAGTTACATCAAAGTCTTAGATCTAACACATACATGAACTTTAAAGCTAATAACAAGTTACAAACTTGAAAGTAAACTAACTAATCAAGATCTTAAGATGTAGAACATAGTTCTTAGTTAGATCTTGTAGATCCAAGACCCAAAAGTCTAGATCAAGCATAAGTATACAAAGTTATATTTAAAGAAAACTTATTTACATGTTCTTGAACTTTTAAGTTAACTTTTAGTTCCAAGAGATATGAGATCAAGACTAACTTGTAGTACTAGACCAACAACAACCAAAATCATAAAATTAAAGTGCATAAAATGAAGACATAAACTAAGTAAACAAGTAAAAGGTTCATGGTTGTTCATACTTTTAAAGATTCAACCAAAGTTTGATCTTTAAGTAAAGTAAACTTTAAGTTTACTCAAGAACTACAAGTATGATTTCAACACATGAACTTACAATCTTTGAAACAATAAAAGTAGAATCATAAACTAGTAAGTTTATGTTCTTGTGTTCTTGATAAATACAAGATATTATGAAGAATCAAACTAGTAAGTTTGATCTTGTAACTAGTAAAGAACAACTAACAATTACATGTAACAAACTAACAACAACAAGTAATCAAACTACAATTAATAAAAGATGATGATGATTGAGGATGAAAGGCCACGGTTTTAGCAAGAAAAAGAAGGGAGAAAGAAGCTTGAAAGGAACTCACACTTGAGAGAAAAGTTGAAAGGAAAGTTTGAGAGAAAAGTGTAGTAAGTTGTGAGTGTTTGAATGAGAGAAAACAAGTGAAAGATGTAACACAAAAATGAAACCAAAAACCCTCCTTGTGCACTAGTAGGCCGACGGCCAAAATGGGGTCAAGGGGGAGTCAATTGTCTACTAGATTATTACATGTAAAGCCTTAAAAGTGTGGTTATTAGGTGGCCATGCATGGGGATAAGTTGCTAACTAGATTCCAAGTAACATAACCAACTAGTTACAACTCTAAGTATTACTTACATGTAATATTGGGCTAGTTAGTCCACTTAAAATGTAGGGTGGGCTTGTAAGCCCAAAGTCATAAGTCCATTTCACTAATAAAGCCCAAGTTCACTTAATTAACAAATTAATCCATTTAAAGCCCAAGTAACTAACTAATCACCATAGTTAATTAAAATGATTAATAAAATTAATCATGAATGTAAATAATACTTGAAAATATTATTCGTGCAAGTTTCGTGTGTCACAAAGACGTTTCGGGCATTTAAAGTCAAGTACGTTTAGTCATGGCATCATGTATATGTAATAACATACATTCATTTAATCACACGTATTAATAATAATAATTATTAATAAATAAACGTTGGAAAATCCAGGGTCGTTACATTACCCACCTGTTAAAGAAAATTTCATCCCAAAATTTTAAGCTGAGGTAGATGGAGGAGTCGGGAAAAGGTGAGGATACTTCCGCATCATTTGATCCTCTCGCTCCCAAGTAAACTTAGGTCCTCGTTTGGCATTCCATCATACTCGTACAATCAGAATATTGTTGAGTTTCAAAGTTTTGATCTCACGATCCATTATCTCAACTGGTTCTTCCACAAAGTGGTGTTTGTCGTCAATAGTAAGTTCCTCAAGTGGTATGATAAGTTCAGGTGCAGCAAGACACTTCTTCAAGTTCGACATGTGGAAGGTAGGATGAAATGAGCTCAATTGTGCTGGTAGATCCAAACGGTATGCAACAGGTCCAACACGTTCCAAGACTTCCAAAGAACCAATGTATCGTGGGTTCAACTTTCCACGTTTTCCAAAACAAATCACACCTTTCCAAGGTGCAACCTTCAACATTACACGATCACCAACGTTGAATTCAAAGTCCTTACGTTTAAGATCGGCATAACTCTTTTGGCGATCACGGGCAGTCTTAAGTCTAGCTTGAATCTGAGCAATCTTCTCCGTCGTTTCATGGACTACCTCGGGTCCGGTGATTTGCTTTTCGCCTACTTCAGCCCAACAAATAGGGGATCGGCACTTACGGCCATACAACGCTTCAAAAGGTGCAGCATTAATGCTCGAGTGATAACTGTTGTTGTATGAGAATTCGGCTAGTGGCAAATGCCTTTCCCAGGCCTTTCCAAAATCAATGACACATGCACACAACATGTCTTCCAAGGTCTGAATCGTACGTTCACTTTGCCCGTCAGTCTGAGGGTGATAAGCAGTACTCATGTCAAGACGAGTTCCCATGGCTTCTTGCAAAGAACGCCAAAATCTAGAAGCAAAACGGGGATCGCGATCGAAGATGATCGATAAAGGTACACCGTGACGAGATACAACCTCCTTAATGTATAGTTGAGCAAGTCTCTCCATTGTATCAGTTTCCTTCATCACTAGGAAGTGTGCAGATTTGGTGAGGCGGTCAACAATAACCAAAATGGTATCGTATCCGCCCACCGTCTTTGGCAGCTTGGTGAAAAATCCATTGTGATCCTTTCCCACTTCCATTGTGGGATTTCTGGTTGTTGAAGTAACCAAGAAGGTCTCTGATGCTCTGCTTTAACTTTCGAACAAGTCAAACACTTCCCAACATAAGTTGCAACGTCCTTCTTAAGATTCGGCCACCAATACTGTTCTTTAAGGTCGTGGTACATCTTGCCCGCACCGGGGTGAATCAGATATCTCAATTTGTGTGCTTCATTAAGTATAAGATTCTGTAGTTCTCCATAAAGAGGTACCCAAATTCTTCCAGCATAACATCGGAGTCCAGACTCCCTAACCTCAAATCGAGAGACAAGTATGTTCAAATGTTCATGAGATATGTTCTCCTCCTTGAGAGCCTCAACTTGGGCAACTCTGATCTGGTTGTTGAGGTTCGAATGGATGGTGATGTTCAGAGCCCTAACACGAAGAGGTGCCATCCTCTCCTTTCGGCTTAAAGCATCAGCTACAACATTGGCCTTGCCAGGGTGATAACGGAGTTCACAATTGTAGTCGTTAAGTGTCTCGATCCATCAACGCTGTCTCATATTCAGTTGCTTCTGATCGAAGATGTGCTGGAGACTCTTGTGATCGGTGCAGATAGTACTCTTAGACTTGGTTCGCTAAGACCACCGCTCTGATACAAACTGAAAGGACCCGTCCTAATCCATCCGGACAAAGTCCACATCGATTATAAACGATTCACATTAGTTGATTTCATCGCGAGGTACTTTACCTCTATATGATACATTTTACAAACATTGCATTCGTTTTTAAAAGACAAACTTTCATTTACATCGAAAGTTGACGACATGCATACCCATTCATAATATATCCATCTATAATTGACTTAATAATAATCTTGATGAACTCGACGACTCGAATGCAACGTCTTTTGAAATATGTCATGAATGACTCCAAGTAATGTCTCTAATATGAACAAATGCACAGTGGAAGATTTCTTTCATACCTGAGAATAAACATGCTTTAAAGTGTCTACCAAAAGGTTGGTGAGTTCATTAATTTAACATAAATAATCATTTCCATCATTTTAATAGACCACAAGATTTCATATTTTCCCATTTCTCATAAACATACGTCCCATGCATAGAGACAAAAATATCATTCATATGGATTGAACACCTGGTAACCGACATTCACAAGATGCATATAAGAATATCCCCATCATTCCGGGATCCTCCATCGGACATGATATAAATTTTGAAGTACTAAAGCATCCGGTACTTTGGATGGGGTTTGTTAGGCCCAATAGATCCATCTTTAGGATTCGCGTCAATTAGGGTGTCTGTTCCCTAATTCTTAGATTACCAGACTTAATAAAAAGGGGCATATTCGGTTTAATAATCTAGCCATAGAATGTAGTTTTAAGTACTTGTGTCTATTTCGTAAAACAGTTATAAAAATAGCGCATGTATTCTCAGTCCCAAAAATATATATTGCAAAACCATTTAAAAGGGATCAAATGAAAATCACGCATATAAATAATGTAAAACAGTTAATAAACATTTGCATGTATTCTCAGCCCAAAAATGTAAAGAGTAAAAGAGATCATATGAAACTCACCTAATGTATTTTGTAGTAAAAATACATATGACTATATTGAACGACAGAACAATGCAGGGTTGGCCTCGGATTCACGAACCTATATCAATTGTATATTTATTAATTCATATAATGTAAATCACAAATTTTATTTATTATGTATTATTTATATATTTATAGTTTTATAGGTTTTATAGTAACTTTCATTTTGAAACATATACTTATATTATGTTTTATATTGTATTGTATATATATTATTTTGTGTATATAATTATAATGGTTAATATTTAGTTATAATAATATACATATTTACTTATATATGTGATTAGTATTAGTATTGTATTCATGAAGTATCATTGGTTATATAAACTATTAATGTAAGCCTGGTATATGTAACAAGTATATATGATATACAAAAGATTTATTGGTTAAAATGATTGTTTCACTAGTAATTATAAAGTAATAATGATAGTTTTAGTAAAAATAATATTTTTAATAATAGTAGTAAGTTTAATAATAATTTTAATCTTATTAGATATTTTAAATGTGAAACAACCCAACCCGTACTCCGTACGATAATTTTTTTTTTTTTAAAATATAATACACATTTACGCGCCAATTAAATATGTAACCCATTCCACACGATTCGTCAAACATACTACGAGTTTAATGTTTACAAAAAGGCACAAAGGCCATTAACGAATGTGATACAAGTTTGACCAACAACAAATGATAGTTTATAATCCAAACGACACTCGAGCATGGTTCGGGGCTAAACTACCCAAAACGTTCGGCCACTTCAAAAGCTATCCCAAAAGCATCCCCTGTCAACACAAACGAGAGATAACTAATCCAACCGTATGCCCTTACCCTTGTCCAAGCCGGAACCTATAAAATGGTAAACAACGAGAGGGTAAGCAATGCTTAGTGAGTGCAACAATTATAAATACATATATATAACCTATCCATTTGCAATCACAGTACTAAATACCTCAGACGAACTTGTAACTCAAATAGCATGTCAACATACCCGTAACTCTAACAAGTCGTACATTATCACACCACCTCATTAGCATATACTCAACTCAATATATTTTATATGCTAAACAAACAACAATCTCAATATGGTTAACCAATAATGCTATGGTGCTACCGGCTCGTGGTTCACACCATACGCATTTGAGTCATACTCGTTTATAGTGCTACCGGCTCGTGGTTCACACTCGATGCTACCGGCTCGTGGTTCACATCTTAGTTTATAGTGCTACTGGCTCATGGTTCACACTCGATGCTACCGGCACGTGGTTCACATCTTAGTTTATAGTGCTACCGGCTCGTGGTTCACACTCGATGCTACCGGCTCGTGGTTCACATCCCATCCCACACATGTTATGGCACTACCGGCATGTGGTTCATACCATAACATTCACAAATAAACACGCCATATACATGAACGCATAATTATTCCACTCACCTTGTCACAAGGGTGATGATTTAGCACTTCCGAGCTTCAACGCAATGTACCTAAATCATTAAGTGCACATTCAATTTCACAACTAGTGGGATTAACCACAATACTCCCACTTGAGCATTTAATGACCCAAATTGCATTAAATGACTCAACTACTCACAACTGCCCATACATGGCCAAGACTCGACTTTAATCACTAAGGCTAGTGAATTAAAGTATATTAACTTCAATTAACATAAAACATAGGGTAATCCATACCCATTTCATCCCATTAGGTCAACTAGTACATTTTGACCCATTTTATCTCACTTAAACTCACAATCAAGTAAAACTTACCCATTAACCCTTCTTTCATAAATATTAAAGTGCATTAGTGACTAATAACACCAATTGACACTTACAACCTCAAATCACAAGGCCAAAACCCTAGATTGTGGCTATTAGGGTTTCATTACAACAACATAACCCAAACTCACCCATTTTACCACCAAATGGGTCTTACAAATCTCTAGTACCCAAAACCCTAGTCATTAACCAATTAAAACTTAAAACATAAAGTTAGAACTTACCATGACTATCTTCTTGTAGCTAGTAACAAGGAGAACAACTTTAAATCTCGCTCCTAGGTTTGATTCACAAATCTCCAACTCCAAATCTCAAGATTAAACTAAGTAGGTTTTGTGTTTTGGGAGAGAAATAGGAAAGAAAAAGGAAAAGGAAATGAAATAAATGAGTATGTGGTGGAGAGTTAAAGCTCCCATCAGATCCACATGTCAATTTACCATTTTGCCCCGTAAAAACCCTTAAAATGAGCTAAATCCGACACTAGTTCAGCAGACCTGTCGCGGCGCGACCTTACTCATTGTGGCGCGACACATAAAGGGAAATCAGACCCTTCTTAAACCAACTTCTGATCTAAATTTGCTTGTTATGCCGCGGCGCGGACCCAAATGTCGCGGCGCGGCCTAAGGCTAGAACTGGACAGCTCGACCAACTTAAACACTTTTCGATTTTATTTAATTTGTTCACTTAAATCCCGCTTCCTACATTCGCCTAAACTTCAACAATAGTCTCATAAGACTTAACGCTATCAAAGCCCATGTATAAACTTGTAGGCGCACACATTATCAAGTATATATATATATATCTACACATATATCTATACAATTACGCATAATCTAGCGAGTTACAAACGTATAAATGATTAAGTATGTACCTTTCGATACGTACAGGAAAACGGGGTGTTACAACTCCCCCCCACTTAAATCGGAGCGTGTCCTTGCGATCCAAGCCGCATGACAAGAAGGAAGATAAACCAACACGAATTCTTCGGGCTCCCAAGTAAACTCGGAACCTTTATTATGACACCATTGGACTTTAAAAGTCTTAACCTCTTTATGTCTCAATCTTTTGACCTTCTCATCAAGTATGGCAATCGGTTCCTCGGTATACTATAACTTATTATTTAGCTCAATCTCGTCTAATGGCACCCAAGATGAATCATCCGCAAGACACTTACGGAGGTGGGAAACATGAAATGTATTATAGATCCCCGCAAGCTCTTCGGGTAATTCCAAACGATACGCGACCTCACCAACACGAGTTAAAACCTTAAACGGCCCAATAAACCGAGGAGCTAACTTTCCTCGTTTCCGAAACCGAATAATACCCTTCCATGGCGAAACTTTGAGCATCACCATGTCACCTTCTTGAAATTAGATCGTTCGTCTACGTTTATCGGCATAAGATTTTTGCCTATCTTGAGCCTTTTTCAAATGCTCTCGAATCACATCAATCTTGCTATTCGTCTCTAAAACCAAATCGGTACTCCCGATTTCCTTTTGTCCTACTTCACCCCAACAAATCGGGGTTCGACACCTACGCCCATAAAGCATCTCATAAGGTGGCATCCCAATACTAGTATGATAACTATTATTGTACGAGAATTCCACCAAAGGTAAGTGCTCGTCCCAACTACCACCAAAATCGATAATGCACGCACGTAACATATCTTCCAAAGTTTGATTCTTACGTTCGGTTTGATCATCCGTTTGAGGATGATACGCCGTGCTCAATTTCAATTGTGTACCCATATCCTCATGAAACTTTTCCCAAAATTGAGATGTAAAACGAGTATCTCGATCCGAAACAATCAATATAGGAACACCGTGTCGAGAGATGACTTCCTTGATAAACAACTTAGCCAAGGTCTCCGACGATATCGCTTCCTTAATGGGAAGAAACAAAGAACTTTTCGTCAGTCGATCAACTATAACCCAAATCGAATCAAACTGGGTTCTCGCCGTTTTAGGTAACTTTGTAGTGAAATCCATGGTAATGTGCTCCCATTTCCATTTTAGGATTTCTAACGGTTGTAACTTACCATACGGCTTTTGGTGCTCGGCCTTAACTTGCAAACACGTGACGCATTGCTCAACATACTTCACAACATCACGTTTCATGCCCGGCCACCAATAATCTTTCTTTAAGTCAAGATACATTTTTGTTGCGCCCGGATGAATGGAATACTTTGACTTATGTGCTTCATCTAGTAGCACTTTTCGGTACTCACCCATCTTAGGCACCCACACTCTTCCTTGAAAAGACAACAAACCCCGCGAGCCTATAGTAATGAACTCTGATTGTCCCACAATTCGCTCCGAATGCTTGTTGTGAACGTAAGCCTCTATTTAAATCACTCTAAGTTTTTCAAGAAAATCGTTAGTAACAATCATACGTAACAATCCCAATCGTAACGCTGGGTGATGACTCTTTCGATTTAACGCATCCGCGACCACATTTGCTTTGCCCGGATGATAAAGTATTTCACAATCATAATCTTTCACCACATCCATCCACCTACATTGACGATAATTCAAATCTCGTTGATTAAAGAGGTGTTTCAAACTCTTATGATCCGAATAATAGTACACTTGACACCATACAAGTAATGGCGCCAAATTTTCAACGTACGCACAACCGCTGCCAACTCAAGATCATGAGTCGGATATCTCATCTCGTGTTCCTTTAATTGTCGAGAGGCATAAGCTATGACTTTACCTCCTTGCATTAGAACACACCCGAGTCCATTTAACGAGGCAACACAATAAACAGTCATGTCTTCCACCCCTTCCGGCAAAACTAACAACGGAGCTTGACACCACTTCTCCTTTAACAATTGAAAAGCAATTTCTTGCTCGTTCTCCCAATTAAATCTCGCATTCTTCCTTGTCAATTTCGTCAATGAAGAAGCGATCTTAGAAAAGTCTTGAATAAACCGACGATAATAACCGGCCAATCCAAGAAAACTTCGGACCTCCGTAGGCGTAGTCGGTTGTCTCCAACTCTTCACCGTCTCTATATTTCCCGGATCTACTTGAATACCGTCTTTGTTCACAATATGACCAAGGAATTGAACTTCCCTTAGCCAAAATTCACATTTGGAGAACTTAGCATACAACTTCTCCTTTCGTAATGTCTTCAAAACTTCATGCAAATGACGTTCATGTTCATTCATACTCTTTGAATAAACAAGTATGTCGTCAATGAACACAATTACCGACTTGTCCAACATAGGTTGGCACACTCGGTTCATAAGATCAATGAATGCCGCCGGTGCATTCGTAAGACCAAAAGGCATAACTACGAACTCGAAATGCCCATAACGCGTTTGAAAAGCCGTTTTCTCAATATCTTCCTCACGGACCCGCATTTGGTGATAGCCGGACCGTAGGTCGATCTTAGAGAAATACATTGCACCTTGGAGTTGATCAAACAAATCGTCGATCCTAGGCAGTGGATAACGATTTTTGATTGTCACTTTATTCAACTCCCTGTAGTCGATGCACATCCGCATACTACAATCCTTCTTTATCACGAATAAAACTGGAGCGCCCCACGGCGAAGCACTCGGTCGAATAAAACCCTTCTCGAGCAACTCTTGGGTTTGATTTAACAACTCTTGCATTTCCGTTGGTGCTAAACGATAAGGATTTTTAGCAATGGGAGTAGCTCCCGGAACCAACTCAATGCGAAATTCAACTTGTCTTTCCGCCGGAACACCCGGTAACTTGTTCGGAAAAACGTCTTCGAATTCACTAACAACCGAAATTTCACGAATAGGTGGTGGCTCATCACGAGTATCAACAACATGGGCAAGAAAATCCATGCCACCACTAACAAGAAAACGAAGTGCCCGTTCAAAAGAACATATCGGCACAAGTCTTCTTCGTCTATCGCCATGAATAATCAACTCTCCCCCACTTGGGGTCTTCACACGTATAAACTTTTCATGGCATGCAATATTGGCTCTATTTCGATCGAGCCAATCCATACCAACAACGATATCAAAATCGTCCAAAGTCATAGGGATGAGATCAATTTTAAAGTTTTCGGCATCAAAAACGACATCACAATTCTTACACACATCAACCACTAGCACCGTCTTTCCGTCCACTATTTCGACTTCTACCGGACGACTTAACTTAGCTAACGGTCTATCAAGTTTAGGCACAAATTGAGGTGACATAAAAGACAAATATGCACCACTATCAAATAGAATCCTTGCCAGATTAGAGTTAACCATGAAAGTACCTGAGACAACTTCGTTCGATTGTTTGGCTTCATCATTGGTCATCAAATAATTTCGACCCCTAGCCGTGCCCGCCGCCTTCTCTAACTTCTTAGCATGATCATTATTCAAATCGGGGCATTCCGGCCTCTTATGCCCCTCTTTACCACAATTAAAGCAAGTAATTTTGTTCGGGCCATTGGTACAATCACGGGCCATGTGTCCCCTTTGTTTACAATTAAAGCACGTGGGCCCGAAACCCCCGGAAGCACCCTTCTTCACACTATTTAAGCTTTCGGAGCCTTTCTTGTTCTTTTTATTTGAAAAGTTCGAATGGCTCGAACCTTCAAACTTTCTCTTTGAAAAAGTGAAATCACTCTTCCTCGGAACCTCCGGTTCAAAACCCCGAGCCAACTCGAATAGCTCTTCAAAAGTCTTAGCCATTCCCCGACTAATCTTACCCATTAACTCATCGTTCAAGGTACGGTAGAAATCTTTCATTAGCTTGTGATCGTCACCAACATATTCCGGGCAAAAACGAGTCTTTGCCAAAAAGGTAGACTTGAGAGTAACCAAGTCCATTGAACCTTGTTACAAATTGAAACAACCCGTCCTAATCCTCCTGGACGAAGTCATCAACATTTGGTCCCATTGCGATGATCGACTCCAAGTAATGTCCTTAAAATGAGCAAATGCATAGCGGAAGACTTAATTCGTACCTGAGAATAAACATGCTTTAAAGTGTCAACCAAAAGGTTGGTGAGTTCATAGGTTTATCATGATTATCATTTCAATATATTAATAGACCACAAGATTTCTGTTATCATAAACATAATACACTCGCAAGTGTATGCAAAGCATTCTAAGTGGTTGAGCACTTGGTAACCATACTTAAAATTTAATCAACGTCGCATATTCCCTTTATTATGAAATCTCGCTACACCGTACCAAGTGTAGTAATCGTTACGAAGTACTGTGCAACCGTTGAATACTGGTCGTGTGGGGTTGTCAGGCCCGATAGATCTATCAACAGGATTCGCGTTTACAATACCCATGTAAATAGTAGTTACCAAGCTATAGGTAAATATGTCAGTGGTACAACTCAACGTAGAATGTATTTTTAAGTACTTGTGTCTATTTCGTAAACATTTAAAAAAAACAGCGCATGTATTCTCAGCCAAAAATATATATTGCAAAAGCAATTAAAAAGGGAGCAAATGAAACTCACATATTGTATTTTGTAGTAAAAATACATATGACGACAATGTACAAGTGTAGGGTTGGCCTCGGATTCACGAACCTATATCAGTTATATATAATATATTAACACATATCATATTTAATCAACTACATTTATTTATATTTTATAATGTGTTAAGATTACTATCTTTTTATTTATATTTACTTACATTATTGCTTATAATTTGTCATAATATATGATATATAATTTATGTTATATTAATATGAATACTAATATATTAATTAGTATATTAAAACATATTATTTTGTGTTATTAGTTTACTTGTATATATTTTTATATAAATATCATTCACTTAGTAAAATAATAATAAAGTAATAATAGTTTTGATAAAAACAATAATAATAATTAAAGATAATAATAATGTTAATAAAAAAATGTTTAAAAGTAATAATAATGATAAAAATTGATCGTAATGATAATCCTAATAATAATATTAATAATGATAATGATAATAATAATATTAATGATAATAATACTTATATCTTTGTTACAATACTAATTATAATACTTATGATAATTATAATTCTAGTTGTATTAACAATAACTAATAATAACAATAATAATATTAACAACAACAATAATAATAATAATAATGAAAATGATAATAATAATAATAATAATAATAATAATAATAATAATAATAATAATAATAATAATAATAATAATAATAATAATAATAATAATAATAATAATAATAATAATGAAATTGAAAATTTAAAAGTGTATACCCTCTTTTAAAGCTTTTCCAAAAATATTTGCTCATGACGGGACTCGAACCCGCGACCTCCCGCTACCCGACACAACCTCCCAAACATCACACTACTGCTACTTTTCTGATTAAACTCTACACTCGATTTTATTTATACCAATATTATTTCTGTCTATGATCTTCTTCTTCACTCAACACGATTACATTGATCAGAGTACCATTCCAAATCTCATAACAAAATTAAAACCTTTTATATCTTTTAATTGAAATAACGTCACCCTCTGTTGCTAGTTACTTTGTTTTTAAAAGGATTTAAAATAGATATGCTGTAACTGACGATAAAAACAATTCGTATAAACTGAAAATCATAATTCAAATTTAAAAGCGTTTTGGCTCAAAATTCCTAAATGAACTATGTTTTAAAATCTTCCTAAAATCTTTCCGGGTCTTTAATTTTAACAGAATCCTTAAAACGATTACTAATTTGGAGATGAACACATATTTTGACTTTTGAGTTTGAAGGTTTGACTCGAAAAATTAGAGATTGTTATGAGGAATTGGATTCTGAGATTTTACAGAAAGTTTAGATAGGAGTTTCCTAACATCTCTACATTTTTACATTTTGATGAATCATTCAAAATCGAGTTTTGGTAATTCATGGTAAAACAAAATAACAGAGATATCGATAGAAAAAAAATATGCTAACATTATCCGAATTTGAAAATCATTGGGAGTGAAAATTGATATAGAGGGTCGTATGTATTTTGTAATCACTGGAATCGATAGTTATATATATTAAAGAAGCAAATGGATATTCGACTTCAAATACAGAGACAAGAAGAAGAAGTTAAAAGAAATAGAGTATGATACAGATGGCTAACTGAACTTATCCTCAAATATCTGATTGGTACGACTAGTTAAATAAAAAGGACAATCACCTAATAGTTCTGAAAACGATTGAAAACAGCATACAATTTTCCTGTATTTATTTACATATCATGAACCGTGTTTTCATGTATATGTATATATATACAGCAGTATAAGTATTTGTATATATCTGAGTTTATACAAATAAATCTGATTTTTATGTATCTTAATCAGTATTTATATTTTATATTTGATTCCTATTAATAAACATTAATAATAATAATATTGTTAATATTATACAACAAATACTAATAACAATAATAAATAGAAATACTGTATTTTTCAATGATAAAGATAATTAATAATTTTAATAATAATATTGGTTCTTAATATTATAATTCATGATAGTAATATTTATTTTAAGGATGAAAGTAGTAATATCATAACATATATATTTTTAACTTACATTATATATATATATATATATATATATATATATATATATATATATATATATATACATATTATCTATGTAATATTGAATAATCATATGATCCATTATATAATAACTTATCTTGAATATTTATTATTTATAATTTTTATTACAATTTACATATATTAATAATTATACATGGAAATCATTTATAATTATATATAAATTCATTTTAAATTGCACTCAATTATTTTATATCTTATTTTTACATAGTTAATTCTAGTGTTTAAAATTATATTTTAGTATTTTCATTTATCATATATATATATATATATATATATATATATATATATATATATATATATATATATATATATATATATATATATATATATATACATACATATTATCTATGTAATATTGAATAATCATATGATCCATTATATAATAACTTCTCTTGAATATTTATTATTTATAATTTTTATTACAATTTACATATATTAATAATTATACATGGAAATCATTTATAATTATATATAAATTCATTTTAAATTGCACTCAATTATTTTATATCTTATTTTTACATAGTTAATTCTAGTGTTTAAAATTATATTTTAGTATTTTCATTTATCATATATATATATATATATATATATATATATATATATATATATATATATATTACATTTCAACATATATTAACTATCTTAACATTTACTATAAATATACCTCATTATGTAATATGTGGTTGAATATTAATTGTATTATATAGGTATATATGAAAATGTAAATGTTTATATATATAAATATATATATCAAGTATTATGTTATTTCATCTTACATTTAAATATCATAAGTGTCAACATATAATATCTATACCATTTATATATATAAATTTCAATTCCAATGATTAAATTGTATTTTATTATCTCAGATTATAATATATATATAATTATTTATATTTACCTATATTTATATATACATACTTATTTACAACAATTGTTCGTGAATCGTCGGGCATAGTCAAAGGGTAATTGCATAAATGAAAACACTTCAAGAATTTTGAGGCTCAACATTACAGACTTTGCTTATCGTGTCGAATTCATATAAAGATTAGGTTTAAATTTGGTCGGAAATTCCCTGGTCATCACAGTACCTACCCGTTAAAGAAATTTCATCCCCGAAATTTGATAGAGGTCATCATGGCAATCAATAAAAATATTTTCATGACGAATATAAGTTGACAAAAATAGAGTTTTATCAACATGGAGTAATATTGATAAAATGATTGAGTTACTCGAAGCGTATGAGTGAAGCTATCACAAAAGAGTGAAATGAAGTAAATAGAGGTTCGTCTTAACTTTTAGCATAGTCCCTGTTGAATTCCGGATTTCAAGGGATTTAAGGAAATCTTCTAATCAGAAAGAAAATATATTAGCACGAATTATTAGCAACTGTCGGAATTACGGAAGAACAGAAATATCAAAGAAATACTTCCTTGATATGCTTAGAGCTTAAGTAGAATGAAAGAGTCCTGTAACATGGCACATGATGACATTATAATCGGTGAATTATCATGTTTCATTAGAAACTCAGCATGAGTTACTGTAATATAATCACGTTGGCCAGGCGCATTATATTATACTAACTCATGCATCAGTTCCTAACACTTCTCCACAATTCATTCATAATTCAAATTCGAATTTTAAAGAAATTTAGAAACTAAAATAGTTTCCTTTATGACGTAACATAGATAGCACGGAGAGATAGATAATTTCAGATAAGATTAGTTATGAAAATATATTCAGAAATATCGAGGATATTTATAATGAAAGATACGATAATATCTTTGAATATCTAAGATCAGAGGATGATGGGGACTATCGTCCGCAAAGGTTTAGAGTAAGGAGTAAGATATTCGCTAAAGACTTCAGCAGGCATTGAATCATTTGGATTCTTTGAAGTCAAACTTATTCTTTGTGATTTGTCCATGGCTTCCTTCATAATTTTGCATAATCCACTTTTCGGTACTAAATTTTCTATCGAGCGTTCCCAACATTCCATTCTTTATTATCACACTTTTGGCCGTTTAGACCATCTACTACATGCTGCTTCATCGGCATTTTCAAAGTTAACGGATTTAGATCATTAGTTATCAAACCGAGGTGATTTCAGGAGAATTGTGTTTTTAGATGATTAAACGTTGATGGTAATATGGTGGAATATAAAAGATTTCTGGTAATGAAGGCGAAAAGACAACGTATATATCAAGGTTATAATAAGGTTAGTCCGACTGAAAAGTCGAAGTTGACTTGCTGGAGCTGTGACAAAATTTGCTAAGAAGAACTGCAAAGTTATTTTAGGTAATAATAATACTAAAGAAATTAGCACAACTATGTGTTAAACGTTTACTCAGTTTCCGAGGATTTTTCAAGTGCATAACTATATGCATCAATCTTTTCTTCCGTAGATGAAGTGCGGTTGATTCAATCTCTCAATTGAGGTATTTTCAAGAATCATGAAAGGTTTGAACGCAGATTGGAATTGTCAAGATACAAATGAGGTTTAAGATGAAATCAAGTGGCAAACTTGAAGAATTGTTAAGTTTCATATGTTATAATCAATATTTTAATTCATTTTTAATTGTCCAATGTTGATAGTCCCATAATCGATTTATATATATAAAATGTTAGAATTATCCCACGACGTATTGTATACGTATTGTCTTTGCATCAACCCAGAGACGTATTGTAGACGTATTGTCTTAGAATTAACTAAGACGTATTGTGTACGTATTGTCTTAGGATTTATCAAAATGTATTGTATACTTATTGTGTTAGGACGTACCAAATATTCGAATTAATAAATACGTATCATGACCCGTGTACAACGTATTGTCTCAGAATTAATCCGACGTATTGTGTACATGTGTCCCGATTTAAAGTGCATAAAAGTAAATAACAGAAATTAAATGTCGATAAATAAAATTGCGAGAATATAAATTGCGATAATTAAATTGCGATAAATAAAATGTAATCAGTTAGCTAGGAACAGTTAGCGTGGATTCTTAACAATATTTCAATTAGTTAATTCGTTTGTTTCTAACAAATTTTATTTTGTCCAATGTTTTCTTCATTATGCCACTTGTTATATTCTGATAGGTCAAAATCCAAATATGAAATTGAATGAAAATGGTTATTATGTAGAGAACGGATACGTATATCGGTGGATGTAAGTAGGATAGTAAATGACTGCTGAATCAGATTGAAAGAATATACAGTGTAACTTATTAATGTGAAATCTAAATATTTCTCGGGTATTACCTACCCGTTAAAATATTTTCACCATTAACAGTTTGTACGAAAGAATTTTTAATTACCATCTTTGTGAAAATATACATACATATATATTTTCTTCAGATGTAATCATGAATTTAATGAGTCAATAAGATATTACACTCATTTGATGTATCGTTAATACTAGATTACATAATCTCTAAAACATTAGAGATTACATAATCGTCATGAAGAACGAAGATAATTGATGTAGAACGATATGTAGAACGAAGATAAAGTAGATAGAACGATACGTAGAACGATGATTATGTTCGAGGTACAGAATGAGATGTTGAGGTGTGGGATATGGATGTTGATGTTGGTGATACTGCTGGTGCCAGTGATGTTGCTGAAGCTGGTACGTTTTGCATCATATTTTTCAAGGCTACATCTCGGGTGCGAAACTCGTTGACTTATTACTCCGAGATGATTGTCGATAGGAACGGGCGAGTGAATAAGGTTTTGAATTTGAGATAGAAGATAATCGTGACGAGATATTCGGGCAACGAGAGTGAAAATGGTGTTTCGAACAGGTTCGCCGGTAAGTGATTCAGGTTCTTCGCCAAAAGTGAATTCGGTTGGTGGAAGGGATCGCCTTATTCGTGTCTCCATTGGTTAAGTCGACTACGAACCCATCAGATGAATTGGGGATGGCTGATTGATTGATTCATTCTGGTGACGCTGCTTTCGGAGCTGGAGTGAAATTCCATATCGGAATCCGAGGGACTTGAACTAGTGGTGAGTTCCATTGCGTACGAGTGAATAAAGGATTTTTCGATATAAAAAGATTTTCAGATATGGAATTATATTCTAATTGCATAGAATACCTAGATATAGTACAGGAGATCCCGTATATTATGAAGGGATTTAAGGAAACGTGTAAGATAAAGTCTACAGTAACAGATACACTAAGATATGAATTAGCAGATACGTTAAGATATGAATTTATCTGTACACTATCTATCAAATAAGTGCAAGAAGTCGTGTCTAGACTTTGGAATGATTAGCAGGTAATTTTCCGCTAGGAATGATATACAATACTTATAATATGCAGCTAAGGTCGAAGTCCAGACTTGCTAATGCATCCTAACAACTATCAGTTAGACTCATTAATGCAAGACCCGGTTCGCTAAGACCACCGCTCTGATACCAACTGAAACAACCCGTCCTAATCCTCCTGGATGAAGTCATCAACATTTGGTCCAATTGCGATGATCGACTCCAAGTAATGTCCTTAAAATGAGCAAATGCATAGCGGAAGACTTAATTCGTACCTGAGAATAAACATGCTTTAAAGTGTCAACCAAAAGGTTGGTGAGTTCATAGGTTTATCATGATTATCATTTTAATATATTAATAGACCACAAGATTTCTGTTATCATAAACATAATACACTCGCAAGTGTATGTAAAGCATTCTAAGTGGTTGAGCACTTGGTAACCATACTTAACATTTAATCAACGTCGCATATTCCCTTTATTATGAAATCTCGCTACACCGTACCAAGTGTAGTAATCATTACGAAGTACTGTGCAACCGTTGAATACTGGTCGTCCAGCCCGGTTGGGGTTGTCAGGCCCGATAGATCTATCAACAGGATTCGCGTTTACAATACCCATGTAAATAGTAGTTACCAAGCTACAGGGAAATATGTCAGTGGTACAACTCAACGTAGAATATATTTTTAAGTACTTGTGTCTATTTCGTAAATATTTAAAAAAACAGCGCATGTATTCTCAGCCCAAAAATATATATTGCAAAAGGAATTAAAAAGGGAGCAAATGAAACTCACATATTGTATTTTGTAGTAAAAATACATATGACGACAATGTACAAGTGTAGGGTTAGCCTCGGATTCACGAACCTATATCAGTTATATATAATATATTAACACAGATCATATTTAATCAACTACATTTATTTATATTTTATAATGTGTTAAGATTACTATCTTTTTATTTATATTTACTTACATTATTGCTTATAATTTGTCATAATATATGATATATAATTTATGTTATATTAATATGAATACTAATATATTAATTAGTATATTAAAACATATTATTTTGTGTTATTAGTTTACTTGTATATATTTTTATATAAATATCATTCACTTACTAAAATAATAATAAAGTAATAATAGTTTTGATAAAAACAATAATAATAATTAAAGATAATAATAATGTTAATAAAAAAATGTTTAAAAGTAATAATAATGATAAAAATTGATAGTAATGATAATCCTAATAATAATATTAATAATGATAATGATAATAATAATATTAATGATAATAATACTTATATCTTTGTTACAATACTAATTATAATACTTATGATAATTATAATTCTAGTTGTATTAACAATAACTAATAATAATAATAATAATATTAACAACAACAACAATAATAATAATAATAATAATGAAAATGATAATAATAATAATAATAATAATAATAATAATAATAATAATAATAATAATAATAATAATAATAATAATAATAATAATAATAATAATAATAATAATGAAATTGAAAATTTAAAAGTGTATACCCTCTTTTAAAGCTTTTCCAAAAATATTTGCTCATGACGGGACTCGAACCCGCGACCTCCCGCTACCCGACACAACCTCCCAAACATCACACTGCTGCTACTTTTCTGATTAAACTCTACACTCGATTTTATTTATACCAATATTATTTCTGTCTATGATCTTCTTCTTCACTCAACACGATTACATTGATCAGAGTTCCATTACAAATCTCATAACAAAATTAAAACCTTTTATATCTTTTAATTGTAATAACGTCACCCTCTGTTGCTAGTTACTTTGTTTTTAAAAGGATTTAAAATAGATATGCTGTAACTGACGATAAAAACAATTCGTATAAACTAAAAATCATAATTCAAATTTAAAAGCGTTTTGGCTCAAAATTCCGAAATGAACTATGTTTTAAAATCTTCCTAAAATCTTTCCGGGTCTTTAATTTTAACAGAATCCTTAAAACGATTACTAATTTGGAGATGAACACATATTTTGACTTTTGAGTTTGAAGGTTTGACTCGAAAAATTAGAGATTGTTATGAGGAATTGGATTCTGAGATTTTACAGAAAGTTTAGATAGGAGTTTCCTAACATCTCTACATTTTTACATTTTGATGAATCATTCAAAATCGAGTTTTGGTAATTCATGGTAAAAAAAAATAACAGAGATATCGATAGAAAAAAAATATGCTAACATTATCCGAATTTGAAAATCATTGGGAGTGAAAATTGATTTAGAGGGTCGTATGTATTTTGTAATCACTGGAATCGATAGTTGTATATATTAAAGAAGCAAATGGATATTCGTCTTCAAATACAGAGACAAGAAGAAGAAGTAAAAAGAAATAGAGTATGATACAGATGGTGTGAAGACCCGTCTGTATCCATCTGGACAAAGTCTTCAACATTTGGTTCCATTGCGATGATCGACTCCAAGTAATGCCTTTAGTATGAGCTAATGCACAGCGGAAGACTTAATTCGTACCTGAGAATAAACATGCTTTAAAATGTCAACATAAAGTTGGTGAGATATATAGGTTTGATACTAGCAGCGTTATAACAATGGACCACAAGATTTCATATGTAAACATTTAATAAAAATATTCTAAGTGGTTGAGCACTTGGTAACCATACTTAACATTTAATCACGTCGCATATTCCCTTTAATATGAAATCTTACTACACTGTACCAAGTGTAGTCACGAAACGAAGTACTGTGCAACCGTTGAATACTGGTCGTCCAGTCCGGTTGGGGTTGTCAGGCCCGATAGATCTATCAACAGGATTCGCGTTTACAATACCGCTGTAAATAATAGTTACCAAGCTACAGGGAAGTATGCCAGTGGTACAACTCAACGTAGAATATATTTTTCAGTTACTTGTGTCCATAACGTAAAACATAAAATACATGTATTCTCATCCCGAAATATTTAGAGTTTAAAAGTGGGACTATATACTCACCTAATGTATTTTGTAGTAAAAATACATATAACATCATTGAACACGTATAAGGTTGGCCTCAGATTCACGAACCTATATCATTTGTGTATATATATATTAACACACATAATCGTAATCGAATAAGTTCATATATATATAACCTATTAATGATATTTTATATTAATAGTATATTTATATTTCATATGTAAAAATATTTTGTTATGTTATATGTGTTAAATATATTTATTTACATATTTCATTTGTTTAACCAAAACAGTATTTCTAATTATAATATTAGTAATGAGAAATATAATGATAATAACAATAGTTTTAATTAAATGTATAATTTAATAATAATAATTTTGATAATAATACCTAACACTTGGTATTAATAATAATTATAACAATCTTATTAATAATAGTAATCTTAATAATAAAATTTTAATAATAATAATAATAATAAGAACCCTAAAATAATACTAATACTAATAATATTAGTAATGATAATACTAATAAATTTTCGAAATATAATTCTAGTAATAATAATGATAATATCCTAATTTATTAACAATCATTTCATTAATCAACATATCAATCCTAATAACAATAATAATAATTATTATTAATAATAATAATAATAATAATAATAATAATAATAATAATAATAATAACAATAATAATAAAAAAATATAAAAGGTTTATACCCTTTGAAAGTCGCTGTAAAAAGAATTGCACGAGTTGGGACTCGAACCCGTGACCTCCCGGTTACCCAACACCACACTTAACCAATCGATCTGCCAATGTTTTTCTGTTTTGTAACCGATTTTAATTCTATTAAACCGTATTTTCTTGTTTCCCATATTCCTTCTTCTTCATCATCTTCAACACAGGATCGACCCAAAGTAACCTCCTAAGGGCTTAATTGGTAGTTATCATAACTAAAACATAAACATTTGATTATTGTTGAGTTAATTTAACAGAGAGAAAAAAAAAAAAATCAAACGGTAGCAGCACTCTTATGAACACGAAGAACACCATACTTGATTTTTAAATTGTAACTGTTTTAGAACACAAGTTTAACATGAAATAGTTCGCAAATCGATCCCAGAAATTTCCTGGATCGTCAATTTAGCTTAACACATTGAAATCAGTTCGAATTTTTATCAAGAACGGGTCTTTTAACTTTTGAAACTTAATCTTTGACCTCAAAATTCTCACTCAATAAAACGAATTGGGACTCAAGATTTTACAGAAAGTTTTCACAAGAGATTCATAATAAGACTTCGTTTTTAGATTTTAAAAAAAAATTGGAATCAAGCTTTTGTAAAATAAAACACTCGTACAGAGTTCGAGCTGTATATAAAAAAAAAAATAAATAAATAAAGACCTTAACAGCTTTAAAGAATTACGGACAGTTGTAGTTTGATATCGTTAATGGATAGCCGAATAAACTTTCTCAGAACAATGGACAATCAGTTATTTTATAGTGTAAATTGGGTAGACACATGCTCACGGGCAAATAGAAAACTCAGGAAGAAGTCAAAATAAAAATCCTGATATTGTATGCGTGATATCTGCTTATGTGGAATGTGGATATAATCTGTATTTTAAACATATATCTGTATTAATTAAGTAATTTTTATATCTGTTTTGTATGTATCTGTGTTAACCCGTATTTATCTATATGTATATATATATTAATCTTAAATAATATTACCAATAATAATTATATTTATAACAATTATAGTGTTTATAGATAAAAATATAATAATGATAATATCTAATAATATTAATACTTTAAATTATAATTTTTCTACTAGTTTTAATGGTATTAAATGGTATTAATAAAAATGATAATAATAATAATATTATAAAAAATTAATTGTATTAAGTTACATATAAATATATATATATATATATATATATATATATTATTAATGATACATATATTGATAATATTTATGAAAGTGATAATATTGATATAGCAATCATGTTTTATTTTGTATTATGTAATATCTAATAATCATATAATAGCTTATTATTTATAAATTTTATATATTTTACTATATACATATAATAATAATTATCTGTAGAAATCATATATATTCAACATATATAAACACGTTCTATTTTATCGTACAATATTTATATATTTAATTCTAACAATTAAAATTTCAACTATACATTAACATATATTTATATACATATTTATTTACAGATAGTTGTTCGTGAATCGTCAGGCATAGTCAAAGAGTAACTGATTATCCGAATATAGATTTCAGACTTTCTAGACTCAACATTAGGGTTTTGGCTTATCGTGTCGGAAACATATAGAGATTAGAGTTTAAATTTGGTCGGAAATTTCCGGGTCGTTACAGTACCCACCCGTTAAATAAATTTCGTCCCCGAAATTTGATAGAGATCGTCATGGATAACAATAGAAATGTTTTCATGACGAATATGAGGTAATAATGGAGTTTTATCCTTATCGAGAGATATAGATAAAACGATTCGATCATGTGAAGCGTACAAATGAAGCTATCACAAAAGAGTGAAATGAGTAAATATATATATTCGTTTCAACCGATGACGTAGTTACTATTGACTTTCGGGATTTAAGGGATTTAAAGAAAATCTTACGTAATAAGATTTGGTTCTTCGGCGATCAGGATCTTCTTGGATTTAGTGCGGCAATCTGTTTTGATTTCTCTATCGGATATTTCACTATAAATCTACCCCTTCGTTTCCTTATTTACATATCCCACATCTTCTACTCTTTCTCCTTAATTTCTACTTTAATACATTCGCCAATATGCTTCATCCCATTCTAATCCTTGATATATTCTTTTTTTTTTTTTTTTTTTTTTTTTTTTTACATCCGTCATCCTTCTTTTTCATCTTCCACCAGAAGAATCTATTTACTTTTACTATACTCTTGCGTTGATAGTGTTTCTAGTTCTCATGTGTCTCTATATTGCTATTGGCATCGATACATATGGTTTGTAAATTCTGGATGGTTGTTGAGTTTGATATCTTCCCGTCCTCAAGCCAAGCGAGTAATGGTTCGGAATTCGTAGGTATGAAATTCGAAATAAACATAGTTAATGTTCTAAGAAAGAATTGGTTATGGCACGATTTTGATTTTGTCAAATTTCCAAAATACCCTGGAAAAGATAGAATTATCAGAATAATATGTTCCTAATATGTTTGGGAATTGGATAGAATGTAAGAGCCGTGTAACATGGCGCATGATGACGGTACTGTGAATCATCACATTACATTAGAAACTTAACATGTATTACTGTAATATAATGAAGTTGATCAAGTTTCATTATATTATACTAATTCATGTATCAATTCCCAACACTGCTTCAGAACATTCCTATTTTAAACTCGAAGGTTTTAGAATTTAGAAACTAACACAGTTTCTTTTATGTTGTAACGCAGATGTTACGAAGTGATAAAGGATTTCAGATAAAGATAATTGTGAAAATATCTCCAGAAATATGGAGGATATTTATAATGGAAAATACGGAGATATCTTATAATATTTAAGATAAGATGATGATGATGAATATCATCTGGAAAGGTGTAGAATAAGGAGTAGGGTTCTTACTAACGGTTTCAACAGGTCTTGAATCATTTGGATTCTTTGAAGGCAGGTTCATTCCTTGTATTTGTTCTTTGTTTCCTTCACGGTTAGCTCAATCCATTTTTTTTTTTTTTTTTTTTTTTTTTTTTTTCAGCACTAAATTTTCTATCGAGCGTTCCTAACATACCCTTCTTTATCATCAAACTTTTGGCCATTTAGGCCATCTAAGATTTTACTGTTTCCTCTGCATTTAATGCAGTCATATCTGAATCGTCGATTATCAATCCGAGGTGTTTTTGGGCGAATTGTGTTTTTAGATGATTAAATGCTGATGATAAAATGGCGGAGTATGAAAGGTTCCCCGGTAACGATGAGGAAAACCAATCGTATATATCAAAGTTATAATAAGACTTTTTTTTTTTTTTTTTTTTTTTTTTTTTTTTTTTTGAATGAAAGGTCGAAGTTGTTCCGCTGAAGCTGTGATAAAATTGGCTACTTTGAAAAGGAATCGTAAGGTTGTTTTTGCTAATAAATGCTAAAGAATTCGTCGCGGTACGTGTTGAACTATGACTTTTGGTTCAAGAGTTTTTCATGTGTATAGATCTTTTCTTCTGTAGATGAAGTGCGGTCGGTTCAACTTCTCGATTGAGGTATTTTCAAGAATCCTGATAGGTTTGTACGCGGATTGTAAACGTCGAGATACAAATGAGGTTTAGGATGAAATCAAGTGGCAAACTTGAAGATTAGTTTAGTTTCATATGTTATAATCAATATTTTAATTCATTTTAATTGTCCAAAGTTAGCAGTCCAATAGTCCGATTGTACAATGATCCAATATATTCATATATAAATTAAATATATAATATTTGAATTAACTAATACGTATCGTGACCCGTGTACCAGTCTCAGTGTCGATCACAACTCAAAGTATATATATATTTTGGAATCAACCTCAACCCTGTATAGCCAACTCCAACATTCACATATAGAGTGTCTATGGTTGTTCCGAAATATATATATAGATGGGTCGATATGATAGGTCGAAACCTTGTATACGTGTCCCGTTATTTAAAGTGCGTAAAATAAATAACAGAACTTAAATGACAATAAACTAAATTGCGATAAAATGTAATACGAAATTAACAGTTAGCTGGGAACAGTTAACTAGGAACAGTTAGCGTGGAATCCTTAACAGATTTCAATTAGTTAATTCGTGTGTTTCTAACAATTTTTAATTTGTCCAATGTTTCTTATTTATGCCACTTGTTGGATTCTGATAGATAAAAATCCAAATTTGAAATTGAAATGGAAATGGTAAATCTGGGGTGAACAGATACGTATATCGGTGATTGTAAGTAGGATAGCAAATGACCGTTGAATCAGATTCGAAGAATATACACTGTAACTTATTAATGTGAGATCTAAATATTCCTCGGGTACTACCTACCCGTTAAAATATTTTCATCATTAACAGTTTGTACGAAAGAATTTTTTTTAATTACAATCTTTATGAAAATATACTTGTATATATATTTTCTTCAGATGTAATCATGGATCTAATGAGTCAATAGGATATTAAATTTTTTTTTTTTTTTTTTATCGTTAATACTTGATTACATGATCTCTAAAACATTAAAGATTACATAATTACCATGTCGAACGAAGATAAATGAGATAGAACGATAAGTAAAGCGAAGATAATCGATATAGAATAATATGTAAAACGAAGATCATACTCGAAGTACAGATAGGGATATTGAGGTGTGTGATGTTGATATTCGAGGTACAAATTGTGATGTTGAGGTTTACGACGCGGTTGTGGTTGAGGGTGATATGGGTACTGTCGGTGTTGATGATGGTGGTACGGATTATGCTGCTGGTGCTGCTGCTGGTGTTTGTAACCTTCGCACCGTATTCTCCAAAGCTGTCACGCGAGCGCGAAGTTCGTTAACTTCTGCTAGTACACCGGGATGATTGGTGGTTGGAGTGAGCGAATGAACAAGATCTGAAAGATGGGATAGTATATAATCGTGATGAGATACTCTAGAAATGAGAGAGAAAATGGTTTCTCGAACAGGTTCGCCGGTAAGTGCTTCAGGTTCATCGCCAAGAGGGCAATTTGGTGGATGGAAGGGATCACCCTCTTCATGTCTCCAGTGACTTAGTATATTACGAACCCACCCCCAATTCATCCAGAATAGATGATGGGAGATTGGTTGATCCATTCCGGTGATGCTGCCTTCGGAGCTTGAATGAAAATCCATATCGGCATAGCTGTCATAATCTGAGGAATTCGAACTAGATGCGGAATCCATCTTGTATAATCGGAAAAATGAATTTTTGGTATGAAATAGATTATAGAAGTTAGATTTGATATTCTTCTATACATACTTTACATATGTATATATAATACCAAAATCCCGTAAATTACGGAGAATCTTTGAAAAGATGTCAACTAAAGTCCAAAGTAACAGATATGCTAAAATATGAATTTTGTCTATACACTATCGATGCACTAAATGCAGTAAGACGTGTCTAGACTTAAGAATGATAAGCAGAAAATTTCCTAAGGATGATAAGCAGATGGTTTCCAACTAGATATGATAAGCAAAACTTTTGACATATAGACACGGTCAAAGTCCAGACTCATTAATGTATTCTAACAACTACTAGTCAGACACACTAATGCAAGACCTGGTTCGCTAAGACCAACGCTCTGATACCACCTGTGAAGACCCGTCTGTATCCATCTGGACAAAGTCTTCAACATTTGGTTCCATTGCGATGATCGACTCCAAGTAATGCCTTTAGTATGAGCTAATGCACAGCGGAAGACTTAATTCGTACCTGAGAATAAACATGCTTTAAAATGTCAACATAAAGTTGGTGAGATATATAGGTTTGATACTAGCAGCGTTATAACAATGGACCACAAGATTTCATATGTAAACATTTAATAAAAATATTCTAAGTGGTTGAGCACTTGGTAACCATACTTAACATTTAATCACGTCGCATATTCCCTTTAATATGAAATCTTACTACACTGTACCAAGTGTAGTCACGAAACGAAGTACTGTGCAACCGTTGAATACTGGTCGTCCAGTCCGGTTGGGGTTGTCAGGCCCGATAGATCTATCAACAGGATTCGCGTTTACAATACCGCTGTAAATAATAGTTACCAAGCTACAGGGAAGTATGCCAGTGGTACAACTCAACGTAGAATATATTTTTCAGTTACTTGTGTCCATAACGTAAAACATAAAATACATGTATTCTCATCCCGAAATATTTAGAGTTTAAAAGTGGGACTATATACTCACCTAATGTATTTTGTAGTAAAAATACATATAACATCATTGAACACGTATAAGGTTGGCCTCAGATTCACGAACCTATATCATTTGTGTATATATATATTAACACACATAATCGTAATCGAATAAGTTCATATATATATAACCTATTAATGATATTTTATATTAATAGTATATTTATATTTCATATGTAAAAATATTTTGTTATGTTATATGTGTTAAATATATTTATTTACATATTTCATTTGTTTAACCAAAACAGTATTTCTAATTATAATATTAGTAATGAGAAATATAATGATAATAACAATAGTTTTAATTAAATGTATAATTTAATAATAATAATTTTGATAATAATACCTAACACTTGGTATTAATAATAATTATAACAATCTTATTAATAATAGTAATCTTAATAATAAAATTTTAATAATAATAATAATAATAAGAACCCTAAAATAATACTAATACTAATAATATTAGTAATGATAATACTAATAAATTTTCGAAATATAATTCTAGTAATAATAATGATAATATCCTAATTTATTAACAATCATTTCATTAATCAACATATCAATCCTAATAACAATAATAATAATTATTATTAATAATAATAATAATAATAATAATAATAATAATAATAATAATAACAATAATAATAAAAAAATATAAAAGGTTTATACCCTTTGAAAGTCGCTGTAAAAAGAATTGCACGAGTTGGGACTCGAACCCGTGACCTCCCGGTTACCCAACACCACACTTAACCAATCGATCTGCCAATGTTTTTCTGTTTTGTAACCGATTTTAATTCTATTAAACCGTATTTTCTTGTTTCCCATATTCCTTCTTCTTCATCATCTTCAACACAGGATCGACCCAAAGTAACCTCCTAAGGGCTTAATTGGTAGTTATCATAACTAAAACATAAACATTTGATTATTGTTGAGTTAATTTAACAGAGAGAAAAAAAAAAAAAATCAAACGGTAGCAGCACTCTTATGAACACGAAGAACACCATACTTGATTTTTAAATTGTAACTATTTTAGAACACAAGTTTAACATGAAATAGTTCGCAAATCGATCCCAGAAATTTCCTGGATCGTCAATTTAGCTTAACACATTGAAATCAGTTCGAATTTTTATCAAGAACGGGTCTTTTAACTTTTGAAACTTAATCTTTGACCTCAAAATTCTCACTCAATAAAACGAATTGGGACTCAAGATTTTACAGAAAGTTTTCACAAGAGATTCATAATAAGACTTCGTTTTTAGATTTTAAAAAAAAATTGGAATCAAGCTTTTGTAAAATAAAACACTCGTACAGAGTTCGAGCTGTATATAAAAAAAAAAATAAATAAATAAAGACCTTAACAGCTTTAAAGAATTACGGACAGTTGTAGTTTGATATCGTTAATGGATAGCCGAATAAACTTTCTCAGAACAATGGACAATCAGTTATTTTATAGTGTAAATTGGGTAGACACATGCTCACGGGCAAATAGAAAACTCAGGAAGAAGTCAAAATAAAAATCCTGATATTGTATGCGTGATATCTGCTTATGTGGAATGTGGATATAATCTGTATTTTAAACATATATCTGTATTAATTAAGTAATTTTTATATCTGTTTTGTATGTATCTGTGTTAACCCGTATTTATCTATATGTATATATATATTAATCTTAAATAATATTACCAATAATAATTATATTTATAACAATTATAGTGTTTATAGATAAAAATATAATAATGATAATATCTAATAATATTAATACTTTAAATTATAATTTTTCTACTAGTTTTAATGGTATTAAATGGTATTAATAAAAATGATAATAATAATAATATTATAAAAAATTAATTGTATTAAGTTACATATAATATATATATATATATATATATATATATATATATATATATATATATATATATATATATATATATATATATATATTATTAATGATACATATATTGATAATATTTATGAAAGTGATAATATTGATATAGCAATCATGTTTTATTTTGTATTATGTAATATCTAATAATCATATAATAGCTTATTATTTATAAATTTTATATATTTTACTATATACATATAATAATAATTATCTGTAGAAATCATATATATTCAACATATATAAACACGTTCTATTTTATCGTACAATATTTATATATTTAATTCTAACAATTAAAATTTCAACTATACATTAACATATATTTATATACATATTTATTTACAGATAGTTGTTCGTGAATCGTCAGGCATAGTCAAAGAGTAACTGATTATCCGAATATAGATTTCAGACTTTCTAGACTCAACATTAGGGTTTTGGCTTATCGTGTCGGAAACATATAGAGATTAGAGTTTAAATTTGGTCGGAAATTTCCGGGTCGTTACAGATGGCTAACTGAACTTATCCTCAAATATCTGATTGGTACGACTAGTTAAATAAAAAGGATAATCACCTAATAGTTCTGAAAACGATTGAAAACAGCATACAATTTTCCTGTATTTATTTACATATCATGAACCGTGTTTTCATGTATATGTATATATATACAGCAGTATAAGTATTTGTATATATCTGAGTTTATACAAATAAATCTGATTTTTATGTATCTTAATCAGTATTTATATTTTATATTTGATTCCTATTAATAAACATTAATAATAATAATAATATTGTTAATATTATACAACAAATACTAATAACAATAATAAATAGAAATACTGTATTTTTCAATGATAAAGATAATTAATAATTTTAATAATAATATTGGTTCTTAATATTATAATTCATGATAGTAATATTTATTTTAAGGATGAAAGTAGTAATATCATAACATATATATTTTTAACTTACATTATATATATATATATATATATATATATATACATATTATCTATGTAATATTGAATAATCATATGATCCATTATATAATAACTTATCTTGAATATTTATTATTTATAATTTTTATTACAATTTACATATATTAATAATTATACATGGAAATCATTTATAATTATATATAAATTCATTTTAAATTGCACTCAATTATTTTATATCTTATTTTTACATAGTTAATTCTAGTGTTTAAAATTATATTTTAGTATTTTCATTTATCATATATATATATATATATATATATATATATATATATATATATATATATATATATATATATATATATATATATATATATATATATATATATATATATATATATATATATATATATATACATACATATTATCTATGTAATATTGAATAATCATATGATCCGTTATATAATAACTTCTCTTGAATATTTATTATTTATAATTTTTATTACAATTTACATATATTAATAATTATACATGGAAATCATTTATAATTATATATAAATTCATTTTAAATTGCACTCAATTATTTTATATCTTATTTTTACATAGTTAATTCTAGTGTTTAAAATTATATTTTAGTATTTTCATTTATCATATATATATATATATATATATATATATATATATATATATATATATATATATATATATATATATATATATATATATTGCATTTCAACATATATTAACTATCTTAACATTTACTATAAATATACCTCATTATGTAATATGTGGTTGAATATTAATTGTATTATATAGGTATATATGAAAATGTAAATGTTTATATATATAAATATATATATCAAGTATTATGTTATTTCATCTTACATTTAAATATCATAAGTGTCAACATATAATATCTATACCATTTATATATATAAATTTCAATTCCAATGATTAAATTGTATTTTATTATCTCAGATTATAATATATATAACAATTATTTATATTTACCTATATTTATATATACATACTTATTTACAACAATTGTTCGTGAATCGTCGGGAATAGTCAAAGGGTAATTGCATAAATGAAAACACTTCAAGAATTTTGAGGCTCAACATTCTAGACTTTGCTTATCGTGTCGAATTCATATAAATATTAGGTTTAAATTTGGTCGGAAATTCCCGGGTCATCACACAAATAATGCAACTCGTCCCGGATTCTATCACGGTCGGAAGAAGTTCGGTATTCTTGAAAAAATTCCTTCTTAAACTCCTCCCATGTCAAGCTCATACATTGCTCTTCACCATACAAATTGATTTTATCGTCCCACCACAACTTTCCCTCTTCGCGCAACATGCTAGACCCATACCTCGTCTTCTTCTCGGGAGGACACTCCGCGGTACGGAACGCTCCCTCGATATCGGAAATCCAACAAGTGCTTTTCAATGGATCCCTCACCCCATTAATCATCGGAGGTTGAGTATCCTTTAAATTCTTGTAGTGGAAGTCCCGCCTTCCACCCCCACCATTACCTTCACCCCCTTCGCCTCGAGGATAAATGTTTCTAGCTTCCAAAGCCTCCTCTATTGCGGCTTTCATTCATTCAATTATCATTTCGGTCACTTGTCCATCAACCGACTCTTGGAAGACCTTTCGGACATCGTCAAGAAAATCCTTCTTTAGCCTTTTAAAGATGGCCTCAACCTTGGCCGTGAGTTCAACGTCCTCACTCGTACCACCGTTATCATTATCGTGTCCGTTTCTCGTCTTCATTCTATAAAACGGAAAAGATTAAACAAAGAACGAAAAGACATAACATGTAAGTATATACTTGTACACCACACTACTCCATCTTGCTCGACAATCGTCGTACATTACTTGTTTGACACGATTTGCACCCGTAACAATAGTAGCTAATCATTGTTACGCGAGCACGTTGCATTAACTTGCTAGTACAATGTCCATCTCGCTCGATGCTTGCTAAACACAACACAAGTCAATTAGCACAAGGTTAGTTCACATAAACCAAAGCACTAACAATTCCCGATTAGACCTAAAGTCCTACAAGTCCCGCATAAAGCGCTCACACAATAAGGCCCAAGTCTAGGCACCTATCTCAAGTCGCCTAAATCCCTTAGACCATGCTCTGATACTACTTGAAACAACCCAACCCGTACTCCGTACGATAAATTTTTTTTTTTAAAAATATAATACACATTTACGCGCCAATTAAATATGTAACCCATTCCACACGATTCATCAAACATACTACGAGTTTAATGTTTACAAAAAGGCACAAAGGCCATTAACGAATGTGATACAAGTTTGACCAACAACAAATGATAGTTTATAATCCAAACGAGACTCGAACATGATTTGGGGCTAAACTACCTAAAACGTTCGGCCACTTCAAAAGCTATCCCAAAAGCATCCCCTGTCAACACAAACGGGAGATAACTAATCCAACCGTATGCCCTTACCCTTGTCCAAGCCGGAACCTATAAAATGGTAAACAACGAGAGGGTAAGCAATGCTTAGTGAGTGCAACAATTATACATACATATATATAACCTATCCATTTGCAATCACAGTACCAAATACCTCATACGAACTTGTAACTCAAATAACATGTCAACATACCCGTAACTCTAACAAGTCGTACATTATCACACCACCTCATTAGCATATACTCAACTCAATATATTTTATATGCTAAATAAACAACAATCTCAATATGGTTAACCAATAACGCTATGGTGCTATCGGCTCGTGGTTCACACCATACGCATTTGAGTCATACTCGTTTATAGTGCTACCGGCTCGTGGTTCACACTCGATGCTACCGGCTCGTGGTTCACATCTTAGTTTACAGTGCTACCAGCTCGTGGTTCACATTCGATGCTACCGGCTCGTGGTTCACATCTTAGTTTATAGTGCTACCGGCTCGTGGTTCACACTCGATGCTACCGGCTCGTGGTTCACATCCCATCCCACACATGTTATGGCACTACCGGCACGTGGTTCATACCATAACATTCATAAATAAACACGCCATATACATGAATGCATAATTATTCCACTCACCTTGTCACAAGGGTGATGATTTAGCACTTCCGAGCTTCAACGCAATGTACCTAAATCATTAAGTGCACATTCAATTTCACAACTAGTGGGATTAACCACAATACTCCCACTTGAGCATTTAATGACCCAAATTGCATTAAATGACTCAACTACTCACAACTGTCCATACATGGCCAAGACTCGACTTTAATCACTAAGACTAGTGAATTAAAGTCTATTAACTTCAATTAACACAAAACTTAGGGTAATCCATACCAATTTCATCCCATTAGGTCAACTAGTACATTTTGACCCATTTTATCTCACTTAAACTCACAATCAAGTCAAACTTACCCATTAACCCTTCTTTCATAAATATTAAAGTGCATTAGTGACTAATAACACCAATTGACACTTACAACCTCAAATCACAATCCCAAAACCCTAGATTGTGGCTATTAGGGTTTCATTACAACAACATAACCCAAACTCACCCATTTTACCACCAAATGGGTCTTACAAATCTCTAGTACCCAAAACCCTAGTCATTAACCAATTAAAACTTAAAACATAAAGTTAGAACTTACCAAGACTATCTTCTTGTAGCTAGTAACAAGGAGAACAACTTTAAATCTCGCTCCTAGGTTTGATTCACAAATCTCCAACTCCAAATCTCAAGATTAAACTAAGTAGGTTTTGTGTTTTGGGAGAGAAATAGGAAAGAAAAAGGAAAAGGAAATGAAATAAATGAGTATGTGGTGGAGAGTTAAAGCTCCCATCAGATCCACATGTCAATTTAC